>NW_027361998.1:7177500-7435000 GCF_039654945.1 Dendrobates tinctorius | reverse complement strand
GTGGGCCTCACACAATCCAAAAGTGTCCAGTGTCCAAAAGTGTGTGCAGAGATTCAAAATCTCACTTATCCTCTAGTCACTTAGGTCACAGCTGTGCCATCGAGCCTGTCACATAGCGCTCAGATATTCATTGGGCCTCACACAATCCAAAAGTGTCCAGTGTCCAAAAGTGTGTGCAGAGATTCAAAATCTCACTTATCCTCTAGTCACTTAGGTCACAGCTGTGCCATCGAGCCTGTCTCATAGTGCTCAGATATTCATTGGGCATCACACAATCCAAAAGTGTCCAGTGTCCAAAAGTGTGTGCAGAGATTCAAAATCTCCCTTATCCTCTAGTCACTTAGGTCACAGCTGTGCCATCGAGCCTGTCACATAGCGCTCAGATATTCATTGGGCCTCACACAATCCAAAAGTGTCCAGTGTCCAAAAGTGTGTGCAGAGATTCAAAATCTCACTTATCCTCTAGTCACTTAGGTCACAGCTGTGCCATCGAGCCTGTCACATAGCGCTCAGATATCAGTGGGCCTCACTAAATCCAAAAGTGTCCAGTGTCCAAAAGTGTGTGCAGAGATTCAAAATCTCACTTATCCTCTAGTCACTTAGGTCACAGCTGTGCCATCGAGCCTGTCACATAGCGCTCAGATATTCATTGGGCCTCACACAATCCAAAAGTGTCCAGTGTCCAAAAGTGTGTGCAGAGATTCAAAATCTCACTTATCCTCTAGTCACTTAGGTCACAGCTGTGCCATCGAGCCTGTCTCATAGTGCTCAGATATTCATTGGGCCTCACACAATCCAAAAGTGTCCAGTGTCCAAAAGTGTGTGCAGAGATTCAAAATCTCCCTTATCCTCTAGTCACTTAGGTCACAGCTGTGCCATCGAGCCTGTCACATAGCGCTCAGATATTCATTGGGCCTCACACAATCCAAAAGTGTCCAGTGTCCAAAAGTGTGTGCAGAAATTCAAAATCTCCCCTGTCCTATAGACACCTTGTACCTTGTTTTACATACTATATAGTTTGTTGGATTTTGTCTACATTTCTACCAAAAATGAGGAAGGCTGGTGGAAGAGGCCGTGGAATTGGGCGGGGGTTGGTAGCTGGTAATGATGGTGTTGGTGGTGGATCTGATGGTAGTGGCAAGAGCAAAATAGGACCGAATGCAGGAGGTGTTGAGCCTGCGTCATCGTCTGGCTACATAAGGCCTCGAACGCTTAGTTTTCTAGGAGTTGGCAAACCGCTTTTAAAGCCAGAGCATCAGGAAAAAGTTTTGTCTTACATTGCTGACTCAGCCTCCAGCTCTATCGCCTCCTCTTCTTCAGTTGTAAAAAGTAAAAGCACTGAGTCGTCATTGGAGGCTCATGTTCATGAACCACACCTTTCCTTGTGTCCTTCACCCCAACCAAGATTGAAGGATGACGCAGGCCATACTACTGATTACTCCATGGAGCTGTTTTCACATACCATGCCTGGATTATCAAGTCAAATGGTGAATTACCCAGGCCAAGATGAATCTGACATGGAGTGCACTGATGCACAGCCACTGATGGATGATTCTGCTGGTACATTCACTCAGAGCACTACATTGTCCTCACAGTGTACAGAGCCAGATTCTGACCCTGATGAGACTCAGGTGCCCCTTCCCGCACACTATACCACCATACACGGTGACACAGAGGAAGGTGCACATGACATAGAAGAGGAGGTGATGGATGACCCAGTTGTTGACCCAGATTGGCATCCATTGGGGGAAGAGGGTGCTGCTTCCAATAGCTCAGATGAGGAGCATCCACAGCAGACATCGACATCGCAACAGCTGTTATCTGGCAGGCCCGGAGCACTCCAAAGACAGGTTCCAAACATCAAAAGAGTTGCTGGACAGCTTGTCCAGAGGGTCAAAAGATCACAGCGTGCTAGGCCGCAAAATGTCTGCCAAAGTAGGAAGAGTGCAGTGTGGCACTTTTTTGAACAAAATCCTCATGATCAGGCCAAGGTTATCTGTAAGAAGTGCGCAAAGACCTTTAGCCGAGGGAAAAATCTGAAAAATTTGAATACCAGTTGCATGCTTAGACATTTAACCAGCATGCACTTGCAAGCGTGGACACAACACCAAACCTCAAGTGCCACATGTGCAACTGATCACAACGAAGGTAGTCAGCAACGCTACATTGTTTCCCCCACTGTAAGCCCACCGGTTAGCACAGCAGCAAATGTTGAGGTGTCGTTGCAAGGCCACAGCAGTCAGGGAATCCCACTATTATATCAACGAAAGACTGATTCTAGGCCATCAGAAAGAACACCAACTCCATCACCATCATCAACCCTCTCTCAGTCCGCCCTGTCCACCGCTACTTCCACCATATGCAGCTCTCAAGTCCAGCTCACCCTCCCAGACACTATGAGTAGGTCAAGAAAGTACTCAGTCTCTCATCCGCGTACACTGGGTTTGAACGCCCACATTGCCAAACTAATCTCGTTTGAGATGATGCCCTTTCGGTTGGTGGAAAGCACAGCTTTCCGCGAACTCATGGCCTATGCAGTACCACGCTATGACCTACCCAGTCGCCACTTCTTCTCTCGCAAAGCCATCCCAGCCCTCCACCATCATGTGAAAGACCGCATTGTCCATGCACTCAAGCAGTCAGTGAGCGGAAAGGTGCACCTCACAACTGATGCATGGTCCAGTCGGCATGGCCAGGGCCGTTACATGTCCATCACTGCGCACTGGGTTAATGTGGTGGATGCAGGGTCCACAGGGGACAGCGGTGGTGGGACATTGCTGCCTAGCCCACGGTATAGGAAACAGTTGGCTGTAGGTGTTCGACCCTCCTCCTCCTCCTCCAGAAGCGAAAGCTCGTTCACAGAGCGCAGTCGTACGAGCACTCCGTCTGCAGCTGCCACTGTTGCACACGATGTGTCCCCCTATCGAGCAGCTAGTGGAAAGCGTCAGCAGGCTGTGTTGCAGATGATGTGTTTGGGCGACAGACACACCGCCGAGGTGCTGGCCGAGTACTTGAAGCAGCAAACTGAGTCATGGCTGGGCAGTGTACATCTTGAGGCAGGCAAGGTAGTTAGTGATAACGGCCGTAATTTTGTGGCAGCCATAGCCCTTTCAAAACTCAGCCACATACCTTGCTTGGCTCACACCTTGAACCTGGTGGTGCAGTGCTTCCTCAAAAATTATCCGGAGTTAACAGCCCTGCTCCAGAAGGTGCGAAGACTGTGCGCGCACATCCGCCGGTCGCCTGTACACTCCGTTCGTATGCAGAAGCTGCAGCGATTGCTCCACCTTCCCAACCACCGCCTCATTATCGACATTGCAACAAGGTGGAACTCCACCCTGCACATGGTGGAGCGGCTGTGCGAGCAGAGGCAGGCCATAATGCATTTGTGGGAGGATACACGGCCAGGCACTTTGAGAGCAGACATGGAGTTGACAGGTGTGCAGTGGTCGAAGCTGAAAGACCTTTGTAAAGTCCTTCAGTGTTTTGAGGAATGCACACGGCTGGTAAGCGCAGACGACGCCATCCTAAGCATGAGCATCCCACTTATGCGTCTGCTCATGCAAACTTTGACGCACCTTAAGGAGCAGGCGTCTGCAGCCAATGTTGATGAGGAGGAAGAGGAGGAGGGAATCCTTGATGACATTCAGCCATTGTCTGCTCAGGGACCTCTCCTGGACGAGGTGGAGGAAGAAGAGGAGGAGGAGGAGGAGGATGATGGGGATGATTACTTAGGGGAGGAGGATGCATCTCGTGGGGCAAGTGAAAATGTTGGCGTGGCAAGGTCTGGTACAGGGTTTGTGCGTGACTGGAGGGATGTGGATTTGCCAGAAAGTGCTCCTCCACCCAGCACTCGCAGTGCATCATTGACACCGGGAACATTGGCCCACATGTCAGATTATGCCTTGCGGATCCTAAAAAGGGCCCCCCGCATTGCCAAAATGATGAACGATGACGACTACTGGTTGGCCAGCATCCTGGATCCACGCTATAAAGGCAAATTACAAAACATCATGCCACAGGAGAACCTTGACCTAATATTGGCTAATAAACAAGCAACTCTGGTAAATCGGTTGCTTGAGGCATTCCCAGCACACAGCAGCGGTGATGGTTCTCACACGAGCCGTACGGGCCGGGGGCAGCTTGGCAGAGGTGTTCGTGGTGCACACAGCAGAAGTGGCGTTGGAGACAGGGGTTTCATGACAATGTTCTGGACTGATTTTTCAAATACCGCTCACACAAATGGTAATACTGCATCGATGGAAAGTGACAGGAGACAGCAGTTGTCAACTATGGTTACAAACTACTTTTCCTCCCATACCGATGTTCTCCCACACAGGTCATTCCCCTTTGACTATTGGGCCGCTAAACTGGACACCTGGCCTGAATTGGCCCAATATGCCTTACAGGAGCTCGCTTGCCCAGCTGCAAGTGTGCTATCGGAAAGAGTCTTCAGTGCAGCTGGATCAATCCTGACAGAAAAAAGGACCCGTCTGTCAACCCAAAATGTGGATGATCTAACCTTCATTAAAATGAACCACGCATGGGTTTCCAAGGATTTTGTCCCACCTTCCTCTGATGACACATAGGGTGACAGAAAAATGGCTTGCTTTGGTCCACCTCTTCCTGGTACTTCACCTATTTCGCCTTTTGCATCAGCTGAATGTCCAACATCAACATATGCCACTTTCTAAAACTCCCTAACTGTGCTGCCTCCCCCCCCATGGCCAGGGTCACCACCTAGCGCACGACACCGTGCGAGTGCCGTTGCCCTGGACAGGTGGGTAGGCCGACTCTTGGGCGCGGGCACTGGCACAGGGTCCCTCATAGTGCAATCAAGTGTCTCTGACGGTGGTGGTGCACACCCGCCGTCAGACACACCGCTGTACTATGAGGGGCCCAGTGCCAGTACCGACGCCCACGAGTGGGCCCCCCTTGCTTGGGCAGGGCCCCAGCACTTGCAATCTTTACCTCTCCCTGCTCCTCCGCTGTGTAATCTGGGCCGTCAAATCCATACTGTGCCTGACACCGTCTGAGCCTGCCTCCTGAGACATATATTTTGAATGTGTACGCTATCCATACATGTTATCCAGGGATATGGTACCCTTTCTAACCTTTGTGCAATCACGTGCAATCCATACTGGGCCTAACACCGTCTGAGCCTGCCTCCTGAGACATACTGTATATTTTGAATGTGTACGCTATCCATACATGTTATCCAGGGATACGGTACCCTTTCTAACCTTTGTGCAATCATGTGCAATCCATACCGGGCCTAACACCGTCTGAGCCTGCCTCATGCTGTATAGACATATATTTTGAATGTGTACTCTATCCATACATGTTATTCAGGGATACGGTACCCTTTCTAACCTTTGTGCAATCACGTGCAATCCATACTGGGCCTAACACCGTCTGAGCCTGCCTCCTGAGACATACTGTATATTTTGAATGTGTACGCTATCCATACATGTTATCCAGGGATACGGTACCCTTTCTAACCTTTGTGCAATCACGTGCAATCCATACCGGGCCTAACACCGTCTGAGCCTGCCTCATGCTGTATAGACATATATTTTGAATATGTACGCTATCCATACATGTTATCCAGGGATACGGTACCCTTTCTAACCTTTGTGCAATCACGTGCAATCCATACTGGGCCTAACACCGTCTGAGCCTGCCTCATGCTGTATAGACATATATTTTGAATGTGTACGCTATCCATACATGTTATCCAGGGATACGGTACCCTTTCTAACCTTTGTGCAATCACGTGCAATCCATACTGGGCCTAACACCGTCTGAGCCTGCCTCCTGAGACATATATTTTGAATGTGTACGCTATCCATACATGTTATCTGGGGATACGGTACCCTTTCTCACCTTTGTGCAATCACGTGTAATCCATACTGGGCGTGAGAACGGCTGGCGAGCTGTTAAGCAAGCTACAGCACCTGTCCAGACTAGTACAGGGATTCCCTAGCGAGGAGACTTATTTCATTGTTTTCAATGTTGGGACAGCAATTTTTGGGGAGCACTATACTCTGGAGAATGATAGATGGGGCCCACCATACACTGGAACATTCCAAAGGTGGACATCAGACACTGGACCAGCATTTACAGGGCCCATTATACACTAGAGCATTAGAAATGGGGCCCATTATGTTTGGAGCATTATTTGGGCCCATAAGACAGTGGAGCTTCATCCATGGGGACCAACATATACTGTAGCATTATGTGGAGCTCATCATATACTGTTTCAAACATTATATGGGACCAATGATTCTGTATGGAGAAATAGATGGGCCTCGTCATGAGATGTAAAAAGTGAGGTATTTTTCATTGTACTATACCGCTATTTCTCTGCCGTATCGGAGCATGATGAGTTGTGGTATGTGTTAAAGGGGCGCTCTTTCGCCCAGGGCACATGAAAACCTCTCACTGCCGACTTTTATTCCCCATTGACTTACATTGGGTTTCGTGTTTCGGGACGACCCCGACTTTTCCCTATAATCGGACGATCTTGCTCGACCCGACTTTTGGAAAAGTCGGGTTTCACGAAACGAAACGCGACCCTAAAAAACCAAAAGTCGCTCAACTCTACACAGGACTATTACAAGGAACTAAACAAGTTGGTTTCTTGTCTGCCTGACCAGTCCATAAGAGCTGGCGATGACCTGATACCAGAGACTCCAAGAATAGGGACGTTCTACATGCTTCCCAAAATCCACAAATCTGGAAATCCAGGAAGACCAATTATTTCATGTGTGGGCACCCTCACTGAGCAGGTATCTGGATGGGTAGAGGGTATTCTTAAACCACTGGTGAAGGATACATCCAGCTACATTCAGGACACAACTGACCTATTGAATAAACTAGCAGCAATAGGTCCTCTACCAGAAGGAACCATCCTGGCCACCATGGATGTGGAATCTTTGTACTCTAATATCCCACACCAAGATGGTTTACATGCCTGCAAATTCTTCATGGAAAACACAGGGACTGATGCTGATGCTGTGGTGAAACTTATAAAATTCATCCTCACCCACAATTACTTTGAATTTGACAACAGGATCTATCTACAGGAGACTGGCACAGCTATGGGAAGTAAAATGGCTCCACAGTATGCAAATCTTTTCATGGCCAAGCTTGAAAGCGATTTTTTGTCCTCATGCCCCATCAGGCCCATGGCCTACTACCGCTTCATTGATGATATTTTAATCATCTGGACGGAGTCTGAGCAACAGCTAAAGACGTTCCACGAACAGTTTAATCAATTTCATCCCACCATCAATTTAACACTCAACTACTCCAGTACCGAGATTAATTTTTTGGACACCATCATTAAGCTAAAAAACAATGAAATAGAGACATCCCTGTATCAGAAGCCAATCGACCGTCCAACATACCATAAATGGGACAGTTTCCATCCAAAACACATAAAGAACTCTATTATCTATAGCCAAGCCGTCAGATACAATCGTATATGTTCCAACCCCATGGATAGAGACAAACACCTTGGTCGCCTCAAAAAGACCTTTTTGAATCAGGGTTACCATCCAAGAACAATTGAAAACCAAATTACAAGAGCCACCAGATTGTCAAGGAATCACCTGCTACATTACAAAGCTAAAGAAGAAAATAACCGAGTGCCTCTAGTAGTCACCTACAACCCAAATCTGGAGGTGCTAAGGGGAGCTGCACGGAAATTACAACCTTTACTACAAAAAGATGCCCGATTAAAATCCATTTTTCCAGACCCCCCACTGCTGTGTTTTAGGCAGCCCCCAAATTTAAGAAGCATCATTGTCACAAGCTCCCTGTCCTCTCCAACAGCTGCAGGAACCTTTCCGTGCAACCAGAAAAAATGTAAAACCTGTCCATTTATAATGACCACGGACAAGATAAAGATCCCCAACTCACATCAGGACTACAAGATCCCAGGTACTTTCAGCTGCATCACATCTAATGTGGTGTACTTAATTATTTGTACTAAATGTCCAACTGGGGGTCTGTATGTGGGGGAGACAGGGCAAAAGCTTAGAACAAGGATGAATGCTCATCGTCACACAATAAGAGAAAAAAGAATGGATCTACCTGTGGCAAAACATTTCTGTATCCCTGATCACAGCAGCGTGGATATGAAATTACTGGTATTGAAAGGTAACTTCACATCTCAGAGAGAGAGACGAGTTTGGGAGTACAAATTTATGATGACCTTTGACACTCTCAGTGCTGGAATGAATGTGTCGCATGGATTTATGTCTTTTTACATCAATTAAGGAATTTCCTTTTAAAACCTTGCGGGGCAACACAGAACTAGACCCCAATCAGAGGACCATAAAACATCCAGACTCCTTATCTATGAACTGGTCCAATGTTTATATTTATGTTTCTCCCTCTCCCATATTGATAGTTCTGCTTCACGTCACTTGTCTTAGGCTGTGTGCACACGCTGCGGATTAGGTGCGGATTCATCCGCGCGGATTTTGTAAAATCCGCAGGTGAAACCGCAGGTCAAAAGACCTGCGGTTTTACCTGCGGATTGCTCTGCGGTTTTGTCCTGCGGTTTTTCATCTCCTCAATAGAGGAGATGGCAAACCGCAGGAGAATCCGCAGAAAGAATTGACATGTCAATTCTTTCTGCGGATTGAAAACCGCAGATAATCCGCGCGGAAAATTCCGCACCGTCTGCACTGCGGTTTTTGATTCCCATAGGGAATCATTGTACTGTACACCGCAGCAAAAACTGCTGCGGGTCCGCAGCAGCCAAAACCGCTGCGGAACCGCAGCAAAATCCGCAGCGTGTGCACACAGCCTTATCTATTGCATTTTTTCTAGGCTGTATTGTGCATAAATATGTGACTTCAGATTTTGTATTAGTCTAGCCTGATGAAGAGACCTGAGTAGTCTCGAAAGCTTGCAATGTATTACCATCTTTTCAGTTAGCCATTAAAAGGTATCAACTGCTGAGGACTCTCAATCCTGAATATTTTTCTATCCACTGGCTAACACGGTACAAAGATATACATCTTTCCTGTATCAAAATGTAATTTTGGATAATTCCTGTGTTTTTTATATATATATATTTCCTAGCTGGTTTCACATTTGCAATCTGAGGCTAGTTTCACACTAACGTTTATTCCACGCAGCGCACGGCGCCGCTAAGCCCCACCCCCTGCCGGCCCCCTGCCCGCCCCATCCGGTCATCGCTGCCTACTATCGCACATGGACGCTTGCGATCTGTGCACCCTATCTTTAGCATAGGGTGCGCAGATCGTGCGCTGGCCGTGCGCTAGTAGGATTTTGGCGTGCTCTGCACATCTTTGAAGGTGGGCCGAGCGCGCCGAAATGCAACATGCTGCGTTCGGCGCACACGGGCGCACCTTCAAAAATGCGCAGCGCACGCCAAAATCCTACTAGCACACGATCTGCGCACCCTATGTTAAAGATAGGGTGTACAGATCGCAAGCGTCCATGTGCGATAGTAGGCAGCGATGACCGGATGGGGTGGGCAGGGGGCCGGCAGGGGGTGGGGCTTAGCGGCGCCGTGCGCTGCGTGGAATAAACGCTAGTGTGAAACTAGCCTTATGACCCAAGGTTTCTCAAAAAATTGATAGTTATTTTGGTGAAAATACGGTACACCTAAGACAAAAGATCTGAACAGTGAGAGATAGATTGATACGTAAAATACCTTGATAACATTTCTATCTTAATATTGACCTGATCTGGGCCCCTCGAATTGGAATAATAAGAAATACTTTTTACTATGTAAACCTTGGGCAAATAAGAAAATAAAAAACATTATTTATTTAACCCTTTTATGACCTATGCCGTAGACATACATTATAGGTCACCTCCCCTGTTCGGTGCGTGCTCTGGTGCTGAGCCCGCACCTTTCCCGGCACATGATAATACCTCTATCTAAGACATGACGTGAAGGCAAAATGGACAATGTGACGCAAAATCCCCAAAATGGTCATCACCTAATTTATTGACACCCTCAACTTATTATTTGAAACCCTTTGGAATAAATAAGTGCAATCAGTTGCTTCCTATAACCATCCACAAGCATCTTACCCCTCTCAACTGGAATTTTGGACCACTCTTCTCAAACAAACTGCTCTAGGTCTCTCATATTTGAAGGCTTCTTCTCCCAACAGCAATTTTGAGATCTCCCCAAAGGTGTTTAATGAGATTTAAATCCAGGCTCATTACTGCCACTTCAGAACTCTCCAGCACTTTGCTTCCATCCATTTTTAGGTGCTTTTCAATGTATGTTTGGGATCATTGTCCTGCTGGAAGTCCCATAACCTAGGATTCACATCCAGCTTTCTGACACTGGGCATTACATTGCAACCCAAAACCCATTGGTAATCTACAGATTTAATGATATCTTGCACACAGTCAAGGCACCCAATACCAGAGACAGTAAAACAACCTGAAAACATCTTTGAATCTCCACCATATTTAACTGCAGGTACTGTGTTATTTGCTTTGGAGGTCTCATTCCATTTTTGCTAAACAGAAGAATGATATACTTTACCAAAAAGCTCTATGTGGTCTCATCTGTCCACAAGACACTTTCCCAGAAGGATTTTGGCTTACTCATGCACATGTTGGCAAACTGGAGAAGGTCTAGCTTATTTATGTCTCTGTGTCAGCGTTGGGGTCGAGTCTCCTGCCATAGTGTTTTATTTCATTCACATGTGGATGGATAGTTCATACTGACACTTATGCCCCTTGAGCTCGCAGAACAGCTTGAATTTCTTTGGAACTTGATTGGGGCTACTTATCCACCATTCGGACTATCCTGTATTTCAACCTTTCATCATTTTTTCTCTGTTGTCCATGTCCAGGAAGGTTAGATACAGTGGCATACGTTGTAAACTTCTTGATTGTGTTGCGCACCAGGGGCAAAGGAACGTCAAGATCTCTGGAAATGGACTTGTAATCTTGAGATTGTTCATATAGTTCAACAATTTTGGTTCTCCAGTCCTCAGACAGTTCTCTTCTCCTCTTTCTGTTCTCCATGCTTAGTGTGGCACATACAGACACACGTTGCACCGATTGAAGCAACTTCTCCCCTTTTCATCAGGTTTCAGGTGTGATTTTCATATTGCCCACACCTGTTTCTTGCCACAGGTGAGTGTGAACGAGCATCACATGCTGGAAACAAAGTTGTTTATCCACAATTTTGGAAAGTTGCCCATTTTGGAGGATTTGTGTGAATTACATCTAATTTTCCTTTTTTCTCAGTTTCTTTTTCTGTTATTCCAATACAAAGGAAATAAACCTGCATATAACAACACATGTGTACCTGCAACAATTATCTGGGCGAAATACTTAATTTTCTGGAAAAATTGTGGGCTGTGGTCATATATAGACATGGTCCTGTCCACTGATGACTATAAAATAATCGAGACTGACAGTTCAGCAACTTAATTAGGCTTCTAAAGAAAGATTCACATTTCTAATTACTATTCTACACTTTTTTGCTGGATAAGATCATAAAATGATTGGTAGAAATAGAGGGTGGTTGAGGCTTCCTAGATCTTTAAGGTGGTGGAGGTCCCAATGAATAAACATTTTTTTTTGCCCCAGCACTTTGCCATACAGCTCAGCTCCACTTAGCCTTATTCACTTAGATTGTCTGATGGTCTGTTTTCCATATGTACAGTGTTGTTCGCAATACTCCAGTGAGGTCATGGCCCCTTCATTTTGAGGATCAGTATAATATTGGACATTCACCCGTCGTACAATTATGGTCCATCCTTTACCTCACTGAGCTACTAGTTCTAGGTCCTGTTGGGTTTCTGTACTTTTCCTTGGAAACATAAGGTTAGTTACATTCTGTAGAACCTTGGACATCTGACTCCGGAGTTTGGCTGTTCTGCAGATCAGGTAGGATGAATGGAGAACCGGTAGAAATCCAAAGATAATTTCAAGCCACATAAAGCTAACATCGTAAATAAAGTAATAAAGAACACAAGCAAAAAGAATAAGAACGTATATAATGCTGTATATAAAGGTGAAAGATACAAATTTCATCGCTGAGTAATATGTCTCCAGGTTGATGGATAAATTCCTATTCTTCTTCATCTTTACTGTGTGATGATGCAATGAGACAAAGACGAGGACGGAGGAGATGAAACAAAAAATCATTGGGATGCAAGTTCCTATAGTAAAATTATATGTACTATGAGAAAATCTGTCATACGTGAGTTTATTGTCTATGGTTGTATTGTATGATCCATCATTGATGATCTGAGTGATAGCTGTCCCGAAGGGTATCAAAGTATTGACAGCAGCGAGAAGTCCTGAGGCTACAATGAAATGACCAGTCCTGGGTAATATCACCCTCCTCAGATACAGGAACAGTCTATTGCGTAGGTTGGAGATCTTCAGACAGAAGATAATGGAGAGCAAAGATGTTAACCAAATATTGGCATACATAAAAATAAAATAAAAAGCGACACAAACAATCATAATTACATAAGAAAGCAGGCTGCTCTGGAGGAATGAAGCAAGAAATAAAAATATAGTAATATCACATTGAGAGCACATCCTTGAAATTCCGAGAGAAGTTACAATGTGGTCTACAGAAGTCACTGATCGTCCTTTCCACCAGTCATTGACATTGACGCCAATGATAAATGAATGTATCACCAGTCCAGGTATAAGAGTGATTATTGAAAAGGCAAGGAGGACGAGATGCTCGAGGAAAGCATCACCCACTGTGGAATCAGCCATCTCTCTTGTACTATGAGAATCCTGATAACACAACGAGGCTTTTATGGAAGGTTTAGTGACAAACATTTTACATTTATTCAAATGTTATAATATTTCCAAGGAGAATGCAAAGTACGGTGCATCACATGGACTCTGAGTTGGAACAGGTTTACAAATGAAAACATATCATATCTATTGTGAGGTAGCGCTGTCATTTAAGTAGGGGATCACTCGCTTGGCAGCCACAAAATCAGATCCGGCACAGGTTTTCATAAATGATAACATAGTCCATGCGGTTTATTAAACATCTTAAACCATGACCAGCAATATATAAATGGCATAGCGTCCATGACAGAGCTTCACTCTGTTAGCAATGTCCAATACGCAGGCTTTTCAGCCTCACAGTTATATCTCACCTCGTCAGGGTTCTCTCATGGCTGCTTCTCCATACTGCAGACATTCATTCCCTCCAGGGAACTCTCAGGCACTTGCAACCATTAAACACAGCGTCCACACGTGCTGTCAGGCAGGAAGTCCCATCTCAGTGGGACCTTCCACACTAGACCAACCGGGTCCAAGCATTCACCCCCATGTGACCTACCCTGGCCACATTATATGGTCCATAGCCACGCCCACTGGGTTACATGACTATGACCTCATCACAGGTCCTTCACCACTCACACTCTTTACAACAGTGCTTTAAACACACCCCCTGGGTGGGTTTGTAGGTAACTAGGCCTGCCCATCTCTATAGTTACCTGGAGACTTCTCCCTTATATCAGAATCCTGACAGCGCCAGCGTACAGCCTCCGCTGAGCAGGGACTCACCCGCACTGTAGGGACCCCTGGGGATCAGGACAGCGAGGTACAGGAGGGATAAACAGATGGGATGTCAGACAAAGCAAAAGGTCATACACAAGAGGGTGACGTGGTACCAAGGGGACGAACAGAGAGAAGTCGGGTCATAAGCAGAGAGTCATACACGAGAGGTAGCGCAGTACAAGATGGACAGGCAGAACTCGTAACAGGGACAGAACCGGATCAAAACCAAACAAGCAAGCAAGATATCAGGCACAAGGCACACGTACGCACAAGGTCAACTAACTCAGCCGAGGGCAGGAGTATAACTGACACCGGACCTAGGTCCAGTGAGCATTAAATAGCCGCCCTCTGCCAGGGAGAGGCGGAACAATTAACCCCCAGTCAGACCAGGATGGGCCAAAGCTAAACCCCATCCTGGAACATGACAGTACCCTCCTCTCAATGGGGGCCACTGGACCCCTGGGTCTCTCAGGGTACTTGGCGTGAAAGGCCCGGACCAACCGATCTGAATGAACCGATCGAGCAGGAACCCAGGAGCCTTCTTCAGGACCGTAGCCTTTCCAATGCACCAGATATTGAAGGGCACAACGGACCAACCTGGAGTCGACAATTCGTTCCACCTCGTACTCCGACTGCCCGTCTACCAAAACAGGTGTTGGGGAAGCTGATGATCCCTCCCCAGCGGACCTCACAGGTTTCAAAAGGGCCTTATGAAAAACATTTGGGATCCGCAGAGATGGCGGGAGACGCAACCGAAAAGCCACCAGGTTAACTGCCTCGGTAATTTCATAAGGACCGATAAACTTGGGTCCAAGCTTTGCAGAGGGGACCTTGAGTCTTATATTCTTGGTGGACAACCATACCTTATCCCCACTGGTCCCGCGGATCGTTTTTTGTCTGCAAAAAATTTAAATTTGTCCTAGGCCTTCGTAATGTTACTCTGGACCTCTCGCCATACCTCCCCCAACCGCTGGATCGTCTTATCCGCCCCAGGACACACAGAATTCAAACGGGAAAATTATCCAAAATGAGGATCAAACCCATAATTGCAGAAAAAGGGAGATGTACCCGTAGACTGGTTAACGCGGTTGTTAAATGCAAACTCAGCCACCGGTAACACAGAACACCAATCATCTTGTCGATCTGAGGTCAAGCAACGCAGAATTTGCTCCAGCGACTGATTGGTCCGCTTGGTCTGCCCATTAGTCTCTGGATGATAAGCGGAAGAAAAGGACAGACCAATACCCAACCTTTTACAAAAAGCCCTCCAAAATCTGGAAACAAATTGCACTCCTCTATCAGACACCACATTCAAGGGTACCCCATGCAACCGCACCACATGCTCAACAAACAATCTGGACAACGTTTCCACATTAGGTAGAGCTTTCAAAGGTACAAAATGTGCCTGCTTACTAAACCTGTCCACCACAACCCAGACGACAGTATTACCGTTGGAGGGGGGAAGGTTGGTGATGAAATCCATGGACAAATGCGTCCATGGTCTCTCAGGAATTGGCAGTGGTACCAATTCCCCGGCCGGCCGGTTATGGGGGGTTTTTGCACGGGCACAAACATCACAAGCAGACACATATTCCCCAACATCAGAGGCTAAAGCAGACCACCAGAATACTCTAGCAATGGCCTTCCGGGTAGCCGAGATCCCTGGATGTCCACCCAGAACTGAGTCATGGAACTCCCGGAGGAACTTAAGGCGAAGCTGAGCTGGCACAAAAAGTTTTTCCACTGGCTTAGCCGGCGGTGCAAGAGACTGGGCTTCCCGAATCTCTCATTCTAACATATCCGAAATACCTGCCACCACCACCCCAGGCTGAAGAATGGAGGATGGAGGTTCCGGGGGGGACACCGGATCTAAGCTGCGTGACAAAGAATCTGACATTTTTGGACCCTGGCCGAAAAGTGATCGAGAAGTTGAATCGGGAAAAAAAAGTGACCATCTAGCCTGTCTAGGAGTCAACCTCTTAGCTGACTCAATATAAGCTACATTTTTGTTATCCGTAATTACGGTTATAGGATGGACAGCCACCTCCAAAAAATGCCTCCATTCTTCAAAGGCCAACTTAACGGCCAGAAGTTCTCGATTTCCCACATCATAGTTTCTCTCCACAGGAGAGCATTTCTTTGAGAAAAAGGCGAAAGGTCTTAAATTGGTCAAACTGGCGGGTCCCTGGGACAATACCGCCCCCACCCCCACCTCTGAGGCATCTACCTCAACAATAAATGGTTCAGACGGGTCCGGTTGAACAAGAACCGGGGCCGACATGAAACATGTTTTCAAAAACTGAAATGCCGCTATCGCTGCGGTTGACCAATTCTTGATATCGGCCCCCTTTTGAGTCATGTCTGTGAGGGGTTTAACCACCTGTGAGAACCCCTTTATAAATTTGAGATTGTAATTGGCGAATCCTAGGAAACGCTGCAGAGCCTTCAAATCACAAGGTTGAACCCACTCGACAATGGCGTGCACCTTATTAGGATCCATGCGACACCCTTCAGCAGACACGATGAACCCCAGAAACGACAGTTCCTGAACAAAAAACAAACATTTTTCCAGTTTACCAAAGAGACAGTTCTCTCGTAGTCTTTGGAGAACTGCCCGAACATGACCAATGTGAGTCTGTTTATCAGGAGAATAGATCAATATGTCATCCAAATATACCATCAAAAAAGTCCAATAAAATCAGAGAACACATGATTTATGAAGTTTTGGAAGACCGCTGGAGCATTGGTCAAGCCGAAAGGCATGACCAGATTTTCAAACAACCCTTCAGTAGTGAGAAATGCAGTTTTCCATTCATCTCCGTCTCGGACTCGGATAAGGTTATTCGCTCCCCGTAGATCTAATTTGAAAACTACTTAGCTCAGGACAATTGGTTGTATAAGTCAGGAATAAGTGGAAGGGGATACGTATTCCTCACAGTTATCTTATTTAACTCACGAAAATCGAGGCATGGGCGTAAACCACTGTCTTTTTTCTTTACAAAAAAGAACCCCGCTGCCACAGGAGAAACAGAAGGATGAATGTGTCCCTTACGGAGACTCTCGGAAATATACTCCTTCATCGCAGCCCGTTCAGGACCCGAAAGGTTATACAAGCGGGCCTTGGGCAATTTAGCACCTGGAACCAGGTCAATGGCACAATCAAATGGGCGGTGTGGTGGTAAAACCTCAGCCTCTCTTTCGGAGAAAACGTCCGTATAGTCTAACAGGCACTCCGGAATACCTTCCAGACCCACGGACGACACAGACACAGTATCAAGACATTTCTCAGAACAATAGGGACCCCATTTAACAATTCCCAATTAATTACAGGATTATGCAGTTGTAGCCATGGGAACCCCAACACCAGTCCCGCTGGCAGGTTGTCCATCACAAAACATGAAATATGTTCCTGGTGCAAGGAACTCACTTTAAGGAGAAACTCTTCAGTACGAAACATAATATCATTCTTTACCAGTGGTGTTTTGTCAATGGCCACAATGTGAATAGGAGTCTCCAACCTAACTGTCCCTAACTTACACCTGGGTACCAAATCTGGGTCAATAAAGTTCAATGCTGATCCGCCATCCACGAAGGCAGAAGTGGATGTGGAGACACTCCCACAACAAAGTTCCACTTGCAACAACATTTTAGAGAAGGCAGAAAAGGTACCTGAGAGCCTGGGTGACCTCCACGACAATTACCTGGGCTCAGTCGCTTGGTTAGTGGACGGGAGGGGCAAACCTTTCTCCAATGTCCAGAATCGCCACAATGAAAACAGCCTTTTCCCATGCGCCGTTGTCTCCTTTCATTTTCTTTGAGGTCGATGGTTCTCATCTCCATGGTGTCCAATGTAGGACTGGCTCCCCTTCCTTGGGAGAATAATGGTCTTTCACTTTGCATCACTCCCCTCGCCCGTAGCCTGCGATCCATTCGGACGGCCTGTGTCATAGCCTCCTCCAGGGAATCAGGCGGAGGGTGGAGAGCCAAAGCATCTTTCAGATGTTCAGACAGACCTCTATGGAACAAACCCCGGAGGGCGGCATAATTCCAGTAGACCTCAGCAGCCAAGGATCTGAACTCTGAGCAAAACCACTCGGCTGAGTGCTTCCCCTGGCACACACTCATCACCATGTCCTCAGCCATGCGCATGCGATCAGGCTCATCATAAATATGCCCCGGGGCCTCAAAAAATGCATCTACCGTCATATGCTCAGGGGCCGTGGTCAGAAGGGAGAAAGCCCAAGCTTGGGGGGCTCCCCTTAACAGAGACATAATGACCCCCACTCTCTGACTTTCATCCCCAGAAGAGTGTGGTCTTAAAGAAAAAAACAGCTTACAGCCCTCCTTGAAAACTCTGAACTCTTTTTTAATGTATCTCCAGAAAAGATATCCGGTAACTTCACTGGAGACTCAGGGGAAACTAATGTAATATCCTGAGCCCCCGATGAAAAAAACCCCTGCACGGTGTCAGCGATCAGCTGCTGAGACTGAGCCAGGACTCGTTGTTCTCCAAGGAGTTTCTGAGACATCTGGGTCAGGTGTTTAACCTGCTCAGAAAGAGCGTGCATAGGATCCATCACATAAACAGAAGAAGGGGAGCAGAGAGAAAAAAAAAAATGGTGTCGGTCAGTTATAATATGAGGATCCTGACAGCGCCGGTGTGCAGCCTCCGCTGAGCAGGGACTCACCCGCACTGTAGGGACCCCTGGGGATCAGGACAGCCAGAAAGTATAGGTGCACAGGACCTGAGTGATGAAGTTTAGCAAGCCGGCAGGGGACCTATGGTCACGTGAATGCAAGGGGCGGGGCTTAGCATCCTGCTTTCAGAGAAGACAGAAAACTCAGAGTCAGGCAAAACGGAGTTCATACACAGTACGGACAGCGAGGTACAAGAGGGATAAACAGACGGGAGGTCAGACAAAGCTAAAGGTCATACACAAGAGGGCGACGTGGTACCAAGGGGATGAGCAGAGAGAAGTCGGGTCACAAGCAGAGAGTCATACACGAGAGGTAGCGCAGTACAAGAGGGACAGGCAGAACTCGTAACAGGGACAGAGCCGGATCAAAACCAAACAAGCAAGCAAGATATCAGGCACAAGGCACACGTACGCACAAGGTCAACTTACTCAGCCGAGGGCAGGAGTATAACTGACACTGGATCTAGGCCCAGTGAGCATTAAATAGCCGCCCTCTGCCAGGGAGAGGCGGAACAATTAACCCCCAGTCAGACCAGGACGGGCCAAAGCGAAACCCCATCCTGGATCATGACACCTTATACATTGAAGCAACACCTCAGCAGTAGTGTTGAGCGATACCATCCGATATCGTGAAATATCGGATCGGATTGGATCGGACCGATACCCAAAAAGTATCGGGTATCGCCGATTCAGATACCGGAAACCAATACAAGTCAATGGGACAGAAATATCGGAATTAAAAAAAAACCTTTCTTTCCTTGTTGGTTAATTCTACATGAAGAAAAACAACTAAGAATAAAGTAGAATGTATTGGGGGAGGTGGAGGAGACATTAAAAGCATAGAGGTTTAGCCAAATCAAATGGAATAGTAGGAATAATTTTTTTTTTTTTAAGATGTTCGGAGTTACAAAGATATTGACTATGTTAACCTTTTTTATATTTTGTCAGATATGTATGTTTCACTACTTCCATGCTCTTCACCTTCTTTTTTACTTCTCCCACACTTTCTCCTTCATGATCCTCAGCAGCAGCATCTTTTTCATCAACTTCTTCTTCACCTTATTCATGTTCTTCTTCTTCACCTTCTACCTATTATTCTTTTTTTTACATTCTTCATATTCTTCTTATTCAACTATTATTCTTCTTCATATTCTACTTCTTCATCTTCTTCCTATTCTTCTTCTTCATCATATTCTTATTTGTGACAGTCATTCCTGTAGTTGCTATCTATAAAAGTTTGAAGATTACACCTTCTGTTCTGCCTGTCACAAAATATTTGCAACAGGATTTGTCCGCGTTCAGTTTGGCCTGCAGCAGCAGGCATTTTCCAGGGGCACCACGAGGAGGAATGGACTCACCCCCATACACTGCTTAGTCTTCTTCTGCTTATAATTTAGATAATGTCTTTTGCTCTGATTTTTAGTCATATGCTTAATGTTCTTCTGCTTTTTGTTCTTCTGCTTTTTGTTCTTCTGCTTTTTGGTCTTCTGTATCTTGGTGGTTGTCTTCATGTTCTTTGTCCTCTTGGTCATCTTCTTCAGGGTCATCTTTTTGGTCTTCTTCCAGGTGGTCTTCCGGGTCGTCGTCTTCAGGGTCATCGTTTTCGTGATCGTCGTCTTCTTCGAGGTGGTCTTCAGGGTCGTCGTCTTCAAGGTCATCGTCAGGGAGATCCAGAGTGATAACCAAAAACCATTTCCAAAAGCTTGAACTTGGAAATGTAGCAGAAGGTACAAGAAGGCTGAGGAACTGCCGAGAACCAGCTGACGGTGCTGGAACCCGGATGGGTAGCAGAAGCTGCAAGAGCCAATGGAACTAGCGAGGACCAGCTGACGGTGCTGGAACCCGGAGGGGCAGCAAAAGGAACAAGAGCCAATGGCAATACCGAGGACCAGCTGACGGTGCTGGAACCTGGTTACTAAGCAGGAGGTACCTGTGCTAGAAAGCACTACCAAGGACCAGCAGACGTTGCTGGAACTCGGATACCGAGCAGGAGGCACCTAAGCCAAAGGGACTGCCGAGAACCAGCTGACGGTGCTCGAACCCGGATGGGTAGCAGAAGCTGCAAGAGCCAATGGAACTAGCGAGGATCAGATGACGGTGCTGGAACCCAGAGGGGCAGCAGAAGGAACAAGAGCCAATGGCACTACCGAGGACCAGCTGACGGTGCTGGAACCTGGTTACTAAGCACAAGGTACCTGTGCTAGAAAGCACTACCAAGGACCAGCAGACATTACTGGAACTCGGATACCGAGCAGGAGGCACCTAAGCCAAAGGCACTGCTGAGAACCAGCTGGCAGTGCTAGAACCCGGATGGGTAGCAGAAGCTGCAAGAACCAATGGAACTAGCGAGGACCAGCTGATGGTACTGGAACCTGGAGGGGCAGCAGAAGGAACAAGAGCCAATGGCACTACCGAGGACCAGCTGACGGTGCTGGGACCTGGTTACTAAGCACAAGGTACCTGTGCTAGAAAGCACTACCAAGGACCAGCAGACGTTGCTGGAACTCAGATACCGAGCAGGAGGCACCTAAGCCAAAGGCACTGCCGAAGACCAGCTGGCAGTGCTGGAACCCGGATGGGTAGCAGAAGCTGCAAGAACCAATGGAACTAGCGAGGACCAGCTGATGGTACTGGAACCCGGAGGGGCAGCAGAAGGAACAAGAGCCAATGGCACTGCCGAGGACCAGCTGACGGTGCTGGAACCTGCTTACTAAGCAGGAGGTACCTGTGCTAGAAAGCATTACAAAGGACCAGCAGACGTTGCTGGAACTCGGATACCAAAAAGGAGGCACCTAAGCAAAAGGCACTGCCGAGAACCAGCTGACGGTACTGGAACCCGGATGGGTAGCAGAAGGAACAAGAGCCAATGGCACTACCAAGGACTAGCTGACGGTGCTGGAACACGATTAGTAAGCAGGAGGTACCTGTGCTCGAAAGCACTACCAAGGACCAGCATACATTGCTGGAACTCGGATACTGAGCAAGAGGCACCTAAGCCAAAGGCACTGCCGAGAACCAGCTGACGGTGCTGGAACCCGGATGGGTAGCAGAAGGTTCCCATGAAAAGCAAAGCTGTAAGGCCGCGAACCGGCCGCAGTTACCGAGACCCACAGTCCTACAGGGGGTGCTTGTCCTAATGGCACTACGGAACCAGCCTTTATTGCCAGAACCCGCAGCCCACATAGGAAGCACCTAAACTGCAGGCACCATAGAGTCGGCTAACCCGACCGCAACACGACAGGACAACGTATTGGTGACAAAGCGACGTTGACGCTTCCCGGAAACAGCTGGCGTGCTGGAACCAAGCTGGGCAGGAGGGAGTACCCATGCCAAAGACACTGCCGAGAACCAGCTGACGGTGCTGGAACCCGGAGGGGCAGCAGAAGGAACAAGAGCCAATGGCACTACCGAGGACCAGCTGACGTTAATGGAACCCGGTTACTAAGCAGGAGGTACCTGTGCTAGAAAGCACTACCAAGGACCAGCAGACATTGCTGGAACTCGGAAGGGCAGCAGAAGGAACAAGCGGCAATATCACTACCGAGGACCAGCTGACGGTGCTGGAACCCGGAGGGGCAGCAGAAGGAACAAGAGCCAATGGCACTACCGAGGTCCAGCTGACAGTGCTGGAACATGGTTACTAAGCAGGAGGTACCTGTGCTAGAAAGCACTACCAAGGACCAGCAGACATTTCTAGAACTCGGATACCAAGATGGAGGCACCTAAGCCAAAGGCACTGCTGAGAACCAACTGATGGTGCTGGAACCCGGAGAGGCAGCAGAAGGAACAAGAGCCGATGGAACTACCGAGGACCAGCTGACGGTGCTGGAACCCGGTTACTAAGCAGGAGGTATCTGTGCTGGAAAGCACTACTAAGGACCAGCAGACGTTGTTGGAACTCGGATACCGAGAAGGAGGCACCTAAGCCAAAGGCACTGCCGAGAACCAGACGACGGTACTGGAACCCAAATGGGTAGCAGAAGGTACCCATGAAAAACAAAGTTGCAAGGCCACGAGCCGACTGCAGTTACCGAAACCCACAGTCCTACAGGGGGTGCTTGTCCTATTGGCACTACGGAACCAGCCTTTATTGCCAGATCCCGCAGCCTACATATGAAGCACCTAAACTGCAGGCACCATAGAGTCAGCCTACCCAACCGCAACAAGACAGGACAACGTATTGGTGCCAAAGTGATGTTGACACTTCCCAGAAACAGCAGGCGTGCTGGAACCAGGCTGGGCACGAGGGAGGACCTGTGCCAAAGACAATGCCGGGAAACAGCTGGCGGTGCTGGAACCCAAGGAAAATACTACAAACAGAGTGGAGACAGAGGCCTAATTGGAGCAAGTTTAAAATCTGTAGTTGTGTGAGTGTGGACAGAGCAGGAGAAATTGCCGGACACACAGCTGGGGATCAGATGACATTTCTGAACCCCAATAACACTGGAGCATATGTTGACTGTGCAGACGGCACTTCTGAGCAGCAACTGGCGATGTTGGAGCCCAGGGTCAATCAGGGGATTAGGCTGATGCCTAATTGGAGCAAGTTTTATATCTGATGTAGTTTGAATGTGGAGGCAGCAGGAGACTTTGTCGGACACACAGCAGGGGAGCAGCTGGCGTTACTGAACCCCACTAACACTGGGGCATGTGTTTTTCTCTGTGCAGATGGCACGTCTGAGCAGCAACTGGCGGTGTTGGAGCCCTGGGTCAATCAGGGTTTAGGCTGATGCCTAATTGGAGCAAGTTTTATATCTGGTGTAGTTTGAATGTGGAGGCAGCAGGAGACTTTGCCGGGCACACAGCAAGGGAGCAGCTGGCGTTACTGAACCCCACTAACAATAGAGCATGTGTTTTTCTCTGTGCAGACGGCACTTCTGAGCAGCAACTGGCGATGTTGGAGCCCAGGGTCAATCGTGGAGTAGGCTGAGGCCTACTTGGAGCAAGTGTAAAATCTGATGTAGTTTGAATGAGGAGGCAGTAGGAGACTTTGCCGGACACACAGCAGGGGAGCAGCTGGGGTTACTGAACCCCACTAACACAGGAGCTAGTATTTTTTTCTGTGCAGACGGCACTTCTGAGCAACAACTGGCGATGTTGGAGCCCAGGGTCAATCATGGAGTAGGCTGAGGCCTACTTGGAGCAAGTGTAAAATCTGATGTAGTTTGAATGTGGAGGGAGCAGGAGACATTGCCGTACACACAGCAGGGGAGCACCTGGCGTTACTTAACCCCACTAAGACAGGAGCTAGTGTTTTTTTCTGTGCAGACTGCACTTCTGAGCAACAGGCGGTGTTGGAGCCCAGGATATATCAAGGAGTAGGCTGAGGCCTAATTGGAGCAAGTTTAATATCTGATGCGGGGTGAATGTGGAGGGAGCAGGAGATATTGCCGTACACACAGCAGGGGAGCAGCTGGCATTACTGAACCCCACTAACACAGGAGCTAGTGTTTTTTTTCTGTGCAGATGGCACTTCTGAGCAACGACTGGCGGTGTTGGAGCCCAGGGATTACAGTTCAGGTGGTAGAAACATGAACACAGCAGGAGACCTGGATACTGTTGCCAACCAATTATTTATTCTGGAAGAGGACTGACAAATTCCGGTGAGATCCAGGCCTTATTCATTTTCAGAAAAGTAAGCCGGTCAACGTTATTGGAGGATAGTCGCGTGCGACAGTCTGTTAGTACACCACCTGCGGCACTAAAGACGCGTTCCGATAATACACTAGCAGCAGGGCAAGCCAGCACCTCCAATGCATACTGGCTAAGCTCTGGCCATGTATACAGCTTAGAGACCCAAAACTTGAAGGGGAAGAGCCATCTGGGAGTAAACTGACAGGGCAAGACATGTAGTCTGTCACCATCTGACGGAAACGTTGCCTCCTGCTGACTGGAGTCGTCTGTGATGGTGTAGAGAATTGTGGCGGGCACGCAAAACCTTGCCACATTTGGGCCATACTGGTCTTGCCTTGTGCTGAGGCGCTGCCTCTGCTCCCTCTTTGTGCAGAGCTTCCTCCACTGCCTCGACGCACAGAGCTGCTTTGTAAAGCATTAGCAGCACTGTTCTCGGGTGGAATGGAGAACATGATGGAATGCACCAGTGAGTCTTGGTACTCCCGCATTTTACGCTCCCGGTTCAACGGTGTTATGAGGCTTTGTAAGTTGTCCCGGTAGCGAGGATCTAGGAGGGTGTACACCCAATAACCAGCCGTGATGAGAATGTGGGCGATGCGGCGGTCGTTTCTCAGGCACTGCAGCATGAAATCATCCATGTGCTGCAGACTCTCAACTGGCCAAGAAACGCTGTCCCCTGCTTGAGTCGTCATCTCTGCCTGCTCTGCATCACCCCACCCTCGCTCTACATTCTGACTACTAGAGCATTGTGTACCTCCTTCCTCTGGAGAGATGTCTTGCTCCTCCATTGACTCCTCCTCATCCGCCTCACAAAGTCTCCCCTGCCTAGGCCTTTGTGAGGAACCACGTTGCGCAGACTGTCCAGAAGCAGATGACATTTGTGACTCCTCATCCTCCACCTTTTCCAAAACCTCCTCCCTTAGTGCTTGCAGTGTTTTTTGAAGCAGGCAGATAAGGGGGACAGTCATGCTGACTAGTGCATCATCTGCACTCACCATCCGCGTGGAATCATCGAAGGCACACAAAACTTGGCAGATGTCCCTCATAGAGGCCCACTCAGTGGTGGTGAAGTGTGACCGGCGCACAGTGCGACTTGTTTGCGCCTGATGCAGCTGGTACTCCATTACTACTGCCTGCTGCTCACACAACCGCTCCAACATATATAACGTTGAATTCCACCTGGTGGGTAGGTCACATATGATGCGATGTTCCGGAAGGCGGAATTGGCGCTGCAGAGCTGCAATGCGCGATCTTGCCATGCTGGAACGCCGCAAGTGAGCGCACTCTATGCGGACCTTGTGCAGCAGTGCATCCAGATCTGGATAGTCCCTCAGAAAGCTCTGCACGACCAAGTTGAGCACATGTGCCAGACATGGGATGTGAGTGAGGTTGCCTAGGCCCAGAGCTGCCACCAGATTTCGGCCATTGTCACACACTACCAAGCCTGGCTGGAGATTCGCTGGCACAAACCACACGTCGCTCTCCTGCTTGATGGCATTCCAGAGCTCCTGCGCTTGTGGCTTCGATTCCCCAAAGAAATTAATTTCAGTATGGCCTGTTGAGGTTTGGCCATGGCTGTGCTCATATCGGTTGTAACAGGCTCCTGCAGCGCTGATTCTGAGAAACTGGAGTATGAAGAGGAGTCAATGTCTGCAGACTGGATTCCTGCAATGCTTGGAGTTGGCAGAACACGTACAGCGCCACTCTCGAGATCTGTACCCAGCTCCACAACATTGACCCAATGGGCAGTAAGGGAAAGGTATCGTCCCTGTCCATGGGTACTGGTCCATGCATTGGTGGTCAGGTGGACCTTGCTACTGGCGGCGTTTAGTAGCGCATGTTTAATTTTTTCCTCCACATGCTTTTGCAGGGCAGGGACGGCTTGCCTGCTGAAATAAAAGCGGCTGGGCACGGTGTATTGTGGGACTGCCAATGCCATGAAGTTCCGGAAGGTGTCAGTCTCCACCAGCCTGAATGAGAGCATTTCAAGGGCCAGTAGATTTGCAATGCCAGCATTTAGAGCCTGTGCTCGGGGATGGTTTGCCGAGTATGGCCACCTTTTCTCCCATGCCTGAGCTACCGATGGCTGTAGAGTGACCTGGGAGTGTGAGGATGACAGGGAACGTGATGCTGTGGGTGGAATGTCACTGGGTCTCTGGACAACAGTGCCAGAGGTTCTTCCATGGCGATCCTGTGAGGAAGCCGAACCAGATGTGTGTGAGCTGGAAGAAGAAGCTACAACATGAGCTGAAGAGGTGGTAGGTGGTGCTGTAGGTTGGCCTACGTCTTCAGTGTGTCTTTGTAACTCCACCACGTGCTTGGTCCGCACATGTTTCCACAGATTTGTTGGTATTCAGGTTGCTGACACTTTTCCCTCTTTTGACTTTTTGATTACACAGCTTGCATTTGACAAAGCAAATGTCATCTGCAATTGTGTGAAAAAAGGACCACGCACTGCAAGTCCTGGGAGCGCCCATTTTGGGTTTTGGAAGAAGAATGCTCCTAATGGGTACCAAAGTGGAGGCTACAGGCAACCAAGTCTGCCCCCTCCCTCTCCCTCCTGTTTTGGCCATTCAGGGAATCTCTTCCTGAGAGCTGCTCCCACCACCTTCCTTTTCCTCACGCCATGATGGGTCAAGGGCCTCATCATCTACACTCCCCTCTTCAAACACCTGCTTCTCCTGGGTAGTCTCGCCAGCACCGTACGCACCAGAAAGTGGCACCTGAGTCTCATCATCTGATGCGTACTGAGGTGTGCTGACCATAGGCACTGGCCCACCTGCCTCTTCAGATTCAGAGGGACAAAGCAGTTGCACATCACTGCATACTCCCCCTTCTTCACATTCTAGAATGCTGCTTGGCTGGCCCCCTCTTTCCAAGCCAACAGATTCAGAGAACAGAAGTAGAGAATGAGATGGCTCCTGTCCAGGGCTCTCTGACTGCCTGGGCAATTTGGCAGGTGGTGAAGAGACAGATGGATGCTCTTCAGTGCTCTGGCCCTGAGAGGATGTGGAAGTAATTGAAGTCGATGCGTTAGCTGCCATCCATCCGACAACGGCTTCAATTTGTTCGTCCCGCAGCAGTGGGGTATGGCGAGGTCCTACAAAGCTGCATATAAAGGACTGTTGTCTGGTAAAACTGGGGAATGCTAAGTCACTGGTGCCCGCAGCAGGCACAGAATCCCCACGTCCTCTCCCTGCTGAAACTCCACGCCCACGACCACGTGCCTTACTCCCTACCTTCTTCATCTTGGTAGACTGATAAAAATAGGCAGAAAAGTACAAAGGGGGGGCTTAGTGTGCTTATTCCTAAACAGCTGCTAACAGGTATAAGAAACACTAATTTTATAAATTGTGTTGACTACACTTTAATATGAGCTAATGTGGCTTACACAACTGTCAAGTGGAGTGTTTGGTGAACTTTATTTACGTGTGTTTTTTAAAAAAAACAAAAAGGATGTGACCAAAGATGTGAAAGCAATAGTTTCATAAACTTTTTCGAGCTATTACAATGCAGGTAGGTAACCTACAATGCAGTAGATCAGGCTCCAAAAAATAGGCTAATACTAATCTGGCTGCGGCTGCAGGGCACAAGCCAGCAAAAAGGCTCCTCTATCTACTCCTATATAGTGTTTGCAACCAACCAATGTAGATGGATACGGATGGAAGCACACTAATAGGAGAAAAAAATCAGGAAAAATGAGCTGTAATAAAACAAAAAAAGGTCTATATATGAGGCAGTGACGCACGCTGAGCAGACTACAACCAGAGGTGGATGCAGAAAACATTACAACGTGAGCTGCACAAACACACAAAGACATCTCAGACAGCCGTGAACAGTGCAGAGAACTGGGCACTAGCACTGAAAGGCTGCAGAAAGGCTCCGCTGTCTACTCCTATAGTGTTTGCAATCAATGTAGATGGATACAGATGGATGCAGACTAATAGGAGAATTAATGAAAAATGAGCAGCAATAAAACAAAAATATGTATTAGGCAGTGATGCATGCTGAGTGGCCTACAACCAGAGGTGGCTGCAGGACACACTACAGCGTGAGCTGCACTCACACAGACCTTGCAGACAGCTGTGAACAGCGCTGCAAGGCAAAAGAAAACTACAGTGATTGATAATGTAGCCTAGGTAAAGCACAATATTATTTAGCAAATCGCTATCTCTAACTGTCCCTCAGAGTCTTGAACAGCAGCCTGTCCGTAACTGAATTCACAGCAGAGTGAACCCTAAATGGCGGCGGCTTTTATAGTGCATCATGACATCATTTCAGCAGCCAATCACAGCCATGCCATTAGTTAACATGCCTACATGCCTAACAGGATGTGCCCACACTTCTTAGGATTCCTCATTGGCTGAATCCAATCAAACTGGCTCATAGCATTATGGGAATTCCGATTCCGGTATTCGATATGCAAAAAGTATTGGAATTCAGTATCGGAATTCCGATACAGCGAATATCGGCCGATACCCGATATTTGCGGTATCGGAATGCTCAACACTAGTGATGACACTCTATTAGGGATGTGTGACATAGAATCGTTATACTCGAACATACGTCATTCGGATGGCATACGGGCTACATGGTTCTTTTTGGAGTCTTTTGATTTCACGCCTGACATGCTATCATTCATCACACAGTTATTGGATTTTTCTTTATCTCATAATTTTTTCACATTTAAGGGGTCCTTCTACCTACAGCTCCAGAAGAAATGAATGGGTGCGGCCTTTTCGCCATCTTACGCCAATCTGTTCCTGGGGCTGTGGGAGAGGGACCTCTTTCTGTCGGATTGATTGTCGTCGGTGGACCGCATCCTCTTCTGGGCGCGGTACCTCGACGACATCTTTTTGATCTGGCAGGGGAAGCACTCGTTTCATTCATTTCGGGTCTCAATGACAATGATATGAATATACATTTGACCTATTCTGCTCATTTCAATTCTATTGATTTTCTTGACATTACTATCCGACGTGACTCCAATAACATGTTACAAACTGACATCTTCCGTAAACCAACCTCTGTTAATTCATTGTTACATGCCACATCGGCCCATCCTCATTCTGTAGTCAAGTCAGTTCCTATTGGCCAGTTTCTCCGGCTTAGGAGAATTTGTTCCTCTGATGATGTTTTTGAAAAGCAAGCACAAGACCTTCAATCTAGATTTTATGCTCGTGGCTATAGCCGCCATATGGTCAAATGAGCATATTTGAGCGCTAAACATTCGTCACACAACACATTATTATATTCTAACAAAACACCAGAAACAACTAACAAAGTGAGATTTTTCACTAAGTATAATGCCCAGGCTGAATCTATCAGACAGTGTCTAAGTAAATCATGGCCTGTTTTATGTGCTGACCCTACGTTGGCTACTTATCTACCTGAAAAACCCTAAATAACTTTCCATCGGGCAGATAATTTGCGTGACTATTTGGTGAAAAGTCACTATTCACCAGCTCCTATGTCCACTTTTTTGGACAAATTTCCCAGTATAGACACAGGGTGTTTCCCATGTGGTAATTGTGTCGCCTATTCTAATGTGGAACGGGCTAATACTTTCTTTAACCAGGAGGGTACCCGCGCATTTAAGATCAGATACCACATTACTTGTACCTCCAGAGCAGTTGTGTATTTTGCAACGTGCCCTTGTCAAAAAAATCTATATTGGACTCACTACGAGACAACTGAAAGTACGGGTCCGTGAACACGTTCTGGGAATGAGAGTATCAGAAGCCGAAAATGATATTAATGCCTTAAAGACTATTCCAAGGCATTTCAAACTTCACCACAATTGTGATAGCACCCAATTGAAAATACATGGTATAGAATTGATATCTACCAATATTAGAAACTGGATTTTGTAGGACCTGAAGGGAATGACGAAAAGAAGAAATGTTAGGGATTGATATATTAATATTTGCACCATTATAATGCACTGTGTTCATGTACGTATTTATTGTATTTACATTCTTACACTTTGTGTCACTACATAATTATTTATAATTACTTTTTTAATTCATTTATTTATGAATTTTGTGCTATTTTATTTTTTAACCCACTTGTGCACTAACTAGTTATTTTCTGTACATGATTGTGTCAATGCACATTTAGTATTATATAATGCACGTTCTTATATTTTCACCGTATTTAAGAATATTTTAATTTTTTATATTTCTTCATTATTCCCTTCATGTGCAGAGTTAATATTCTTGCTTGCCCAAAACAGTACGCGCGTGTGGTATTGGGGCGCTTGGGGTTTCCATTTATGGCCGCGTCTTTATGTATCCTGGGTAGCAGCTTATGTCTGCAGCCGGGATGCATGACGCATCTGACTTGGTCTCTCCGCCTCCTCCTACTCCACGTGCGTCATAAACAGGTTTTCGGTAAGTGCGTCCCCCGGCATTCGTTGCTATGGATGCTTGTGTACATGACCGGATACACTGTGTATTTCTTCCGGTCACGTGCAATCGGGTCCGGTTAGTTGCACGGTTTGCTTTGATGTATTCTTGTTCCGGTCATGCGCTGTGGCAGACTGTGCTCCCTGGCCTCAGTTGCTGTGGACGCCTTGTTGTCTGGAGGTGATCTTGCAGCACTGCCGCGGCATACTTGTTTTGACAAGCGCACATGTTCATAAACACACCGTTGAATTCCGGTCATGTGTTCTAACAGATTACGTCCATATGCCTATTGATAGCGCCATGCAATAAAGGTGCACACCCACTATATTCTCATTGGTTGTCCTTAACACATCTTCCAATTTGATTGGTTTTCCTTTCATATTTACACCTTCCTGTCTCTTACTGGCCCCACCCCCTGACGAAGGCAAAGTGCCGAAATGCGCGTTGGGGAGGGCGCCTATCTAGGAGACCAGGAGGTCTTTTACGTTGTAAGTCATTATATAATTTTAGTCTCATTTCCTCTTCACTCTTATTACTTTTGTTTGCCCTGGTCTGTGTGCAGTATGCCTTTAAACTGATGCCTATTGGTTTCCTTTAGCATCGTCCTGGCTTATGTGTGGTATGTCTTTATACTGACACCTACTGGTGTCCTTTAGCACTTACACTTTATTTTACTACTTAATTTATTCACGGTGCACATTGTTTACCATTATTTATTATGGGATGTGTTATGGTGTTACAGAACCACTCAGCACCCAGAATATGTTGTGCAGTTATATGGATGTATAATAGGTTCTATGTGAGATTCATGTCCCTTTTGTCCGCCCTCCCCCCACCTTTGTCATTTCCACAGTAAACATCGGCAGGCTCCGGCCACCTGCGGCTTTTTTTATGCATGTCTGGCCTGCCCTCTGTATCTGGGTGATATATTCTATGTCCTGTGAGTAAAGCGTTGGCAGACTGGAAATACATGGAGAAGCAGTGATCTTTTATATGCTCCCAAGTAACCCAGGGATTCCAGCCAGCGTCATTCATGCAGACTCCAGCCAACGCAGAGCGGACCTCCGAAAACATGGGGTGGTACTGAAAGAGGTACCCCAGCTTGATAGACCCCGTTACACTGGTGGCAGCCAGCGGGACTTGATACCCCTTCTACAGGAGGAAAGGAATGAATGGAAAATAACTACCAGAAGTTAAAGAGGACTACATTAAAAGGTCTGGTGGAAGCCCGAGGGTTGATCGCCAGCAGCAAAACAAAAGCGGATTTGATAGCAGCCATCATGGAACACGGCAGTGCAGCGCCCCCCAATGTGAACGTGGAGGAGACCGAATTCCAGAGTGAGGTAAAGAACAGACTGGCATTCTATGGCCCAAACCCTGCGGTAGAGATCATACGAGAGGTGATGGCTGATGTACATACTGATCTGAAGGAAAAGATGACCGAGCGGACCAGGATAGAGCTAGCCAAGATGGAGATGGCAGAGCGGACCAAAGTGGAGCTGGCCAAGATGGAGATGGCAGGGCGGAGAGAGGAGAGCCAGCGAGCAGGGGGAGCTCTGGCCTTCGACCAGGTACCTTCAACAGTAAGCCACAAAAAGATCCAGTATAATGCCTTCCGACAGTCGGAGGAGGCAGAGGAATACATTGATGGCTTTCTGAAGGACTTTGAGCGGCAGTGTGCCCTTCATCAAGTGAAGCCGGAGGAACGGGTTCAGATTCTGGCCAGCAAGCTGACAGGCCGATCAGCGGATGCCTATCGCACGGTACCTGATGAGGACTGTATGGACTATGAGTGGATCAAAGAAGTGATCTTGGCCCGGTATGCACTGACACCAGAGGCCTATCACCAAAAGTACAGCGGACTTATAAAACGCGTAACCGATACCCACGCTGAATGGGCCTGTAAATTACGGCGGTCACTGCAACAGTGGGTACAAGGGAGCCAAGCAACCACTAAGGAGGACATCCTCCAGCTCTTCCTGTTAGAACGATTCTTTAATGGACTAAACCCCGAGACACAGGAATGGCTTCGGGACAGGCGGCCAACGACTCTTGAGGAAGCTGCTCGTCTGGCCGATGACCATCTTGATGCCAGAAGGCCGCAGTTCTCCAGATCAAAGGTGGTCACTAGGGACCCGCCCATGGACCTGGAGGGCCCCAAACCACCGAAGACTGTAGGGGGACCAGCTACAAACCCGGCCTACCACAGTCCCCCTGGGGCGCGATGCCACACCTGCCGTCAGCTGGGCCACCTGCAAAGACAATGCCCCAACCGGACTCAGCATACCCAGTGGCCAAAGGCGGGAACAGCTACCTTCAGCCGGGCTGCTGTACACTGCTACCAAGGCAAAGCTGACCCGGCATTGGGGTCTATGACTAACCAAGGGGTGGAAGAGATGGAGGAAGTGCTGCATGAAGTAGACCCCGTGCAGGCAGCCCGGGCAGATAATCGACAACAGCATCGACAGGTCGTGTGGGTTAATGGGAAACGTATGCAGGGACTAAGAGATTCCGGAGCAACTTTGACACTTGTGAAGCCTCATCTCGTCCGGGACCAAGAGAAGACGGACCGGACAGTGGCAGTCCGTGTAGCAGGGGGAGCTATACATCGACTGCCCACTGCCAGGATTCACCTGAACTTGGGAGTCGGGGATGGCCTTGTTGAGGTCGGCTTGATGGAGGATTTGCCTGTAGACGTCTTGCTGGGAAATGACTTGGGGCCCATGTTGTCTGCATTCTCGGTGGCCCCTCTGGCTGAGACCTATCCTGTGACCACCCAGAGACAAGCTCGAGCTGCGGAAGCGGAATCACACTCAGAGGAGGCCCAGGTAAGACATCCCAGCCCTGCACGTATTCCCATAGCCAGACACATTTCTTGGGCCACCCCAGATGAATTTAAGAGGGAGTTACTTGAGGATCCTTCATTAGAGGGATATCGTGGGAAGGCACAGGAGGGGAGAGGAGTACTGGAAGGGGAACAGTTTGTATGGAAGCAGGGACTCCTCTACCGGATCACAGAGCAGCACCACACAGAGACGAGCCCCACTATAAAACAACATCTGGTAGTTCCCAAGAAGTATAGGCAGGAGCTACTGCGAATCTCTCATGATATACCCTTGGCCGGGCACTTCGGCGTCAGTCGCACCAGGCATCGTCTGACACAAAACTTCTTTTGGCCGGGGGTAACCTATGATGTTCGTCAGTACTGCCAGACCTGTGACAGTTGTCAGCGCATTGGCAAGAGGGGGGATCGATGCAAGGCCAAATTACGCCCCCTCCCCATTGTGGAGGAACCATTTAGCCGAGTAGCGGTCGATCTGATAGGGCCGTTAGCCAAACCCAGTCCATCAGGGAAAAAGTATATATTGACCGTGGTAGATTATGCCACACGGTATCCAGAGGCGGTTGCGTTACCTAACCTACTGGCAGAGACGGTGGCGGCCGCCCTGCTCCAGGTTTTCTCACGGGTTGGATTTCCCCGGGATATTATCTCGGACCAGGGTACCCAGTTTACAGCAGAGGTGACCAACCAACTGTGGAAGCTGTGCGGCGTAAAGTCCATTAGAAGCGCCCCGTACCACCCGCAAACCAATGGGTTGTGTGAATGCTTTAATGGGACATTAAAACAGCTCATTGGAACTTTTACCAGGACCTACAGGGACTGGCAGAAATTCTTGCCACACCTCCTGTTTGCCTATCGGGAGGTGCCCCAAGAATCCACAGGGTTCTCCCCGTTCGAGCTGGTATACGGGAGACGGGTAAGGGGACCCCTAGACTTAGTGCTGGAACACTGGGAAGGGGAGGGCCTCATAGAAGGGGTACCTATTGTACCCTATGTGCTGGAATTCCGGGACCGCCTACAGGAGCTGACTCAGGCTGTACGTGAGAACATGCTGGTGACCCAGTGGCGCCAGCGCATATGGTACGATCGGAGGGCCAGGGAGCGCACTTTGGAAATAGGACCGAAGGTCCTGGTGTTAGAGCCCACTAAGCAGAATAAGTTTCAAGCTGCATGGCAGGGGCCCTACCAGGTAGTGGGGAAAATAGCCGACACAACCTATATTGTCGCCGATTGTGACGACCCCAGGGTTATCCGCATGTTCCACGCGAATATGCTGAAGCCCTACCGGGAGCGCCCTGAAGAGGTAGTGGCCATCTGTGCACCTGAAGCAGAAGATTTAGCCGGACTTCCCTTGCCGGATGTCTTAGGGGAAAGGACTCAGTCTAAAACATGGGACCAGGTACACTTGGGTGAAGACCTAGGCCCCTGGGAGAGACAGCAGGCGGAGGCGTTGTTGAGGCTGCGACAGAGGATGTTTTCAGAGAGACCGGGGTACACTCACCTGGCACAACACAAGGTTGAGACCCAGGATCAAATCCCCCTGCGACAAAACCCCTTCCGCATCCCTGAGTCTGTACGAGAGGGGATGCAACAAGAGATGCAAGAGATGCTGCGTTTAGGGGTCATTGAAGAGTCAGATAGTCCCTGGGCATCCCCCGTAGTGTTAGTGCCCAAGAAGGATGGGACTACACGGTTTTGTGTAGACTATCGTAAGCTCAATGAGAAAACAGTGACGGATGCATACCGCATGCCGTGTGTGGATGAGTTGTTAGACCGCCTGGCGGGGGCAACGTATTTGACCACCATCGATCTATGCAAAGGCTACTGGCAGATTCCCCTTAGTCCTGACACTATTCCCAAGTCGGCATTTGTCACCCAGTTAGGCTTATTCCAGTTTCGAGTTATGCCATTCGGGATGAAGAATGCCCCGGCGACCTTCCAAAGGCTGGCTGACCGGCTTCTGGATGGTCTCCAGGATTATGCTTGTGCCTACCTGGACGACATCGCCATCTACAGTGCGACATGGGAAGAGCATCTAAATCACCTAGAGACAGTATTGGACAGGATCCACCAGGCCGGAATCACCCTGAACCCAAACAAGTGTCACGTGGGCAAAGCAGAGGTTCAGTATTTAGGGCATTGGGTGGGAAGTGGGAAACAGCGACCAGAACCAGCCAAGATTGAGGCCATAGCCAAATGGCCATCCCACGCACTAAAACCCAGGTCATGGCGTTTCTAGGGACAGCGGGGTATTACAGGAAATTCGTTCCCAATTACAGCAGCGTAGCCAAGCCCCTCACTGATCTGACCCGTAAGTACCAACCCCGCCAGGTAACCTGGACCTCAGAGTGTGAGGAAGCCTTCCGGCAACTAAAGGACGCCCTCACCAATACCCCTGTATTGGCCGCACCCGATCCAACTAAACGTTTCCTTGTTCATACAGACGCTTCTATGTTTGGATTGGGGGCAGCACTGAGCCAAGTCGGGCCGGACGGCCAAGAACACCCGGTAGCTTACCTGAGTCAGAAACTACTGCCCCGTGAAGTAAGCTATGCGGCCATTGAGAAGGAGTGCCTGGCGGTAGTATGGGCACTCAAAAAGTTGCAACCATATTTGTATGGACGACAGTTTTCCCTTCTAACGGACCATAATCCCCTTGTCTGGCTTAATCAAGTCTCCGGAGACAACGCCAGATTGCTGCGGTGGAGTTTAGCCCTACAACCTCTGGACTTCACGATCCACCACAGTCCCGGCAAACAAAACGGTAACGCCAATGGACTAAGTCGACAAACGGAACTTGTACCAACCCCATAAACTTCGGTCATCCTCAAACCGATCCATTGAGGATCAGACTGTGTATGCCGATCGCGTCACTGAAAAGGGGAGCCGTGTTACAGAACCACTCAGCACCCAGAATATGTTGTGCAGTTATATGGATGTATAATAGGTTCTATGTGAGATGCATGTCCCTAATGTATCAGCATTACCCTTTTGTCCGCCCTCCCCCCAACTTTGTCATTTCCACAGTAAACATCGGCAGGCTCCGGCCACCTGCGGCTTTTTTAATGCATGTTTGGCCTGCCCTCTGTATCTGGGTGATATATTCTATGTCCTGTGAGTAAAGTGTTGGCAGACTGGAAATACATGGAGAAGCAGTGATCTTTTATATGCTCCCAAGTAACCCAGGGATTCCAGCCAGCGTCATTCATTCAGACTCCAGCCAACACAGAGCGGACCTCCGAAAACACGGGGTGGTACTGAAAGAGGTACCCCAGCTTGGTAGACCCCGTTACATATGGAATTTGCATTTTATTTGCCTGATCTGGGTAACTATGAGATTGAGGAATCGGTTTTCTCAAATTTTTAAAATTGGAACCAACTGTTATCTCAACATGAGAAGTTCAAATCCCATAAATGGAGATCAACTACAGACGATCGCTCCATGACTTAAAATCTAAGACCCAACTGATAAACTTAAAATTAATTGAATGTTAAAGTGTGACAGTGTAGAGGTACTGGGCCGAGCTGGGGGGTGGTCCCTCTTCTTACCGCCCAGAGATAAAAACAGAGACACGATGGAGGCAGATTCTGGGTGCAACAGGTCCAAGTTTATTTCACTTGCCGTCCGTCTGACGGCCTCAGAGCACACCGCACGGCCCTTGTCGGCCCTCCATTACCAGAGCCGCTTCTCACACACTAGGGACATGTCTGCACACACCGTCCCCTCCTCACTCGTCGACGCTCCTGACAGGTCCGTCACTGTGGCTGCCTTAGGCCCGTAAACCAACAGCGCTTCCACTGATCAGTCGTCGTGTCAAATACGGTGTCTTACACCCAGTGCCTCGTCCCTTCTGCGGTTCTTCCTGTCAGGACCACCCCCCTGACGTTCTCTCTCCTCAGTCCCCCTGGTTTAGATTCTCCTCACAGCGCACAGACTGTCGCAGTCCTCCTGTCACTGGAGCTCCCCCTGGGGACTGGAACTTTCTGGAACCCTCCCTCAGTATTTATAACCAACCCGGTTCCTTGAAACTGTCACTCCGCCCCCCATGACCAACGGTTTCTAAAGCCCTAAGCTGTTGTCAAGTCCTTTGCTCACACTCCTCCCTGCCATCTAATGGTCAACCCAAGGTACTGCACGTCCACTACACTTTCCTAGCTGTTTCCCCACTGTATTAACTGACACCTACCTACACTGTGCAAACCTTTCCTTCTTCACTCTGACTAGTCCGTCCGTCCGTCAGGTCACCTTCCCTACACTCCCCCTTCCTTTGTCCATTGTCATCCTCGACAATCGTCACCCCTGCCTTCGTCGTTCTGAAACTACACCTACATTCTGTTGTCGGACCAGCTGTTGAGCCAAACCCACTATCTGCGGGGGCCGAACCATACTGGGAGCACTATGCTCTGAGCAGCCTACTGCTACTCACCAGCGCGCACGCCACATGACAACGTCTTTCAAATTGGGCTAGGTACACCCATATTCTCTCTATGACGTGTACCTTCCCCTACTCTCCCCTACTGTCACCTTCCACTATTCGGTACGCCATGATCGAGGTCTCTTACCTTCCAGATCATTACCAGCGCTCGCCTTCCTCCTTCAGGGGTGTCCATGGTGTTGGGGACCTGACCTAGGACGGCTGTCTTCCTCACGTCTTCCAACTCATTTTCCTTTCTTTCAATAACATGTCATGGTCGGCGTCCCGGTCTCCCAGACCTCCTCAACTCTTAGATCCCTACCGGATCTCACACTTTCCTTTGGTCCCGCAGACCTTCCCTTACCCGGACCTGTTGCATTTTACTTTGGCATATTATACATTAAACAACTTTATAATAGCACAAGTTCCTATTTTTATATTTTTTTTTCTTTTTGTTTTGCTCATTTTAAAACCAACATATAACAACATAACATTGCATGTCTTCTTTCTCCCCCCTTCCTTGGACCTGAACACTCCTCCACTTCTCCATATCCCTGTTCTGTCAAGTTTCAAATCAGCAAATAACATCCTGTAAGAGGAACATACTAAAAACAAACTCAGCACATCAAACATTTTTTTCTAAACTAGAATTGTTCTTCAGAACCTGCACTACAGTGCACCAAACTCTCGACAGTCTACTTCACTACGCAGTGGCTAGTAGTGTGGGACCCCACAGCCCTGGAGCCCCCGGGGATACTGAGGGTGTCCATTCAAGTCCTCTTCTTTTCCATGCCGGCCTCTCCTTGAGTGTGGAGCAGGTTCCACACTTCCTGCTCCTGGGCCTTCTTCTTCCTGATCACCTCCGCTACCCACACGGAAGGAACAGCATGGGCCCTGGAGTCCGGTGGGCGGGACTCCGCTGAAAAAGACCGCAAGACAGAAACGGCCGAAGATTTCTGTGGCCCAGCAGCCGCTGGGGTCAGGTGGCAAATGGGGACAACCGGGTCCTCGGGGGCTGGAATCACAGGGCCCGCTAAGTCGGCCGCAGCCGACTCCAGCAGCGGCATAACCGCGGCCTCAGGACAGGCCGCATCAACTACTTCCAACGGAGCCGGAGTAACGGCCGATTTCAACGATGCAGCTGCTATTAGCAAGGTAAGCGCAGCAGCGTCTTCTTTGGGTGAGCTCTGCACTGGTGACTCCGGGCGGGGTAGTTCGGGGACATGAGCGGGGGCCTCGCTCAGCTCCGCATACACCACGGGGCCCGTGGTAACTAGGCCTTCCGGTGCGCAGGGGGCCGCGTGCTGCAGCAGAATGGTGGGGGCCGCTTGCGGAGGCACTGGTAGGGCCGGGGGTACTCTCACCTTCCCCGGCGCTGCGGCCTCCGTCCCATCATCATGCGGTTTCCCCCGCAGCCTCCGTTCCTTAATCCACTGTCCTGCGGGCCTTCCCTCCGGACTCGGGGGCTCCGCTGAGAAGTCCTCTGCTGGTATTGGTGGCGGCCGTTCTCGCTGACTCCGCTCAGGCTCCGCTCCCCGGCTCAGCATCCCGCTGTCTGCCCGTGGTTCTACAGATGACTTCTGGTGCAGCTCGTTCTCCTGCCGCCATTGCCACTCTAGGCGGCCGATGCCCCGACACCCGCAGCGTCTCATACCGTCCGTTGGGTAGCACTCGAATGGCATCAGACAGCCGCAACAAAGGTTTTCTTCTGTGCCACTCCCTCTGTGAGGTGGGGTGTCGGCAGGCCTCTCCACCCACCTGCCAGGGTCCAATATATGGAAGCGTCGATCTCCAGGCACATACTGCTTCCTTTTGAGGTACGTTGGAGGGGTCCCAGTCCATTCTGAACAACTGCAAACACCCTGACCTCTCCTCTGCGCTGAAGCAACACCGCCATACTGCACAGTACCTGGTACCACCCCGGATCCTCTGCTGGCCACACAGATCCGCCACAGCGCTCCTCATTTGTATTCCACAAGTAGGTAATTTGTAATCCACAGGCAATTGTAATCCAAACAGAGTAGTCCAAGTCCTTTTCCATTCTTTGAGGCAGGTCTGCCGCAGAAGATGATGTAATACCGGCGGCGATCCTGTTGACTACGCCAAACGTAGAGGTACTGGGCTGAGCTGGGGGGGTGGTCCCTCTTCTTACCGCGCAGAGACGAAAACAGAGACAAGATGGAGGCAAGTTCAGGGTGCAACAGGTCCAAGTTTATTTCACTTGCCGTCCGTCTGACGGCCTCAGAGCACACCGCACGGCCCTTGTCGGCCCTCCGTTACCAGAGCCGCTTCTCACACACTAGGGACGTGTCTGCACACACCGTCCCCTCTTCACTCGTCGACGCTCCTGACAGGTCCGTCACTGTGGCCGCCTTAGGCCCGTAAACCAACAGCGCTTCCACTGATCAGTCGTCGTGTCAAATACAGTGTCTTACACCCAGTGCCTCGTCCCTTCTGCGGTTCTTCCTGTCAGGACCACCCCCCTGTCGTTCTCTCTCCTCAGTCCCCCTGGTTTAGATTCTCCTCACAGCGCACAGACTGTCGCAGTCCTCCTGTCACTGGAGCTCCCCCTGGGGACTGGAACTTTCTGGAACCCTCACTCAGTATTTATAACCAACCAGGTTCCTTGAAACTGTCACTCCAACCCCGCCCCCCATGACCAACGGTTTCTAAAGCCCTAAGCTGTTCTCAAGTCCTTTGCTCACACTCCTCCCTGCCATCTAATGGTCAACCCAAGGTACTGCACGTCCACTACACTTTCCTAGCTGTTTCCCCACTGTAATAACTGACACCTACCTACACTGTGCAAACCTTTCCTTCTTCACTCTGACTAGTCCGTCCATCAGGTCACCTTCCCTACACTAGCTCCTTAGGTTTTTATGTGGTCAAAAATACTAAGCTCCACGTCCTGTGGATTTTAATTTCTTTTTGGTCTAGGATTTTAGTATTTTGGTTACATACATTGGTCCCAAGATTCCTAGAAAAGTGATTTTTTACGGTGGATATTCAAGACACCTGAGAGCTCTGGAGAGTGAGACAAGGTTTGAAACTCAAAATAACTTACTTAATGCTGGTCATTGCTATCCCAGTCTTGACCCGATCAGGGCACCTTACAGTTGTGGCCAAAAATATTGACACCCCTGCAATTCTGTCAGATAATACTCAGTTTCTTCCTGAAAATGATTGCAAACACAAATTCTTTGTTATTATTATATTCATTTAATTTGTCTTAAATGAAAAAACACAAAAAGAATTGTCCTAAAGCCAAATTGGATATAATTCCACACCAAACATAAAAAAGAGGGTGGACAAAAGTATTGTCACTGTTCGAAAAATCATGTGATACTTCTCTAATTTGTGTAATTAACAGCACCTGTAACTTACTTGTGGCACCTAACAGGTGTTGGCAATAACTAAATCACACTTGCAGCCAGTTGATATGGATTAAAGTTGACTCAACCTCTGTCCTGTGTCCTTGTGTGTACCACATTGAGCATGGAGAAAAGAAAGAAGACCAAAGAACTGTCTGAGGACTTGAGAAACCAAATTGTGAGGAAGCATGAGCAATCTCAAGGCTACAAGTCCATCTCCAAAGACCTGAATGTTCCTGTGTCTACCGTGCGCAGTGTCATCAAGCAGTGTAAAGCCCATGGCACTGTGGCTAACCTCCCTAGATGTGGATGGAAAAGAAAAATTGACAAGAGATTTCAACGCAAGATTGTGCGGATGTTGGATAAAGAACCTTGACTAACATCCAAACAAGTTCCAGCTGCCCTGCAGTCCGAGGGTACAACAGTGTCAACCCGTACTATCCTTTGGCGTCTGAATGAAAAGGGACTGTATGGTAGGAGACCCAGGAAGACCCCACTTCTTACCCCGAGACATAAAAAATCCAGGCTGGAGTTTGCCAAACTTACTTGAAAAAGCCTAAAACGTTTTGGAAGAATGTTCTCTGGTCAGATGAGACAAAAGTAGAGCTTTTTGGGCAAAGGCATCAACACAGAGTTTACAGGAGAAAAAAAGAGGCATTCAAAGAAAAGAACACGGTCCCTACAGTCAAACATGGCGGAGGTTCCCTGATGTTTTGGGGTTGCTTTGCTGCCTCTGGCACTGGACTGCTTGACCGTGTGCATGGCATTATGAAGTCAGAAGACTACCAACAAAATTTGCAGCATAATGAAGGGCCCAGTGTGAGAAAGCTGGGTTTCCCTCAGAGGTCATGGGTCTTCCAGCAGGACAATGACCCAAAACACACTTCAAAAAGCACTAGAAAATGGTTTGAGAGAAAGCACTGGAGACTTCTAAGGTGGCCAGCAATGAGTCCAGACCTGAATCCCATAGATCACCTGTGGAGAGATCTAAAAATGGCAGTTTGGAGAAGGCACCCTTCTAATATCAGGGACCTGGAGCAGTTTGCCAAAGAAGAAAGATCTAAAATTCCAGCAGAGCATTGTAAGAAACTCATTGATGGTTACTGGAAGCGGTTGGTCACAGTTATTTTGGCTAAAGGTTGTGCAACCAAGTATTAGGCTGAGGGTGCCAATACTTTTGTCTGGCCCATTTTTGGAGTTTTGTGTGAAATGATCAATGTTTTGCTTTTTGTTTCATTCTCTTTTGTGTTTTTTTCATTTAAGACAAATTAAATGAAGATAATAATACCAAAGAATTTGTGTTTGCAATCATTTTCAGGAAGAAACTGAGTATTATCTGACAGAATTGCAGGGGTGTCAATACTTTTGGCCGCAACTGTATATGGCAACAATAAGGAATACTTTCTTGCTTTTTAAGCCTTGGGCATGTAATAAAATAAAAATATAAGGGGCGTGGCCTAGGCGCAGGTGATGTTACTCGCACTGCGTCCGTGCTCCTGAGGTAACCCTCTACAGCTACAGACTACGCAACTATATTTCTAAATTTTCGCTCTCTTTCATACTTACTTTTATTCAGCAAGTTGTTTGGCACGTTTTAAGATGTTTCCTGTCAAAATCGGATATACCTAGGACATTTTATCCTGTGGCGAAGACTGCGGCCTGCTAAGATGGCGTCAGTTGATGCCGTGTCACTGTGAGAGACCCTGCCTCTTTTTTCTTTTTAAATATTTTATTTTTTATCCTTCCATTACATTGGTGTGGATTTATAATCATTTTCACACTATTTTTAGATTTTTGGCGGTTCTACCAATTTTCAGTGACATTATCGTTATTTTGGCGCTGTGCCAATTTATTGCAAAACATCTTCTTGGACCTTCTCTGGGTATGCCCCTGTCCAACTGGAGGGCTTTGGCCCTCTTTTGACTGTGTTAACCCTTGGCAAAGCAGGGGTGAAGATCCTGTCAGGCTTATCTGGGCGCCATCTTCCTCCCCTCAGTGACGTCACCGCTATTTAAGGGATATATCAAATTACACCAAAACGCCTTCCAGGGCCCTCTCTAGGTGTGCCCCTACTCCACTGGGGGTTCTTTGCCCCCTTTTGATTGTTTCTTCTCTTGGAACTCCAGTGCTGAAGTTCTCATCAAAGACTGCTCCATACGTCTTCTCCCGCCTCCTTGGTGACGTCAACGTTATTTGCATAAGTGACAAAGTGCCCCAAAACACCTTCCTGGTCCTTCCTCTGGTGTGCCCCTACCCCACCAGGGGGGCTTTCACCCCCTTTTGAATGTGATTGCCCCTGGCACATCGAGGGTGAAGTCTCTGCAGCAGACCTCTTTGGGCGCCAGCCCCCCTACCTTCAGTGACGTCACTGCTGGACGGAGAGTGTACTAAATTAACTCAGAACACCTACGGGGACCTTTCTATACTGTGCCCTTGCCCTACCAGGGAGTTTTTGCCCTCTTCTGAATGAGTTTACCTCTGGCACACTGGGGGTGAAGTTTCTACTGCAGCCTGCTCTTGGCGCCATTCCCCCTCCTATTTAGTGACATCACCGCTAATCAGGCGGTATACTAAATCAATACAGTTCACTTCCTGGGACCTTCTACAGTTGTGCCCCTACCCAACTGGGGGATTTTCGCCCTCCTTTAAGTGTTTTTACATAGGGCACAGCAGGGGTGAAGCTTTCCCTCATAAGGGCTTCAGGCTCTGGCTCCTCCCCCTTTTGGTGACATCACCGCTACCCGGGTAGGGGGACAAATTGCTTTTAAACATGGCACTGGATCTTCCCTGAGTGTGCCCCTACCCCATTGGGGGTTTTTCGCTAGTTTTGGATGGATTTACTCCTGGCAAACAGTGATTGATCTTGCTGTATAGACCGCTCCATGCTCCTTTCCTTCAGTGACGTCATCACTGCCTCCAACTTCCTGTGAGTGGCTGAGATCTTTTTGGATTGATCTCCTGTATTTTCTCTGGAGTTGCCCCTGGTGGACCGGGGTGTCTGGACCTTCTTTTGAGCCTGTCGTCATTGGGCACACTGGGTGGATCTTACCACAGACCGCTGTCTTCCTATGTGCTCCAGCCTCTCCTCCTCTGTCTGTGACATCATCGCTGGATCTGTGCCAACTTCCTGGCATTGTGGATCCTTACAGCTGCTCCCTGTCAGTGTGGATGGAGGTGGTACCTTGAAGTAGGCCTCTGAAGACTGCTAACCTGCATAATCTGTTTATTAAAATTGATTTCTAGGGACTTGATTTTATTGGATCTACTATTACACTGCACAAAATAATATATTATATAGTGATATTACTTCTAGTTATAATTAATATATAATTAGCTTCTACAGTTGATTTTTGTATCGACAGTCTTCTCTCTAACAGTATATTTTCATTTATTAATATAAAATATACAGATACTAATTGTAATGTAAGATATGATTTTGCAGAACTTTCTAGAATCTCCCATTGCTACACACTGAGGAGACAAGCCTGTCATGTTGCTGCAACCCCCCTCTTCCCCCACAACACTCGCACCAGTGTCTTCCTGCGTGCAGCTCTGTGAAACCTGAAACGTCCATTTCCTCTCGCAGCCTTCTTCCCCCCTGCAAGGGAAAACATTGCTTTGTTCTGAAACCATGAAGCTTGAATACAGGTATAGGAAATATTAAAAGAAGCCTAGCGCGCACTTCGCTTGTGACAGAGATATGAAACTCACATTTCTGCAACGGGCACGAAGCCAGCTTTCTAAACCCCTAAGTTTCCCGATTTTCGGACTTCCAGAAATTGAGATATGGATTGCTCCCAAATGGAGTGTCCTATCTAGTGCATTCTTGATGTTTTTTTGTTGGGTTCGTTACACTGGGAAACATGATACCCTTGGTGAGTTCATACAAGCTTCCTCCATTAAGGCTACTTTCACACTTGCTTTGCTTTGCAGCGCGTTTTTCCCACAAAAAAACGCGTAGAAAAAACGCATACAGACGCATACAAATGCTGCATTTTTTTCAAGCATTTTTATGAGCATGCATGAAAAAAACGCAGCGTTTTTATGCGTTTGTATGCGTTTTTAGTGCATTTTCCCGCTTTTGCGTTTTTTCCAACATTAGTTGGCCCCTCACACTAACCCAAACCATGACTTTACTAACCCTATCCCTAACCCTGACCCTAACACTTACCCTAACCCTTAACCAAACCATATTCTAACCCTAACCCTAACCCTGACCCTAACCCTAACCCTTAACCAAACCATACAAAGCCTAACCCTAACCCTTAACCAAACCCTACCCAAACCCTAACCCTAACCCTAAACCCTAACTAACCCTAACCCTAAACCCTAACTAACCCTAAACCCTAACCCTTAACCAAACCATACTAAACCTAACCCAAACCCTAACCCTAAACCCCCCTTAACTAACCCTAACTCTAACCCAAACCCCTAAATTCCATTGTCTAACTAATTGTCAACAAAAAACGCATGCGCAAAAAAACGCATACATGAGCATGCCAATGCGAACATATGCGCACCCATAGACTTATACTGGGTGTCTTGCTGTAAAAAAAACACATTGCGCGCATGCGTTTTTTTGAGGCAAGTCGGACGCCCAAAAAATGCAACAGGATGCATTTTGTGCGCCCGAGCGCACACCACAAAAAACACATGCGTGGAAAAAAGTATACAAACGCATGTGTATGCACACATAAGCGCATCCCATGCAAAATATAGGAAAAAAAACGCATGGGTTTTTTAGCACTAAAATACAGCGCAAAAAACGCAAGTGTGAAACCAGCCTTAGCTATGGTTATCTTAACCTTTTTAGTTAAGTTATAACTGAGAGAGAAGGGGGGTTGGACCTCACCAGACCGCCCATTTCGTGAGGTCACAGACCCTAGGCTATAGGTATTCCCTACCAAATTCCAGTCAGTTCAGCTGGAGTCCTCCTGCCAGAGAGACGTGCCGATGAGTGGGGATGTTTGGTTAAGCGCCCCTCCCCCAGCCACATGGTCTGCCTAATACCAACTACGCACATGCGAGTGTTACTTTCTGTTCTTTCATCCACTTTGTTTTATATTTGTATTTGTAAATATGTAATGTCTCAACTTTATAGCAACTTTTATCTATGTAATCACTGCCCGCATTCTTTTGGGAATAAATGATAAAATCTATTAGCTCTGTCTCCATGCTCTAAGAAACGAACTATGCGCCTTTCTTAGATAATCGCTACTAACTTCAGGGGTTTGCTGCGGACCCTCTTAATTAACTCTTTGATTAAGTAAAGCGTGGCTGGTGGCAGCGTGGTGTGCGCGGCTGGCGAGGCTAGCTGGCAGTACAGAAGGGTCTTATATTGCTGAATGAGTGGTTGAGGCCACAGCATTGATAATTCCCATACTGCAGTAGTCTAGCGGCCCGTGCACAACAAGCAGCCCGTCCGGCGACTAATTATCCTAGGTACAGTTCCCTGACTGACCTGAGGGTTAGGGGGGCGCCGGAGAGCTGCGAGTTCCAAAGTGGAACTGAGAAAGTGGGATATACATAAATCCCCACAGTTCTTGGAAGGTTGTTAGCAGTGGTGGGGCAGCCAAAATACCCCCCTGCGATAAATTGTTAGAGCAAGATTAGCTTGCTGTGTTTTTATCACATGGTGCCAGTGGTGGGATAACTAAGATAAGCCCCCACTGTGCCTGTGATATCCATGTGCCGGCAGTGCGTCACGTCCCTCCGTCCGCTGACAAACCCGTGTTGGTGGTGGGGATCGTGACCTATTGGTAGCACAGGGTCCGCTGTCTGTCACAATTTGGTGGCAGCGGTCCACCTGTTTGTTACACTAATTATTAGAATAAATATCCAGCTTATTGATTTTAATTTAGACACATACAGTATAAAAAAAAATAAATAAAAAAATAAGCAAATAAATATATAAAAAATAATAAAATATATAACGACATTTCATAAAAATAAATAATTATTATAAATTATAAATAATTAATAACAATTATATAGAATACAATATAATTGTTTAACTGTTCTTATTTCTTTGCTAGGTTAAATTTTTCTGCTTTTTCATAGAAAATATAATTATTTAGTCATAAACTATATATAAAATGTATATATTGTATCAAAAATAATAAATACACGACATTCTGGATATATATTAAGCAATATTTTGTTTTGATTCGTGTTTACTCCCTCGGCTTTCATTTTGGAGCTGGGGCTGTGATTGCCTAACCAACTGGTCATTATATGGGCGCATTTTTGAGGAATCTTGTTTTCTGTATTCGCATCTTGCAATTTTCCTCTCCTCTGGTTCGGGTAATGTCACATGCCAAAATGAGTCAATCTAACTCAAAATTGCCTACGGCTAGATCGGCAAGCGCCTCTAGATCTCAAAAGCAAAATAAAGAATCAAAATCCAATTATGGGTCTTCCAGGGAATCGGCTAATCTATTAAGTCCGCCTAAGTCCCGTTCCCCGATTGATAGAGATCTCATACAGTCTACTACGAACCCCAGGTCTCCCTCGGTGTCCTTGCACAATGCTGACTTAACAAAATTGAGTGGGGTATGTCCTTCCTCGATTTCACATATTGAGACTATGGATCTTTCTTCTTCTTCAAAGAGGAAGGGCTCCTCAGGTTGGGATAGCGCACAGTCTTCCAATGCCAATTCCTTAGGGGAAGATTGTAGTTCTTCATCCCCCAACCCTGCACCAAAAAAATCCAGGCCGAAGCCTGAGGAGATGTCTGGTGCCTTCCCTGGTGCTACATCCCTTGAGGCATACTGTATATGAACACATTAGTTGAAAAACTCAGTGCCAGGATGTGTATCGACATGGCTAACCAGACAAAACTTTTTCAAGACACTCTTGAGCACTTTACTGCCCGGCTGGATAACCATGAGTCTAGGTTGGGAGAATTGGAAAAATCACAAACGTTATCTCTAAAACACCACACGGACTCCAAGTCTGAGATACACCAGTTGCGACTTAAATTAGCGGATCTGGAGGACCGCTCCCGCCGCAACAATATTAAAATCAGGGGCATTTCGGAGGATATTTCCCCCATCAAGCTTTCTGACTATGTTAAGGGGTTTTTTAGGAGGATGATTCCCAATCTTTCGGATGCGGATCTTATTATTGATCGCATCCATCGGCTTCCTAAGCCTCCTTCCATCCCTAAGGACCTTCCCAGAGATGTGATTATGAAAATCCATTTCTACCATATAAAAGAGAAAATTCAGAATTTGGTGAGAATTAAGGGAGTCTTCCCGGAACCGCATCACCATCTTAAATTGTTCACTGATCTATCTAAAGCAACTATATAAGGTCGGAAACACTTTTGATCACTGACCTCCGTTTTGAGGGAGAAAGGCCTTCCTTATAAGTGGGGCTTTCCTCTATGCCTCATTTTTAATTACAAAGGGAAGAATGCAACTTTTCTTTCACCTGAAGTAGGGTTTCTATTTTTGAAATCTCAGGGTGTCCTGTCCTCTGCTCCTACAGTTTCTTCCGCTGGTCCAGGACATGTCACCTGAGCCTGTTGTGATGTATGTCTATGGGTTATCTGATATTGTATGATTTAACACTGTGTTTAGCTTGTATAACTGTCTAATTGATATAGGTGTTAATGAGGGTTTCCTTAGCCTTGCGCTGCACGGACTTTTCCCCGTCGCAAGTAGGAGGACCATTTTCTGTGGTTTCCCTCTCAGGGTTCTAACTGTACAATTTTAAGTTTGTACTTATTATTTCATTATTTAGTTTTGTAGTGTTTTCTTTTTTGACACTTTCCAGCTGGTAATTGTTTTTTAGCTCCAATTTTTCGTTCTCTTTTTTTATGGTACTTACATTAGTTACTTATAACGTTAAGGGGCTTAATAGTCCAAATAGGCGTTTTTCCTTTCAGAGAGAAATGAATAAATCTGCAGCAGATGTCGTGTGCCTCCAGGAGACTAAATTTAAAATTAATAATCATTCCACGTTTTCTCTAAAAAATTACCCTCATGTTTTTGAGGCCTCGGGTCCCTCTAAAAAGGCAGGTGTCATGACTCTAGTCAGGGACTCCTTGTCGTTCGAACTGCTGGAGGAATTGGTTGATGTGAACGGTCATTTTCATGTCCTTGTCTGTTCTATAAATTCCCAAATTTATACCATTGTCAATATCTACGCTCCTACTAAAGGTCAAATTAGGTTTTTGAATAAATTACTAAAAAAACTTGAACTGTTAAAGAGAGGCATTCTTTTATTCTTAGGTGATTTTAATTTGGCACCCGATAATACGCTTGATGCCTCTTCTTCAAGTAGACTTAATTTCCCCTCTTTAAATAATTGGCTTTTCACTAATGAATTTTTTGACGCTTTTTGATTTTTTTTACATTTTTTTCTGACTCTCATTTATCTGCCTCTCGTATTGACCTCATTTTGTCAGATGTATTTTCTCTCCCAAGATTTTCCTCAGTTTCAGTTGGAAATAAATCTATTTCAGATCACGCTCCTGTTATTGCCAAATTGGTGGAGGGGCACTCTGTTAATAATCAGCAGTTGTGGAAGTGTAATGCTTCTACTTTTAAAAATCATACTTACCATGAGGAAATATCTAAATCTCTCAATTTTTATTTTTCAGAAAATATATTTGATCCTTCCAAACCGTTCCTCCAGTGGAATGCTCACAAGGCGGTTCTACGAGGCACTCTTATTCGTATATCCTCCCGTATAAAAAGTTTTAACAGTCAAAAAATTAAAAATTTACAGGCTTTGATTAAGGAGAAGGAGTTGGAATTGTCCTTATCTAAGAATCCTCCCTCTAGCTCCACATCTCTAGCTGATTTATCCCGTCTTCGAAATGAATTAAGGGCCACAATTTTTTCGTTCTATGATTTGGCAGTAAAGCAATCAAAATTTCATCATTACATGTCCCTTAATAAACCCACCCGTTTTATGTTTAATCGAATAAAGAAGCTTAGAGTACGCAACCGCATTGACAAAATTACTTCTTCTAAGGGATTGTCCCTCACCCACCCACAGGACATTGCAAATTAATTTGCGAAATATTTCAATCAACTGTCTAATTTGAGGTCTGATCCCTCACTTCCCGCTCCATTTGCGGACTCTATTAATAATTTTTTATCTTCGGTTAACCTTCCAAATCTCAACTCTGTGGACGCAGATTTTTTATCTGCTCCTTTTACTGCTGAAGAGATTGGTGACACCATTAGTCAATTAAAGTCATATAAAGCCCCTGGTCCCGATGGTTATAGTAACAATTATTATAAGTCATTCTTGTCCCCCATCTAACTAAACTTTTTAATGCCGCTGCGTCCGTTGGTTCCTTCCCTAGAGAAAATTTAGATGCTACAATTGTATTAATTCCCAAGCCCAATACTAATCCTGATCAAATTCTTAATTATCGTCCCATTTCATTAATAAATACTGACCTCAAAATTTATTCTAAAGTTTTAGCTAATTGTCTTAATCTTATTCTGCCTAAATTAATTTCCACGGACCAAACTGGCTTTATCAAACACCGGCAGTCGATTGAAGGGACCAGACGGCTGATAAATATTATAAAGTTAATTAATTCCCAAAAACTTCCTTCTGCTCTAATTTCATTAGATGCAGAAAAAGCATTTGATTGCTTGAATTGGACCTTTCTCAGATGCTCCCAATTAAAATTTGGATTTAATTTAGATTTTATCACCAAAATTATGACTTTATATTCTGACCCTCAAGCAAAAATTTACATTAATAATCACTTTTCCTCCCCATTTCCAATTTCTAATGGTACCCGGCAGGGTTGTCCCCTCTCTCCATTGCTTTTTGCCCTTGCAATAGAACCGCTAGCCCAATTAATCAGAGATCATTCCTCCATAGAGGGTGTTTGAACAGATCGTCAGGAGTTTAAGATCAGTCTATATGCTGATGATGTCCTCCTGTCTCTCACTAATCCCTGCTCCTCTATTCCACATTTACAATCCCTTCTTCAAAAATTTTCCTCCTTTTCCTATTTTAAGATTAATGAGTCCAAATCCAAAATTTTCCAATTTAACCTCACCAATGCTCAAATCAGGAGTATAAAGGCTGTCTCTTCTTGGGGTTGGGCGCAGAGGGAAATTGTTTATCTAGGTCTGCGGTTTTCTAGAAACCTTGGATCTCTGATTTCCACTAATCTAGATTCCCTAATCGCCTCCATTTCTAAAGGCCTTAATTTTTATGCGGACAAAGAATTTTCCTGGTGGGGAAAATGTCTAGTAGCCAAATCAATATTCCTTCCCAAAATCCTTTATGTTTTCAGATCCCTTCCCCTGCTTATTTCAACTTCTTATTTAACTAGTCTGCAGACAAGCCTTAATTTATTTATTTGGGGAAATAAAAAGGCCCGTATTGCTTCGAATCAGTTATACAAACATGCGTTACGTGGAGGTATGGGACTGCCGAACATCTCAGCTTATTATTACTCTAATCTTACATCGTCATGTAAAACAGATAAGGACCTTCACCACATCATTCCCACACAACTGTAAAAGTACACTTGTCCACAATTACTTGTGCTGAAGAGTTCAAATTTTTCTTCAATGGGACTAATCGGCATATTTCAACCCCTGAAAGACTCCATAGCATTTTGGTACCTCCACTAAATTGTACAGCTGGCATAATGCAGGCAGGTGGGTAACATTCTCCTGTGATTCACCAAACCCAGACTCGTCCATCAGATGATAGGTAAAGTAGTGTTTCTACATGTTTCTACTGCTCCATATTCCAGTGGCAGTGGCTTTCCACCCTTGAATTCGACGATTATCATTGTTCTTGGTGATTTATTTACCAGCATGGACTCAGAAACCCATACTATGAGGATACCAGTAGGGCGCAGTGTTTGAGGCCCAGGTAATGAGGCCCAGTTGTTGCTCAGAAGTGCCGTCTGCACAGAGAAAAACACTAGCTCCTGTGTAAGTGGGGTTCAGTAAAGTCAGCTGCTCCCCTGCTGTTTGTCTGGCAATATCTCCTGCTCCCTCCACATTCACACCGCATCAGAAATTAAACTTGCTCCAATTAGGCCTCAGCCTACTCCTTGATTGACCCTGGGCTCCAACATCGCCAGTTGTTGCGCAGAAGTGCCGTCTGCACAGAGAAAAACACTAGCTCCTGTGTAAGTGGGGTTCAGTAAAGTCAGCTGAGCCCCTGCTGTGTGTCCGGCAATATCTCCTGCTCCCTCCACATTCACCCCGCATCAGATATTAAACTTGCTCCAATTAGGCCTCAGCCTACTCCTTGATTGACCCTGGGCTCCAACATCGCCAGTTGTTGCGCAGAAGTGCCGTTTACACAGAGAAAAACACTAGCTCCTGTGTTAGTGGGGCTCAGTAACGCCAGCTGCTCCCCTGCTGTGTGTCTGGCAATATCTCCTGCTCCCTCCACATCCAAACTACATCAGATTTTAAACTTGCTCCAAGTAGGCCTCAGCCTACACCATGATTGATCCTGGGCTCAAACACCGCCAGTTGCTGCTCAGAAGTGCAGTCTGCACTGTCAACATATGCTCCAGTGTTATTGGGGTTCAGTAATGTCAGCTGATCCCCAGCTGTGTGTAGGGCAATGTCTCCTGCTCCCTCCACATTCAAACCACATCAGATTTTAAACTTGCTCCAAGTAGGTCTCAGCCTACACCATGATTGATCCTGGGCTCCAACACCGCCAGTTGCTGCTCAGAAGTGCCGTCTGCACAGTCAATATATGCTCCAGTGTTATTGGGGTTCAGTAATGTCAGCTGATCCCCAGCTGTGTGTACGGCAATGTCTCCTGCTCTGTCCACACTCACACAACTAAAGATTTTAAACTTGCTGCAATTAGGACTCTTCCTCCACTCTGTTTGAACTGTAATCCCTGGGCTCCAACACCGCCAGTTGCTGCTCAGAATTGTCTTTGGCACAGGCATGTCCTTCCTGGCCAGCCTGGTTCCAGCACGCCAGCTGTTTCCAGGAGGTGTCGACGTCACTTTGTCACCAACACGTTGTCCTGTCGTGTTGCGGTTGGGTTAGCCGACTCTATGGTGCCTGCAGTTTAGGTGCTTCCTATGTGGGCTGCGGGTTCTGGCAATAAAGGCTGGTACCGTAGTGCCAATAGGACAAGCACCACCTGTAGGACTGTGGGTTTCGGTATCTGCGGCCGGCTCACGGCCTTGCAACTTTGTTTTCATGGGTACCTTCTGCTACCCATCCGGGTTCCAGCATCGTCAGCTGATTCTCGACAGTGCCTTTGGCTTAGGTGCCTCCATCTCGGTATCCGACTTCCAGCAACGTCTGCTGCTCCTTGGTAGTGCTTTCTAGCACATGTACCTCCTGCTTAGTAACAGGGTTCCAGTACTGTCAGTTGGTCCTCGGTAGTGCCATTGGCTCTTGTAGCTTCTGCTACCCATCCGAGTTCCAGCACCGTCAGCTAGTCCTCGGTAGTTCCATTGCCTCTTGATCCTTCTGCTGCCCCTCCGGGTTCCAGCACCGTCAGCTGGTTCTCGGCAGTGCCTTTGGATTAGGTGCCTCCATCTCGGTATCCGAGTTCCAGCAACGTCTGCTGGTCCTTGGTAGTGCTTTCTAGCACAGGTACCTCCTACTTAGTAACCGGGTTCCAGTATCGTCAGCTGGTCCTCGGTAGTGCCATTGGCTCTTGTTCCCTCTGCTGCTCATCCGGGTTCCAGCACCGTCAGCTGGTTCTCGGCAGTATCTTTGGCACGGGTACTCCCTCCTGCCCAGCCGGGTTCCAGCACGCCAGCTGTTTCCGGGAAGTGTCAACGTCACTTTGTCACCAATACATTGTCCTGTCATGTTGCGGTTGGGTTAGCCGACTCTATGGTGCCTGCAGTTTAGGTGCTTCCTATGTGGGCTGTGGGTTCTGGCAATAAAGTCTGGTTCTGTAGTGCCAATAGGACAAGCACCACCTGTAGGACTGTGGGTTTCGGTAACTGCGGCCGGCTCGCGGCCTTGCAACTTTGTTTTCATGGGTACCTTCTGCTACCCATCCAGGTTCCAGCACCGTCAGCTGGTTCTCGACAGTGCCTTTGGCTTAGGTGCCTCCATCTTGGTATCCGAGTTCCAGCAACATCTGCTGGTCCTTGGTAGTGCTTTCTAGCACAGGTACCTCCTGCTTAGTAACTGGGTTCCAGTACTGTCAGCTGGTCCTCAGTGGTGCCATTGGCTCTTGTTCCCTCTGCTGCCCATCCGGATTCCAGCACCGTCAGCTGGTTCTCGGCAGTATCTTTGGCACGGGTACTCCCTCCTGCCCAGCCTGGTTCCAGTACGCCAGCTATTTCCGGAAAGTGTCAACGTCACTTTGTCACCAATACGTTGTCCTGTCGTGTTGCGGTTGGGTGAGCTGACTCTATGGTGCCTGCAGTTTAGGTGCTTCCTATGTGGGCTGCGGGTTCTGGCAATAAAGGCTGGTTCCGTAGTGCCAATAGGACAAGCACCCCCTGTAGGACTGTGGGTTTCGGTAACTGCGGCCGGCTTGCGGCCTTGCAACTTTGTTTTTCATGAGTACCTTCTGCTACCCATCCGGGTTCCAGCACCGTCAGCTGGTTCTCGGCAGTGCCTTTTGATTAGCTGCCTCCATCTCGGTATCCGAGATCCAGCAACGTCTGCTGGTCCTTGGTAGTGCTTTCTAGCACAGGTACCTCCTGCTTGCTAACCTGGTACCAGCACCATCAGCTGGTCCTCGGTAGTTCCATTGCCTCTTGATCCTTCTGCTGCCCCTCCAGGTTCCAGCACCGTCTGCTGGTTCTCGGCAGTGCTATTGGCTCTTGTTCCTTCTGCTACCCATCCGGGTTCCAGCACCGTCAGCTGGTCCTCGGTAGTTCCATTGCCTCTTGTTTCCTCTGCTGCACCTCCGGGTTTCAGCACCATCATCTGGTTCTCGGCAGTGCCTTTGGCTTAGGTGCCTCCATCTCGGTATCTGAGTTCCAGCAACGTCTGCTGGTCCTTGGTAGCGCTTTCTAGCACAGGTACCTCCTACTTAGTCACCGGGTTCCAGTGCCGTCAGCTGGTCCTCGGTAGTGCCATTGGCTCTTGTTCCTTCTGCTGCCCCTCCGTGTTCCAGCACCGTCAGCTGTTTCAGAAAAAAGGTCAACGTCACTTTGGCACCAATACATTGTCCAGTCGTGTTGCGGTCGGGTTAGCCGACTCTATGGTGCCTGCAGTTTAGGTGCTTCCTATGTGGGCTGCGGGTTCTGGCAATAAAGGATGGTTCCGTAGTGCCAATAGGACAAGCACCCCCTGTAGGACTGTGGGGTTCGGTAACTGCGGCCGGCTCACGGCCTTGCAACTTTGATTTTCATAGGTACCTTCTGCTACCCATCCGGGTTCCAGCACCATCATCTGGTTCTCGGCAGTGCCTTTGGATTAGGTGCCTCCATCTCGGTATCCGAGTTCCAGAAATGTCTGCTGGTCCTTGGTAGTGCTTTCTAGTAGAGGTACCTCCTGCTTAGTCACCGGGTTCCAGTAACGTCACCTGGTCCACGGTAGTGCCATTGGCTCTTGTTCCTTCTGCTGCCACTCCCGGTTCCAGCACCATCAGCTGGTTCTCGGCAGTGTCTTTGGCACGGGTACTCCCTCCTGCCCAGCCTGGTTCCAGCATGCCAGCTGTTTCCGGGAAGTGTCAACGTCACTTTCTCACCAATACGTTGTCCTGTCATGTTGCGGTCGGGTTTGCCGACTCTATGGTGCCTGCAGTTCAGGTGCTTCCTATGTGGGCTGCGGGTTCTGGCAATAAAGGCTGGTTCCGTAGTGCCAATAGGACAAGCACCCCCTGTAGGACTGTGGGTTTCGGTAACTGCGGCCGGTTCGCGGCCTTGCAACTTTGTTTTTCATGGGAACCTTCTGCTACCCATCCGGGTTCCAGCACCGTCAGCTGGTTCTCGGCAGTGCCTTTGGCTTAGGTGCCTCCTTCTCGGTATCCGAGTTCCAGCAACGTCTGCTGGTCCTTGGTAGTGCTTTCTAGCACAGGTACCTCCTGCTTAGTAACCGGGTTCCAGTACCATCAGCTGGTCCTCGGTAGTTCCATTAGCTCTTGTTCCTTCTGCTACCCGTCCGTGTTCCAGTACTGTCAGCTGGTTCTCGGCAGTTCCTCAGCCTTCTTGTACCTTCTGCTACATTTCCAAGTTCAAACTTTTTGAAATGGTTTTTGGTAATCACTCTGGATCTCCCTGATGACGACCCTGAAGACCACCCCAAAGAAGGCCAAAAAGATGACCCTGGAGAAGATAACCAAGAGGACATAGAACATGAAGACAACCACAAAGATACAGAATAACAAGAGACAGAAGACCAAGAAGCAGAAGAACAAAAAGCAGAAGAACATTAAGCATAAAATCAGAGCAAAAGATATTATCTAAATTATAAGCAGAAGAAGACTAAGCAGTGTATGGGGGTGAGTCCGTTCCTCCTCGTGGTGCCCCTGGAAAATGCCTGCTGCTGCAGGCCAAACTGAACGCGGACAAATCTTTTGTGACAGGCAGAACGGCTGGTGTAATCTTCAAACTTTTATAGATAACAACTACAGGAATGCCTGTCACAAATAAGAATATGATGAAGAAGAAGAATAGGAAGAAGATGAAGAAGGACAATATGAAGAAGAATAATAGTTGAATAAGAAGAATATGAAGAATGTAAAAAAAAGAATAACAGGAAGAAGGTGAAGAAGAAGACTATGAATAAGGTGAAGAAGAAGTTGATGAAAAAGATGCTGCTGCTGCTGAGCATCATGAAGGAGAAAGTGTGGGAGAAGTAAAAAAGAAGGTGAAGAGCATGGAAGTAGTGAAACATACATATCTAACAAAATATACAAAAGGTTAACATAGTCAATATCTTTGTAACTCCGAACGTCTTAAAAAAAAAAAAATATTCCTGCTATTCCATTTGATTGGGCTAAACCTCTATGCCTTTAATGTCTCCTCCACCTCCCCAATACATTCTACATTATTATTAGTTGTTTCTCTTCATGTAGAATTAACCTACAAGGAAAGAAAGGGTTTATTTTAATTCCGATATTTCTGTCCCATTGAATTGCATTGGTTTCCGGTATCGGAATCTGCAATAACCGATACTTTTTGGGTATCGGTCCGATCCAATCCGATCCGATATTTCATGTTTTCAGAAGGTATCGCTCAACACTAATGATGAGGTCTCTAATGTCTGCTCAGCTTTTAAGAGGTCAGCGTGTGACTTGAGCGTCTTCAGCACCACCATGGAGGTGGGCACCACCTTGTCTGGGATGATGTGCTTTTTGTCATTAAGGGTACTTAAGAGTGTTTGTTGTGCTCAAAGAGTGGAAGCCAGATTGTAAAGGGTCAAGAAGAGAGTTATCTAAGAGATAACAAATTAGATGGCAGAATAAGGGATACTTCACACTAAGCGAGATCGCTAGCGAGATCGCTGAAGTGTCACCGAATTTGTGACGCAACAGCGACCTCGCCAGCGATCTTGTTACGTGTGACACTTAGCAGTGACCAGGCCTCAGCAGCGATGTTGTTGATCGTGCTCGAATGTCCTGGGCCATTTTTTGGTTGCTGGTGTCCCGCTGGCCAGCATGCATCGCTGTTGCGAACTCATTTTCTGGTCTGCCTCTGGTTTCTGGTGAGGAAGCTGGTTGTGCTGACAGAGGAGTTGTGAGTTCTCTTTCCAGGCTCCCTCTGGTGCTGGCAGGAGGTATTGAAGCTGATCTAATTAACAGAGACCTGCCACCTGATAATGAGGAAGAGGATTGGACATCTGGAGTCTCAGAATGGATTTAAGACAGCCGACTCCCTATTCCCATGCTGGTGATTTTTTCCTGCCTCCTGAGGTCTTAGTTTCCAGCTCAGTTCCTGCTTTCTCAAGCTAAGTTGTCTTTGCTTATGTTCACATTTGATTTGGTTTGGTCTATTCAGTTTCTCGTGCGGTCAGCCAGCCCCGGCAGGGGCTGTGCTGAATTTCCACTCTTATGTCACTATATGTGCCAGTTTGCTTTTTGTCCCTTATTAGATTGGCCTCTTTTTGCTCTGTTCTCAGACTATGCCAGAGTGCTGATATAGTGGGAGAAGTCTAGTGACTTCAGGGTATTTTTTGCTATCAGAAGTGTTGGATATTTTTGCAGGGCTTTTTTGCATGATTGCAGACAGTATCTTTCCTTTCCTGTCCTTTCTAGCTAGTGTGGGCCCATCGATTGCTCAGCCTATTTTCCTACCTGTGTTCGTGTTTTCATCTTGCCTCACCGTTAATACATGTGTGGGGGCTGTCTATTCCTTTGGGGTCTGCTCTGGGGCAGTTTTAGATTTCCCCTTTTCTTGCTTTAGGCTTATTTAGTCCTCCGGCTGTGACGAGGCATCTAGAATCATCGTTGGTATGCTCCACGGCTACTGCTAGTTGTGTGGATAGGATCAGGGGTCTGCAATCCACGTAGTTACCAACCTCTCTGGTTTTCTGTGACTTGGCTTGGTCTTGTTTTCCTCCTCGGTGACCCATTCATAACACATCGCTGTGTTTGACACCGACCTCATTAGCAACTCAGAAATCATGGACGCAGGCGGGAGTCGTCAGAATAGCTGCTGTGTGACAAGGTCCCAACGACCGCCGAGGTCGTTATACGAATCACTGGATTGTTGCTGCGTCATTGGGCAAATCTGACTGTTTGACAGCTTACTAGCGACTATTTAGCGATGCACTAGTGATCCTTACCAGGTTGTATCGTTGTCAGGATCGCTGGTGCGTCGATTAGTGTAACGGTATCCTAAGAAATGTTGTAAAAGTGAGATGAGGGGAAGGGGGGGAAAATAGATGAGGGGAAGGTTAGAGTTAGATAATAAAAATAATAATAATCTTTATTTATATAGCGCCAACATATTCCGCAGCGCTTTACAGTTTAACAGTTTCAAAACACAAGTCATAAGTAACAACGTTAACAATACAGTATTTAAAGTAAAATAGGATGACCCTGCTCGTGAGAGCTAACAATCTACAATGAGGTGAGGGAGATACAAAGTACAGGTGTGTATTTACAATGATGTATTTACAATGATGGTCCAGCCATCTTGAGAAGATGGGGGACAGAGATAGTGAATGGGCTACATACTTACACTTGCACATAAAATGACGTTGATTAGTGAACGTGATAGGCCGCTCTGAACAAATGTGTTTTGAGAGAGCACCTAAAACTCTGCAAAATGTGGATAGTCCTAATTTCTTGGGGTAGAGCATTCCAGAGGATTGGCGCAGCGCGGGAGAAGTCTTGGAGTCGGAGGTGGGAGGTGCGGATTAGTCAGTCAAAGAAAAAAGAAACATCCGGCACTGTCCCTGAGAAAGAAATACCCGCAAAGTCACTTATAACCGCTATCTGTGTGACACCTGTAACCCTTGCTGAACGGGTGCTCTATCCATGTGAAGAAAAAACATGAACTATCATAGTAGAAAAAGACAGCAGGATGGCACTCACCGTTCTCTTGGAATGATTCACTTTATTTCATGTTAATAAAGCATAGGCAATGGCAGGGGAGAAATGCAAAAAGACGGACGACAGCCGTTTCGTGCACAATGCACTTCAACAGGTCCCATGCGGATTAGTGCAGAGGTTAGTCGAAAGTCTTTTGCAGAGCGCAGCGATCGGCTAGGCTGATAGACAGAAATGAGGGAGGAGATGTAGGGGGGTGCCGCACCGTGGGGAGCTTTGTGAATGAGAACAAGTGCTTTGAATTGGATCCTATAATGAATGGGCAGCCAGTGTAAGGACTGGCGAAGAGCGGACGCGTCCGAGTACCGATTAGCCAGATAGATGATCCTGGCTGCTGCATTAAGTATGGACTGGAGGGGGGATAGTCGAGTGACGGGGAGGCCAATTAATAGAGCATTGCAGTAGTCCAGGTGGGAGTGGATCAATGTGACAGGGAGGGTTTTTGTTGTTTCCATGGTGAGAAAAGGGCGAATTCTGGAGATGTTCTTTAGGTGTAAGCGGTAAGAGCGGGCAAGGGATTGTATATGGGATGTGAAGGAGAGGTTGGTGTCAAACATAACACCCAGACAGCGCGCCTGCTGCCGGGGTGTTATTATGGTGCCACCCACGGAGAGGGAAATGTCAGATTTAGGGAGGTTAGTAGATGGCGGGAGCAGAAGAAGTTCTATTTTTGAGAGGTTGAGTTTCAGATAGAGAGCGGACATGACGTTGAAGACTGCAGACAGACAGTCACTGGCGTTCTGTAGTACAGCGGGGGTAAGGTCGGGGGAAGACGTGTATAGTTGTGTGTCATCAGCATAAAGATGGTACTGAAAGCCAAATCTGCTGATGGTCTGTCCAATTGGGGCCATGTAGAGAGAGAAGAGAAGGGGGCCAAGGACTGAGCCCTGAGGTACCCCGACAGCGAGAGGAAGAGGAGATGAAGTGGAGCCAGCGAACAAAACACTGAAGGAGCGGTCAGAGAGATAGGAAGAGAACCAGGAGAGAGCGATGTCCTTAATGCCTAGTGACTGGAGCCTATGGAGTAGGAGACGGTGGTCAACAGTTAGATCTGTTATGGCAGTGCACTTCCGGTCAAATGACAGGTTTTATATTAAAGGGTTTATGAAAAGGTGTTTGAAGGAGGGAAATATAATGAATGAAAGAGAGAGGTTAAAAGTTTAAACTAGGTGGATAGTGAAATCTGGGGATCGGATATGAGAAGGGATAGTGTCACTGAGGAGCAGAGTAATTTCTTCTTGTGTGTCCAGTTCAAAAACAGAAAAGGAACTTGATCAAGGGCAGGAATAAAGATGATCCATGATATTAGGAGATGGGGGGATGACTTTTCTTTTGACTTGGTCAAATTTTTTTTATATGAAATTTTCTCCTCAGACGCGTCCATTACACCTTTTGTACTGCTGAAGAAAATGTGTTTGCAGCGTTTGCCAGGGTGGACGCCATCTGTGCTAGGGTGTTTTGGGTGTAAGGGTGCACCTTCATGAAGGACACTTTCCAATGTTTAATGTTTCAAAGCTAAGTCAGGACTGGAGATTGAGGACATTATTGATGGCAGATAGATTTCTATGTGTTTGGTTTGTGGGGGTGTCCTGACTGGGGCAACAAATATTGAGAGAAAAGGAAAGAAGGTTGTGGTCAAAGAACGGGAGAGAGGAGTTAGTAAATTTCCATTACTGTGCCTCTGGCGTCTCCAGAGTGAAACATTCTTTCTGATTTGAGTAATCATTGATCATTTTGAGACATATTTGCATCATCATTTGCATGAGACATTGAGATGAGATCACTGAGCACAGTGGAAACATTCTGTATCATCTTTTGGAGAGAAATCTGAGAGCTGGAGAGATGATGAAACAGAGCAGTTGTGTTGTTATCTAGCGGTGTTGGCCGATCTAATGACCGGTGGCCGATCTAATGACCCGTTCTCTTACCATAGTTGTAAATCTCAACCCCCTTGTTCTGTGCTACAGTTTTTGGGGATTGTTAAGCAGTATAATATTAGTTAGAAAATATTTTCTATTTTCTGGTATTGAAAGCTCACTCTGCTGATTGTAAAATATTACAGACAGACACAGATATGCTATAGTATAGACAAAAATAGATTCTTAGATATATTTGGGTAAATGTCTTCTAGAGGAATTGAATTTAACTAAAATTTTGCAAATTCCATATTCGCACTAAAATGCTCAAATGCTTGTTACTCGAACTGAGCAAATTCCTAATGCTCAAATGCTCATTTCGAGTAATGAGTATAATAGGAGTCAATGGGAAATCCATGCATTTTTCTGGCGAGGAGTTCTGGAGGGCAGTGAAAATGTTGAAATGGATGTGAAAACTGTTGAATGAAAGAAGAACAGCAAGGGGAAGACCCCTGGTAGCAGCTCAGACTCCCATATCACTGCTGAGAAAAATGAATGTCACATTTTTACTCTACTTTAAGGACTGACAATAAAACATTCAAAATCGACTAGAACTTGTCATTTATCGGAAAACAAATGTTAAGAAACATTCATGCCTGTATAATGACTTGTATATAAGGCAAAATGGTAAAAGTATTTAAAAAAAAATAAGAATTTAAGTAAACCAAAATTGGAATTTTTCTAAAAAAATTGGAAATTTTTGTGTAATTTATAAAGAAAGTAAGAACTGACTAAAACGTGATGGAAGAGGAACTCATCCTGTATAAGACATAAATAAGGGCATGATACACAATCTGCTCAAATTGTCATGTAGTGTTACTCCTAGACTCATAAATGATATCCACTAAGTGCAAAGCCTGCCAAAAATTACAAACAGGGTCATCCATGCACGATTGAAGGCACCAACTGTAGTACCTCATTGAAATGTAGTGAACAAAGTATAGTTGTGATACTCTTACATTCATAAAAGATTAATATAGTGCAAAGCCAGGAAAAAATTACAAGTAGGGTCAGGTCATCCATATGGGTCGCTCTCCCAGGGCTGTGGGGTTCTCGGTATCGGGCCGGTGTCAGGGGAATGTGTCACAGCAGCGGTGACCCGGTCTGTGGCCCTGGGCTCCCAAGTATTGGGGGAATGTGGTTAATGGAATGGAATAGTTCGTGACGCCACCAGTGGTGCTCGGCAAGGGAGGTGTTAAGCCGTCGCTGCATGCAGATCCTCTGGGGCAGGTGGTGTGTTGCAGCCTAGAAGGTGTAGCTCCCCACAGGTGAAGCTGTAACCCCAGGGCAGCATGGAGGCAATAGAAGAGGAGAGGTGCAGGCGGTATGGAGAATGGTGCCCAGCTATAGCGGTGCAATGTGTTAGCGCACAAATGAATGGAGGACACCGGGTGTTATGAGCTCATTTTCTGCTCCACCAGTTGAGAGTTCCCCTTCCGTTCTCCCTCTGGTTGTGACGGAAGGTGGTGAGGTTGGTTTGAGTGGTAGTGATCTGCCACCTGGTGAGGAAGATAGTGATTGGATCTCTGGAGTATCAGACTGGATATAAGACAGCCGACGCCCTATCCTGTTGCTGGTGATTCAGTCTGTTTCTCAGGTCTAGGACTCAGCTCTGTTCCAGTCTTCTAAAGAAAAGTTTGTTTTTTGCTAATGTACACACTTGCTCTTGTAGGTCTTTTCAGTTTTTTGTGTGGTCAGCCAGCCCGGCTGGGCTGTGCTGAATTTCCACTCTTATTTGCCAAATTGTCTTTTTTTTTGTCCCTTGTTAGATTGGCCTCTTTTTGCTCTGTCTCAGAATATTTCAGAGTGCTGATATAGTGGGAGAAATCTAGTGACTTCAGGGTTAATTTTGTTATCAGTTGTGTTGGACATTTTGTAGGGTGTTTTGGCAGACTGCAGACAGTGTCTTTCCTTTCCTGTCCTTTCTAGTTAGTCTGGCCCCATCATTTGCTCAGCCTATTTTCCTGCCTTTGTTTGTGTTTTTATCTTTTTTCATCATCAATACATGTGGGGGGCTGTCTCTCCTTTGGGGTCTGCTCTGGGGCAGTTAGTTTTTCCCTTTTCCTGCTTTAGGCTTATTTAGTTTCTCCAGTTGTGACGAGGCATCTAGGACCACAGTAGGAACGCTCCACGACTGCTGCTAGTTGCGTGTTAGGATCAGGGGTCTGCAGTCTGCATAGATACCAACCTCTTTGGTTTTCTGAGACTTAGCTTGTGTTTTTTTTTATTTCCTCCTCGGCTACCCGTTCATAACAGAATCACCAGCCATACTGCAGATTCTAGGGTACTCAAAAGCAGGAAAAAAAAAAAAGTGTCAGAATTTTTTTTTTTATATGCATTTTTTCCTCTTTTTCTCTGGGGCAATAGGAGGAGTTTTTCCTTAATGGAGATTAAGCAATTGTCTGATAGTGTGGAGCAGCTTGCTGCTGAAGTGCAGGGAATTTCCGTCTATCTCACTCAATCACATGCTGTGAACCCAAAATCCCCACTCCTGATGTGTTTTCTGGGGATCGGTCTAAATTTTTGAATTTTAAGAATAATTGTAAATTAATTCTTGCCTTGAAGCGTAACTCATCGGGAAGCTCTGCGCAGCAGGTTAAAATTATCATCTCCTTGCTGCGCGGCAATCCCCAGGATAGGGCGTTTTCTCTGACACCTGAAAATCCTATTCTGACTAATGTGGATGCATTTTTTCAGGCCTTGGGGTTGTTGTATGATGAACCTAATTCCGTTGATCAAGCTGAGAGAACCCTGTTGGCATTAAACCAGGGTCAGGATCCTGCAGAGTTATATTGTCAAAAATCCCGAAAGTGGGCGGTCCTTACTACATGGAATGATAGTGCATTGGCAGCCCTCTTTTGGAAAGGTTTATCAGAGACCGTAAAAGATGTTATGGTGGGATTTCCTGTTACCTCTGGTCTGTATGGCTCTATGGCATTAGCCATTCAAGTTGATCGGCGTTTACGTGAACGTAAAAATACACGGGAGGCGCTGCCACCTTTTGAACAAATGTCTGAACCAATGCAATGTGATCTGGTTTTGTCTAGGGCGCAACGTCGGGAGTTTAGAAGGCGTAATAAGCTGTGTTTTTTCTGTGGAGACGCCTCTCATACTATTTCTGTCTGCCCTAAACAAGAGAAACGTTTTGCACACACATTTGCTGTGGGCAGTATACAACCTAAGTTCCTTTTGGCAATTACTCTGATCTGCTCCTTGTCCACATTTTCCACTAAGGCTTTTGTGGATTCAGGAGCAGCTCTGAATCTGATGGATTTGGACTTTGCTAAACGTTGTGGTTTGTCCATGATGCCTCTGCAGATGCCTATTCCTTTGAGGGGTATTGATGCCACTCCGTTGGCGGAGAATAAACCTCAGTTTTGGACCCAGGTGATAATGCGAGTTGCCCCTGACCACCAGGAAAAATGTAAATTTTTGGTGCTGCATAATTTGCATGACACTATTGTTCTGGGGTTCCCCTGGTTGCAAACTCATAACCCAGTTTTGGATTAGAAATCTGTGTCTGTGGTGAGTTGGGGTTGTCAGTGTGTTCTTAGGGACGCTCCTGTTTTCTCCACCTCTCCTCAGTCTCATGATGTTCCTGATTATCTGGCTGAATTCTCTGATGTATTTAGTGAGAGTAAGTCTGCATCTTTGCCCCCTCATAGGAGTTATGACTGTGCAATTGAGTTGATGCCTGGGTGTAAATTTCCCAAGGGTCGACTTTTCAACTTATCAGTAACCGAGCATGATGCTATGCGGTCCTATATTAAGGAGTCATTGGTGAAGGGTCATATTAGACCATCCTCGTCACCTTTAGGTGCTGGGTTTTTTTGTGGCCAAGAAAGATGGTTCATTAAGACCGTGTATTGATTATCGTTCCCTTAACAAGATGACGGTTAAATATCAGTACCCGTTACCTCTGATGTCTGATTTATTCTCCAGGGTTAAAAATGCCTGCTGGTTTACTAAGCTTGACCTCAGGGGGGCGTATAATCTTATTCGCATCAAACATGGGGATGAATGGAAGACGGCGTTTAATACTCCGGAGGGACATTTTGAGTACCTGGTGATGCCTTTTGGGCTCTCCAATGCCCCTTCTGTCTTCCAGTGCTTTATGAATGATATTTTCCGAGACTTTGTGGATAAGTTTTTGATCATCTATCTGGATGATATTTTGATCTTTTCTAGTGATTGGGATTCTCATGTGGAACACGTCCGGACTGTGTTTCGGATTTTGAGAGAGAATTCCGTTTGTTAAGGGATCGAAATGTCTCTTTGGTGTACAGAGGATTTCATTTTTGGGATTTATCTTATCTCCATCGACTATTGAAATGGACCCGGCCAAGGTACAGGCCATTTATGATTGGGTTCAGCCTACTTCTTTGAAGGCTCTTCAGAAGTTTTTGGGTTTTACTAATTTCTATCGTAAATTTATAGGTAATTTTTCTAGTATTGTCAAACCACTGACTGATCTGACCAAGAAGGGAGCTGATGTGCTGAATTGGTCTCCTGAGGCTGTCTCAGCATTTCAGGAGCTTAAGCGGAGGTTTACTTCAGCTCCAGTTTTACGGCAACCTGATGTCTCACTTCCATTCCAAGTGGAGGTAGATGCTTCTGAGATTGGTGCAGGAGCTGTTTTGTCCCAAAAAGACCCTGTGACCTCTAAGATGAATCCCTGTGCCTTCTTTTCTCGAAAGTTCTCCCCATCTGAATGCATCTATGACGTAGGGAATCGGGAATTGTTGGCCATGAAATGGGCATTTGAGGAGTGGAGACATTGGTTGGAGGGAGCTAGACATCAATTTGTGGTCCTCACCGATCACAAGAATCTGACTTATCTGGAGTCGGCTAAATGCTTGAATCCTAGACAGGCTAGATGGGCCTTGTTTTTCACGCGTTTTAATCTTGTGGTCTCTTTTCTTCCTGGCATTAAGAATGTTAAGGCAGACGCCCTTTCTAGGAGTTTCTTTGCTGATTCTCTTTATGTGACTGAGCCTACTACTATCCTAGGTGAGGGGGTAGTTCTTTCTGCCATTTCGCCCGATTTGAGACACGCCCTGGAGGAATTTCAGGAGGGTAAACCTGAGCGTTGCCCTATGGGAAGATTGTATGTTCCGGACCAGTGGAGAAAGAGAATGATGTCTGAAGTCCATTGCTCCGCATTGGCTGGTCATCCAGGTATTTTTGGTACCAGAGATTTGGTGAGTTTTGGTGGCCTGCCTTATTTCGTGATGTCAGGAATTTTGTACAGTCCTGTGGGACTTGTTCTCGGTCTAAACCCTGTTCTCATTCTAGTGGGTTGCTGATGCCGCTGCCGGTGCCCAAGAGGTCATGGACCCATATCTCAATGGATTTTATTTCTGATTTTCCGGTCTCTCAGAGAATGACTGTTATCTGGGTAATTTGTGATAGATTTTCGAAGATGGTCCATCTTGTACCACTCCCAAAGTTGCCATCTTCCGCTGAGTTGGTACCCTTGTTTTTTCAACAGGTGGTTCGGTTACACAGGATTCCTGAGAACATTGTGCCCGATAGAGGGGTCCAGTTTGTTTCCAGATTTTGGAAAGCCTTTTGTTCCAATCTGGGAATTCAAATATCCTTCTCCTCCGCGTTTCATCCCCAGACCAATGGGCAGACTGAGAGAACAAACCAGACCTTGGAGTCTTATTTAAGATGTTTTATATTTGCTGATCAAGATGATTGGGTCTCATTTTTGCCCTTGGCCGAATTTGCACTGAACAATAGAGCTAGTTCTGCCATCTTGATGTCACCCTTTTTCTGTAATTTTGGGTTTCATCCTCGATTCTCTTCAGGGCAAGTAGAATCTTCGTCCTGCCCAGGTGTGGACACTGTGGTTGTGAGAATGCAGCAGATATGGGACCAAGTGGTGGATAAATTGTCTCTCTCAGGAAAAGGCCCAGCGTTTTTCCAACCGGAATAGGACCATTGGTCCCCGGTTTAAAGTGGATGACATGGTTTGCTTGTCGTCTAAGAATATTCCTATGAAGGTTGCATCTCCAAAATTTAAGCCAAGATTTATTGGACCTTATAGGATTTTGGAGATTCTTAATCCTGTATCTTTTCGATTGGCTCTTCCAGTTACATTCAAAATCCATAACGTATTTCACAAATCACTGTTGAAGAGGTTTGTTGAGCCAGTAGTTCCTGTGGCAGCACCTCCTGACTCTGTATTGGTTAAAGGCAATATGGAATATGAGGTAGAGAAAATATTGGATTCTCATTTGGTTAGATGGAGACTCCAGTATTTGGTCAAATGTAAGGGTTATGGCCAGGAGGATAGTTCTTGGGTCTCTGCCTCTGATATTCATGCCAATAAATTGGTTCGTGCTTTTCACTGGGCCCATCCTGATCGGCCTGGTGGCATGGATGAGGGTTCGGTGACCCCTCCTCAAGGGGGGGGTACTGTTATGAGCTCATTTTCTGCTCCACAAGTTGAGAGTTCCCCTTCCGTTCTCCCTCTGGTGGTGACGGAAGGTGGTGAGGTTGGTTTGAGTGGTAGTGATCTGCCACCTGGTAAGGAAGATAGTGATTGGATCTCTGGAGTATCAGACTGGATATAAGACAGCCGACGCCCTATCCTGTTGCTGGTGATTCAGTCTGTTTCTCAGGGCTAGGACTCAGTTCTGTTCCAGTCTTCTAAAGGTAAGTTTGTTTTTTGCTAATGTTCACACTTGCTCTTGTTGGTCTTTTTTTTGTGTGGTCAGCCAGCCCGGCTGGGCTGTGCTGAATTTCCACTCTTATTTGCCAAATTGTCTTTTTTTTGTCCCTTATTAGATTGGCCTATTTTTGCTCTGTCTCAGAATATTTCAGAGTGCTGATATAGTGGGAGAAGTCTAGTGACTTCAGGGTTAATTTTGCTATCAGTTGTGTTGGACATTTTGTAGGGTTTTTTTGCAGACTGCAGACAGTGTCTTTCCTTTCCTGTCCTTTCTAGTTAGTCTGGCCTCATCGTTTGCTCAGCCTATTTTCCTGCCTTTGTTTGTGTTTTCATCTTTTTTCACCGTCAATACATGTGGGGGGCTGTCTCTCCTTTGGGGTCTGCTCTGGGGCAGTTAGTTTTCCCCTTTTCCTGCTTTAGGCTTATTTAGTTTCTCCGGTTGTGACGAGGCATCTAGGACCACCGTAGAAACGCTCCACGACTGCTGCTAGTTGCGTGTTAGGATCAGGGGTCTGCAGTCTGCATAGTTACCAGCCTCTTTGGTTTTCAGAGACTTAGCTTGTGTTGTTTTTTATTTCCTCCTTGGCTACCCGTTCATATCAACCGGGGCTTGTAGTACCAAAGCTTTATTCACAGTCCGTTGTACACACACTCAGGTGCCTGCCTCCGGGCCGTGTCCTCCAGGTCAGAGACTCAATTAACCTCCGGGCAAGCTAGGATTCTCCCCTCCAACACTCCGCCAACATGTACCTTTCTGAACGACTCCTCTATAGCACCTTAAAGTGTGAAGATCTCCTAGTACTGAGTTATACTGGAGTTCCTCCTGTCAGATGTTCCCAAGAACTCTACTTGTACGGCAGACAGCTGTAGTCTGCTTCGGAAACTCCCTTCTCCTGAGTCCCGGCTCTCTATCCAATTGCTGTTGTGCCCCAAGTCTTAGATGGGAGTTGTGCATTTACAGCCAACTACTCCACCGGTGTCTGCTGCAGAACCATAAGTGTCCATTCAACCTCGGGGACCGGGCCCCAGCCTTGCGCTGAGAACCTATAGGCAGGGTTCCTCTTCTAACCCACGTCCTCTCTGTTCTCTCTACTCCTTCCTTCTGTACTTGTCTTTCTTTCTTATGGAAGCTTAGTTTTCAGTTGTACGTCTTTCTCCTTTTCCTTTCCCGTGCCAGCTGGCCCAGATCACTGAGGCAGCTGCAGCACTCCTTCCTCCATCCCTTCTTCCAGGGATCCTCACTCCTGTCCGAGTGACTTCCTACCCGACTGACCTTCTGTCAGACTGACCCGTCCTCCTACACTTTCCCACTCTTTTATGTATCTCAACTCCACCCACCTCCCAGCACATCCAGTGTTCCAAGCAGGGAACCACCAAAGGTGCTCTGCTACCCTCTGAGCAAGGAGCCGCAATGTGCTTATGCCAAACTACCCTGTTCTGTGGGGTGCGAGTGTTGGAGTGTGGAAAGGAGTTCCCACCTTACCCGGATGGTGGAGCACTACACCTTAGGAGAAGGTGCAGTACCTCTGTGGCGACTGAGCCTCAGGGGCGCCACACATACACCCTTCAAGGTACCAACTGTAGAACCTCATTCAAATATTGTGAACAAAGTGTAGTTGTGGTATGCATAGTCTAATAAAAGCTCTGCACACAGTGCAAAGCCAGGAAAATCTATAAGCAGGCATAGACCCTTGAAGGCAACAACTGAGAGCCGCATTAAAATATTAAGAAAGTATAGTTGATGTGCTGCTACACCCATAAAGGCTCTGAACAAAGTGCAAAGCCATGAAAAAAATAATAAGGAATTTAATATAGGCATCCATAGACCCTTGAAGGCAACAACTGGAGGGTCTCATGAAAATATTTTGAACATAGTGTAGTCGATGTACACTACAGCTAGTTGATAAAAGCCTAAATCAAAATTTCAATTTGGAGACACTGTGCTTAAGGGTTCTGCACTGTCCCTTGTCAGTGAAAAGTGTGAAATCTGGCTAGTCTAACGTTTCTCCATGCGGATATTGATATGTCAAGCCTGACATGATAAGGTGAGGAAATAGGCCACTTTGCATATTTCCCAGAGGAGCATTGCAAGGCTTAAAAGCCTCCTCACCTTGGCATGTCAGTCTCCACAATGAAAAACGTTACCCCTTAGAAAGTAACTCTGGCACACCGAAACAGATCTACTGCCACAGGGATACAACAATTAGATGTATTTTTGAATCACTGCGTTTGTTGTGAGCTGTCTATGAGCGTCTAATAACATCCTCAAGAGAGCACTTAGTCAAATTTGATCATGACCTTCTCATTTGCTTAGCAGTTAGCATTTTATAACTTTGTGTTTTTTCCATTCTCATTTGCATCATCCATTGGAATATATATTATGGGACAACTGAGCAGTGATCGCTGTCAACTCTCGGACGAATAATCTACAACACTGGAGACTTCATCACTGCTATGGAGGGAGACTTAAACATTCCTGTCATTGTTACAGAATGTCTCCTCTATTTCACAGGTCTAATGATACATTCATTCGTTATAGGCATTAATGTCACTGACTGGCTGAAGAGAAGACCTTTGACCACCGCTGAGCACATCATCACTTCCCTTTTTATATCTAAACTCCTTTATCATCTGTTTGGTCTGGTGTACACAATACAGAGTTTATTCTTGGAAGAAATATCTATGGCATATGCGATAAGTTCTAATTTAATTGCTAGTTGGTCCATGGTCTCCAGTGTATGTCTGTCAACCCTCCTCTCTGTTGTCTACTGCTTGAAAATTTGTCACTTTCACAATCCCATAATTATACATGTTAAAAGGATTATATCATCTGGCATCTTCCCATTGATTACTGCCTGTGTGCTGATTTCTGCTGGCTACTCTTCCACATGTGTCCTAATTATTCTATTCATAAGTACAAAAGAATCATATAAGAATGAAACATTGGAGATCACTAGTGACACTTGGGAACATCTACTGGAATTATTTTTCTTCATTGTCATCATTACCATTTTCTTTGTGTCATCAGCCATCATAATAATCACTCTGTGCCATCACGTGTGTCATATGAGAGCAAACAGTAATCTATCTAATCATTTGGTGGCTTATTTTAAGACTATCAAGCTTACGATCGTCTCTTTGCTCAGCTGCCTGTTGTGCAGTGTCATCAGCCTAACCAGAAAATCATGGATCGACATAATTGGCTTGGAATGGGTTACTTTATTATGGAATGTGCTTTGGATTCTATAATCTATGTGCCTGATCTGGGTAACCACAAGATTAAGGAATCAGTTTTCTCAAATTTTCCAGATGGTAACCAACTGTTTTCGCAACAGAAGAAGTTCAGAACCCAACAATGGAGCTCAAATAGAGACAATCTCTCCATGACCTGAAACCCAAGACCCAATTGATTAAAGTAGAAGCGCAACTTACTAATAATTTAAATATTAACGTTTGTGAACAAGTCGAGAGCTTTTTTCTTACATCGCCAGTTTTGATAAAACTTTACCTCATCGGAAATTAGTTGGGATCACAATTTGACTTTACAGTTTTTTTTAATCACAGACATGATACATGTGTATATTGCTGCATACCTAATTTTTCAAAGTGGTTTTCTAATTGCTCTATCATTTCTAATTCATTCTTAGTATTGGAGCTATGTACATTGACTGGAAAGTTTTTGGGAAAATTGATTGTTTTCATGGTGCCTATACAGTACACCTGAGACAGAAGCTCTGAAGAGTGAGAGAAGGTTTGACACTCTAAATAAAGTATTCAATGAGAACCACCGTTATCTTAGTCCTGACTTGATCTGGGCATCTCATATTGAAACAATAAGGAATACTTTCTTGCTGTGTGAGACTTAGGCATGTGACAAAATAAAAAAGACCTATATTTATTAGAGTTGAGCGATACCGTCCGATACTTCAAAGTATCGGATCGGAATGGATCGGCCGATCTTAAAAAAAAGTATCGGTATCGCCGATTCCGATACCGGAAGTCCCATTCAAGTCTATGGGACTTCCGGTATCGGAATAAGAAAAATCCTGTTTTTCCCTTGTACAGCCTCTCTGGGGTCTGTACGGGCCTTTCGGGGGGCTGTGCCGGCCTGCCAGGGGGTCTGTGCAGGTTCCGGTGGTCTGTGCCGGCCTGCCGGGGGGCTGTGCCGGCCTGCCAGGGGGGCTGTGCAGGCTCCGGTGGGCTGTGCCAGCCTGCCGGGGGGCTGTGCCGGCCTGCCGGGGGGCTGTGCAGGCTCCGGGGGGCTGTGCCGGCCTGCCGGGGGGCTGTGCAGGCTTCGGGGGTCTGTGCAGGCATCGTCCGATGGGACTACAAGTCCCATCGGGCGATGCCTGCTACCATGACAGTGATTGACACATTAGCCAATGATGGGACAGTAGTAGTCCCATCATCCGGCTAATGTGTTGAATGTAAAAAAAAAAAAATTACATGCTACATACATACAACATGCATACTACATACATGCTACATTCATACTACATACTACATACATGCTACATTCATACTACATATATACTACATGCAACATACATACTACATATATACTACATGCAACATACATACTACATATATACTACATGCATGCAACATGCATACTACATATATACTACATGCAACCTACATACTACATATATACTACATGCAACATACATACTACATATATACTACATGCATGCAACATGCATACTACATATATACTACATGCATGCAACATGCATACTACATATATACTACATGCTACATACATACTACATATATGCTACATACATACTACATATATACTACATGCATGCTACATACATACTACATACATACTACATATATGCTACATACATACTACATATATACTACATGCATGCTACATACATACTGCATGCTACATACATACTACATGCTACATACATACTACATATATGCTACATACATACTACATATATACTACATGCATGCTACATACATACTGCATGCTACATACATACTACATGCTACATACATACCACATATATACTACATACATACTACATGCATGCTACATGCTACATACATACCACATACATACTACATACATACTACATAAATACTACATGCTACATACATACTACATATATACTACATGCATGCTACATACATACTACATGCTACATACATACTACATATATACTACATGCATGCTACATACATACTGCATGCTACATGCATGCTACATACATACTACATACATACTACATGCTACATACATACCACATATATACTACATACATACTACATACAATACATTCATACAATACATACATAGACATACAGTACATATAACATAGAGTAACATACTTACCAATACTTGTCACATTGTTCCCCGAAGCCATTGTCTTTTACGGAATAAATATTAACATAACAAACCACAAAAATACTCACCCACGATCCGAAGCAGTCCACGAGTGTGTCCCACGACGATCTTGGGTAGAGAACTGCAGCATCAGCTGTTGCTGCCGTTCTCTACGGGCTGCAGGAATCCAATGACGGAAGGTAGGTATCCTTCCGCACTGTATTCCTCCGCCACTTAAAAAAAAAAAAAGTCCCTAGTCTCACTTTATGCCATTGCTGTGTGGGAAATTCCCACGCAGCAATGGCATAAAGTGAGACTAGGGACTTTTTTTTTTTTTAAGTGGCGGAGGAATACAGTGCGGAAGGATACCTACCTTCCGTCATTGGATTCCTGCAGCCCGTAGAGAACGGCAGCAACAGCTGATGCTGCAGTTCTCTACCCAAGATCGTCGTGGGACACACTCGTGGACTGCTTCGGATCGTGGGTGAGTATTTTTGTGGTTTGTTATGTTAATATTTATTCCGTAAAAGACAATGGCTTCGGGGAACAATGTGACAAGTATTGGTAAGTATGTTACTCTATGTTATATGTACTGTATGTCTATGTATGTATTGTATGAATGTATTGTATGTAGTATGTATGTAGTATATATGTGGTATGTATGTAGCATGTAGTATGTATGTAGTATGTATGTAGCATGCATGTAGCATGCAGTATGTATGTAGCATGCATGTAGTATATATGTAGTATGTATGTAGCATGTAGTATGTATGTAGCATGCATGTAGTATCTATGTAGTATGCATGTAGCATGTAGTATGTATGTAGTATGTATGTAGTATGTATGTAGTATGTATGTGGTATGTATGTAGCATGTAGCATGCATGTAGTATGTATGTAGTATATATGTGGTATGTATGTAGCATGTAGTATGTATGTAGCATGCAGTATGTATGTAGCATGCATGTAGTATATATGTACTATGTATGTAGCATATATGTAGTATGTATGTAGTATATATGTAGTATGTATGTAGCATGTAGTATGTATGTAGCATGCATGTAGTATATATGTAGTATGTATGTAGCATGTAGTATGTTTGTAGCATGCATGTAGTATGTATGTAGCATGCATGTAGTATATATGTAGTATGTATGTAGCATGTAGTATGTATGTAGCATGCAGTATGTATGTAGCATGCATGTAGTATATATGTAGTATGTATGTAGCATATATGTAGTATGTATGTAGTATATATGTAGTATGTATGTAGCATGTAGTATGTATGTAGCATGCATGTAGCATGTAGTATGTATGTAGCATGCATGTAGTATATATGTAGTATGTATGTAGCATGTAGTATGTATGTAGCATGCATGTAGTATGTATGTAGTATGTATGTAGTATATATGTAGTATGTATGTAGCATGTAGTATGTATGTAGCATGCATGTAGTATATATGTAGTATGTATGTAGCATGTAGTATGTATGTAGCATGTATGTAGTATGTATGTAGTATATATGTAGTATGTATGTAGCATGTAGTATGTATGTAGCATGCATGTAGTATATATGTAGTATGTATGTAGTATGTATGTAGTATGTATGTAGTATATATGTGTTATGTATGTAGTATGTATGTAGTATGTATGTAGTATATATGTGGTATGTATGTAGTATGTATGTAGCATGTAGTATGTATGTAGCATGCATGTAGTATGTATGTAGTATTTTTTTTTTTTTTTTTTAACATTTAACACATTAGCCGGATGATGGGACTACTACTGTCCCATCATTGGCTAATGTGTCAATCACTGTCATGGTAGCAGGCATCGCCAGATGGGACTTGTAGTCCCATCGGACGATGCTTGCATAGACCCCCGGACATCAGCACAGCCCCCCGGCAGGCCGGCACAGCCCCCCGGCAGGCCGGCACAGACCCCCACAGGGTGCACAGACCACCGGCAGGCCGGCACAGCCCCCCGGCAGGCCGGTACAGACCCCGGGCAGTCCACACAGCCCCCCGGCAGGCCGGCACAGCCCCCCGGCAGGCCGGCAGAGACCCCCGGAAGGCCCGAAATGACGGCGCATCATGATGCGCACACACCGCGCATCATGATGACGTCAGGCTGTCAATCAACTTTGAACTTCCGATTCCGATGCCGACTTCCGATATTGAAAAAATATCGGAAGTCGGTATCGGAATTCCGATACAGCAAGTATCGGCCGATACCCGATACTTGCGGTATCGGAATGCTCAACACTAATATTTATGTAAGAGTATAAAATCTATAGAAATAGTACTGTCTCCTGTCTTGATGATGTTGGATGTGAGGGCTGGGATCAATATCTACATCAAGGTTAACTCCAAGGGTGTTGGATAGGGCTGAGATGTGTGTGGCCTGTTATGTTTTTCCACATCAGACTCTCCCAACCATGTCTCTATCAACCCTGTATACTGGGTTCTGTCATGGGGAACAAAAAAGGATATTCTGTAAACTGTACCCACAAAGCTGAAGCAAAATTGTCCAAAACGTCTTCTACGGAAGCATTAAGATTTCTCTTCCCTAAAGGGCTGAGTTTGAACCCTGAAATTCGAACCCCTAGGCATTATCCACCTCCACCGAAATGTACAGTTGACAAGTTGCCATCAGTCATATATTATTCTTCTGGCTTTTACCAAAACCTGACTCGTCCATCAGACGTAAGATAGCGATGTGATCCGTAACGGCAAAAAAAAATGTTTTTACTGTTCGAGAGTCAAGTGGCAGTATCTTAACACCACTCAATCTGACAATTGGCTTTGTGCTTGCTGATATATGGCTTAAATGTACCTTCTTGTCCTTTGAAAGCCATGCCATTAATCTCCGCACGGGGGAGCAGTTATGCAGTCGGCACAGCATTGGTGACTATTCTGCTCCTCGGCACTCCTGGCTCCCCACTCTGTAATGTTATGTGGTCTCCTCTTCTACGATGAGTTGCAGCTTTTTCCATCCACTTCTCAGTAATATCACTGACTCATGAAAGGGGAAGATTCCTGAGAGAAGAAATGTCATGAATGGACTTTTTCCCCAGTGGCTTCTCTAGTATCCATGAGCTATGCACTACCGGCTGTTCTGTCACATGTTAGTAAAGGCAGACGACATGGAAAGGGGCCAGGTGTTATAGGACAAGGATGAGGGGCCGGAGGTTAAAAACCGGGGACAATGGGGCTGGATGTTATACAAAAGAGGTGGTAGGTCAGAAATTATACTCCGGGGATGATGGGACTGGATGTGACACAAGGGGGGTAATGGGCCTGAAGAATAAACTGAAATTCAGTTCTTAAAATATGCCCTAATACTTTTTTTCCATATAGTCTACATTGCTGGATGTTGGGTATGTCTGCCATTTTACTTAACAATTAAAAAATATTGGGCTTACAGTCCGGAAACCTACTCTTTTTAACACTATAAGAAACCTCACACATTATCTTATCAACTATATGATGGTGCGGTCTTTGGACTCAGATTTGGCTAATTTGAATTGTTGTAGCTCATCGTGATGATCTATCTTAGAATAACATTTCAGTATATCCTTTTCATTCTTAGAGTACCATATATACTTGAGTATAAGCCAACCCGAGTATAAGCCGAGGCACCTAATTATGCCACAGAAAACTGGGTGAGCTTATTGACTCGAGTATAAGCTGGGTATGAAATGTCCCCTCATCCCTGTCCTGCTATCCGTGGCTCCCCCCGTCCTGTCCTGGTATGTGGCTCCCCCGTCCTGTCCTGGTATGTGGCTTCCCCGTTTTGTACTGGTATGTGTGGCTCTCCCTGTTGTAAGCATGGCTCCCTTGGTCCCATTGTTGTATGCATGACTCACCCCCCATCGTTTTATGCATGGCTCACCCACCCCCAGTCCTACTCACGCTCCTCCCGCCGTCGCTGCATCTCTGTTGTCATGGCGCGGCAGCTCTCCTGTGCTGAGCGGTTACGTGGTACTGCTCATTAAGGTAATGAATATGCGTTCCACACCTATGGGAGTGGAAACGCAAGCATATTCATTACCTTAATGAGTGGTACAACGTGACTACTCAGCCAGAAGAGCTTCCGGCGCCAGGAAAGAGATGCAGCGATGGCGCAAGGAGGGTGAGTATGATGTCTTCTTGAAGCTGGCAGCTGCAGCTGTCACTGTGCCACATTCGCCGCCTCCTGCTGCTGCTCCGCCGCTCCCCCCACTCCCCATCCTCTACCGGCTTTCTTGACAACGACTAATGTATAAGCCGAGGGGGGCATTTTCAGCACAAAAAATGTGCTGAAAATCTCAGCTTATACACGAGTATATGCAATATTTTTACTGTACTTTTACGTTACAATTTGCATCCAATTTGCGATATTTACCTTGAAGGTAACTCAGGAGCCATCTACATCTTTAAACAATAGTTGTCTAAACAAATGGAGAGAGGTCATCTTTTATGAAGTTGACTTGTCTGCCTTGAGTTGTCCGAGACATTGGTCTATTGACACATTTTATGATGATTGGAGTCAATGTGACAAACTGGTTGAAAACTGTCCTCTACCCACTAGACCTCATTATCGCATCTGGTATCTTACCACCTCCAAGATCATCTTTCAGTCTATTTATTGCCTCCGTCTATTTTTTTTTCACCAGGCGTTGTCTATTAGTCTCATTGTAAGTACTCCTTTCGTTTAGTTATTTTTTTTTCTAGTTTTCTATTGCCCATTGCTCTCAACTTGAAGATTTCAAATTTTTGTAATCCCTTCTAGCCAAAAGCGAACAAAAATAGTTGTTAGTACTGGACTCATAGCTGCATTTTACTGTTCTCTATTTGTTTTGGTCGACAACATTTTAGAAGTTCCAAAAAATTAATTTAAAATTAACCTTTGAAGAGCAACATCAGTTTGGTGATAATTAGTGTTGAGCATTCCGATACCGCAAGTATCGGGTATCGGCCGATACTTGCTGTATCGGAATTCCGATACCGACTTCCGATATTTTTTCAATATCGGAATTCGGCATCGGAATCGGAAGTTCAAAGTTGATTGACAGCCTGACGTCATCATGATGCGCGGTGTGTGCGCATCATGATGCGCCGTCATTTCAGGCCTTCCGGGGGTCTCTGCCGGCCTTCCGGGGGGCTGTGTGGACTGCCCGGGGTCTGTACCGGCCTGCCGGGGGGCTGTGCCGGCCTGCCGGTGGTCTGTGCACCCTGTGGGGGTCTGTACCGGCCTGCCGGGGGGCTGTGCCGGCCTGCCGGTGGTCTGTGCACCCTGTGGGGGTCTGTACCGGCCTGCCGGGGGGCTGTGCCGGCCTGCCGGTGGTCTGTGCACCCTGTGGGGGTCTGTACCGGCCTGCCGGGGGGCTGTGCCGGCCTGCCGGGGGGCTGTGCTGATGTCCGGGGGTCTGTGCAAGCATCGTCCGATGGGACTACAAGTCCCATCTGGCGATGCCTGCTACCATGACAGTGATTGACACATTAGCCAATGATGGGACAGTAGTAGTCCCATCATCCGGCTAATGTGTTAAATGTTAAAAAAAAAAAAAAAAAAAAAAATACTACATACATACTACATGCATGCTACATACATACTACATGCATGCTACATACATACTACATGCTACATACATACTACATGCTACATACATACTACATATATACTACATGCATGCTACATACATACTACATGCTACATACATACTACATATATACTACATGCATGCTACACACATACTACATGCTACATACATACTACATGCTACATACATACTACATGCTACATACATACTACATATATACTACATACATACTACATACATGCTACATACATACTGCATGCTACATACATACTACATACATACTACATACATACTACATGCATGCTACAAACATACTACATACATACATACTACATGCATTCTACATACATACTACATGCATGCTACATGCATGCTACATACATACTACATGCTACATACATACCACATACATACTACATACATACTACATGCTACATACATACTACATATATACTACATGCATGCTACATACATACTACATGCTACATACATACTACATGCTACATACATACTACATATATACTACATACATACTACATACATGCTACATACATGCTACATACATACTGCATGCTACATACATACTACATACATACTACATACATACTACATACATACTACATGCATGCTACATACATACTACATACATACATACTACATGCATGCTACATACATACTACATGCTACATACATACTACATGCTACATACATACTACATATATACTACATACATACTACATACATGCTACATACATGCTACATACATACTGCATGCTACATACATACTACATACATACTACATACATACTACATACATACTACATGCATGCTACATACATACTACATACATACATACTACATGCATGCTACATACATACTACATGCATGCTACATGCATGCTACATACATACTACATACATACCACATACATACTACATACATGCTACATGCTACATACATACTACATATATACTACATGCATGCTACATACATACTACATATATACTACATGCATGCTACATACATACTGCATGCTACATGCATGCTACATACATACTACATACATACTACATGCTACATACATACCTCATATATACTACATACATACAATACATTCATACAATACATACATAGACATACAGTACATATAACATAGAGTAACATACTTACCAATACTTGTCACATTGTTCCCCGAAGCCATTGTCTTTTCCGGAATAAATATTAACATAACAAACCACAAAAATACTCACCCACGATCCGAAGCAGTCCACGAGTGTGTCCCACGACGATCTTGGGTAGAGAACTGCAGCATCAGATGATGCTGCCGTTCTCTACGGGCTGCAGGAATCCAATGACGGAAGGTAGGTATCCTTCCGCACTGTATTCCTCCGCCACTTAAAAAAAAAAAAGTCCCTAGTCTCACTTTATGCCATTGCTGCGTGGGAAATTCCAATTCCAAGTCTTTCAATTCTAGTCCACAGGATAAGTTTCCAAAATGCATTAGGCTTGTTTAGATACTGTTTTGCATACTCTGATGCCAAGCTGTATGGTGAGAATGCAGGAGAGGTTATCTTCTGATGACTCTTCCATAAAGTCCCTATTTGTGCAGATGTCTCTGAACAGTAGGACAATGTACCACATCTTCATAGTCTGCTAAATCTTTATGAAGGTTTTTGCCAGGGGTTCTGAATTGCCTTTCTAGCAATCCTAGAAGCAGCTCTCATTGAAATTTTGCTTGGTCTTCCAGACCTTATCTTGACCTACACTTTTCCTGGTAACTAACATCTCATAATTGCATTTCATACTGAGGAAAGGGTAATTTGAAAATGCTTTGCTATCTTCTTATAGCTTTCTCTTGCTTCGTGGGCCTCCACTATTTTCATTTTCAGAGTGCTATGCAGATGCTACTGCTTTTTGGCACAAGGTTGAAGGAGGCTCGTTTTTTCTAAATCTGGAAAATTTGCATCACCTGTCCTTTCCTAACGATGATAATGAACAAGCCCAACAGGCTAATTAGGGCAGCACAGTGTCTCAGTGGTTAGCACTGCAGCTTTGCAGCGCTGTGATTCTGGGTTCAGATCCCAAGGACAACATATGCAGGAAGTTTGTAAGTTCTCCCCGTGTGTGGGTTTCCTCCGGATTCTTTGCTATTCTCCCACAGTCCAAAAGACATGCTGATTGGGAATTTAGACTGTGAGTCCCAATGGGGACAGTGCCGATCATGTCTGTAAAGTGCTGTGTAAGCAAAAGCATAATACATAATAATAATAAATAATAACAAAATTAAGGGTTGAAACTTTGGAGTTATCTGCACACACAAATCTCTAAGGGTGCAGAACCTTTTGCATTGACCCTTTTTCCTTTTTTTGTAATATTTAAAATGAAAAAGGTGAAAAAAAAATATACAGCTCTGGCAAAAATTAAGAGACCACTTTCAAATGTTCAGTTTGTCTGATCTTTCTCTTTACAGGTATATTTTTGAGTAAAATGTAAATTGATCTTTCAGTTTACAAACTTCTGACATCATGTCTCCGAATTTCCAAGCAATAAATTTAGTTTTATTTTTCTGAAATGGAGAAATGGTCAAAATTAAAAAAGCCCCAGTGCTTGCAGACCTCATATAATGCAAAGAAAACAAGTTCATAATCGTTTAGAAACAACAATACTAATGTTTTAACTCAGGAAGAGTTCAGAAATCAATATTTTGTCGAATAACCATGATTTTTAATCCCAGCCTTCATGCTTTCCACCAGTCTCTCACACTGCTTCTGGCACAAAAATGTAAGCAGTTCTTCTATGTTTGATGGCTTGTGACTATTCATCTTCTTGATTACATTCCAGAGATTTTCAATGGGGTTCAGGTCTGGAGATTGGGCTGCCCATGACAGGGATTTGATGTGGTGGTCTCTTAATTTTTGCCAGAGCTGTATATATATACTGTATATTATTATTATTATTATTAGGTATATTTTGTATATTAGATAAATATATATATTTACCTAAAATACAAAGAAAATGTGCCATCTGTCACTTTAGGCCTTTTAGAGATCATTTAATCATGTAGTACTACATACATCTGTGACCTCGTCTCCCGGTACTTTCCTGCACGCAACCTCCGATCCTTACAAGATCTCCATCTCTACTCCCCTCTTATCTCCTCTTCCCACAATCGCATACAAGATTTCTCCCGCGCATTCCCCCTACTCTGGAACTCTCTACCACAACATATCAGACTTTCGCCTACCATGGAAATCTTCAAAAGATCTTGAAGACCTACCTCTTCCGACAAGCCTATAACCTACAGTAACCACCGATCCACCAAACTGCTGCACGACCAGCTCTACCCTCACCTACTGTATTATCACCCATCCCTTGTAGATTGTGAGCCCTCGCGGGCAGGGTCCTCTCTCCTCCTGTACCAGTCGTGACCTGTGTTGTTTGAGATTACTGTACTTGTATTTATTATGTATACCCCTCCTCACATGTAAAGTGCCATGGAATAAATGGCGCTATAATAATAAAAAATAATAATAACTTAATCTTCAATTTGCTTAATTGTTCAAAATGATAGTAATTTTGACAAGGGGTGCCCAAACTTTTAAATGCCACTGAAGACAGCTCTCTTTGTGCCTTTGGAGAAAACTCAGATTTCATTATATTCTCCCGTCAAAACCGTCTCCTCTACTAACATTACGTAACAATGAAATGTTCCCACCAGGACCAGAATCAAGGGCATTTCAAAAGTGGAAATTGAAAGGGGTTACTAACTAGAGTTGAGCGACTTTTGGTTTTTTAGGGTCGCGTTTCGTTTCGTGAAACCCGACTTTTCCAAAAGTCGGGTCGAGCAAGATCGTCCGATTATAGGGAAAAGTCGGGGTCGTCCCGAAACACGAAACCCAATGTAAGTCAATGGGGAATAAAAGTCGGCAGTGAGAGGAGGACAGGAAACACACCAACAGTGCCCATTTGAATGCCAAAAGCATCAATTCTTCTTACTTAAGCTTGTCAACCTTAATTAACTTCATAATACAAGTTACGCACTGAAAAATGGGGGTTATTTGGCTAAAGTTGTGGGGGGGGAGGGCTGGCTCCAGGTTTTCATGTGCCCTGGGCGAAAGAGCGCCCCTTTAACACATACCACAACTCATCATGCTCCGATACGGCAGATAAATAGCGGTATACTACAATGAAAAATACCTCACTTTTTACATCTCATGACGAGGCCCATCTATTTCTCCATACAGAATCATTGGTCCCATATAATGTTTGAAACAGTATATGATGAGCTCCACATAATGCTACAGTATATGTTGGTCCCCATGGATGAAGCTCCACTGTCTTATGGGCCCAAATAATGCTCCAAACATAATGGGCCCCATTTCTAATGCTCTAGTGTATAATGGGCCCTGTAAATGCTGCTCCAGTGTCTGATGTCCACCTTTGGAATGTTCCAGTGTATGGTGGGCCCCATCTATCATTCTCCAGAGTATAGTGCTCCCCAAAAATTGCTGTCCCAACATTGAAAACAATCAAATAAGTCTCCTCGCTAGGGAATCCCTGTACTTGTCTGGACAGGTGCTGTAGCTTGCTTAACAGCTCGCCAGCTGTTCTCACGCCCAGTATGGATTGCACGTGATTGCACAAAGGTTAGAAAGGGTACCGTATCCCTGGATAACATGTATGGATAGCGTACACATTCAAAATATATGTCTCAGGAGGCAGGCTCAGACGGTGTCAGGCACAGTATGGATTGCACGTGATTGCACAAAGGTTAGAAAGGGTACCGCATCCCGGATAACACGTATGGATAGCGTACACATTCAAAATATATGTCTCAGGAGGCAGGCTCAGACGGTGCCAGGCACAGTATGGATTGCACGTGATTGCACAAAGGTTAGAAAGGGTACCGTATCCCCGGATAACATGTATGGATAGCGTACACATTCAAAATATATGTCTCAGGAGGCAGGCTCAGACGGTGTTAGGCCCAGTATGGATTGCACGTGATTGCACAAAGGTTAGAAAGGGTACCGTATCCCCGGATAACATGTATGGATAGCGTACACATTCAAAATATATGTCTCAGGAGGCAGGCTCAGACGGTGTTAGGCCCAGTATGGATTGCACGTGATTGCACAAAGGTTAGAAAGGGTACCGTATCCCTGGATAACATGTATGGATAGCGTACACATTCAAAATATATGTCTCAGGAGGCAGGCTCAGACGGTGTCAGGCCCAGTATGGATTGCACGTGATTGCACAAAGGTTAGAAAGGGTACCGTATCCCTGGATAACATGTATGGATAGCGTACACATTCAAAATATATGTCTCAGGAGGCAGGCTCAGACGGTGTCAGGCACAGTATGGATTGCACGTGATTGCACAAAGGTTAGAAAGGGTACCGTATCCCCGGATAACATGTATGGATAGCGTACACATTCAAAATATATGTCTCAGGAGGCAGGCTCAGACGGTGTCAGGCACAGTATGGATTTGACGGCCCAGATTACACAGCGGAGGAGCAGGGAGAGGTAAAGATTGCAAATGCTGGGGCCCTGCCCAAGCAAGGGGGGCCCACTCGTGGGCGTCGGTACTGGCACTGGGCCCCTCATAGTACAGCGGTGTGTCTGACGGCGGGTGTGCACCACCACCGTCAGAGACACTTGATTGCACTATGAGGGACCCTGTGCCAGTGCCCGCGCCCAAGAGTCGGCCTACCCACCTGTCCAGGGCAACGGCACTCGCACGGTGTCGTGCGGTAGGTGGTGACCCCGGCCATGGGGGGGGAGGCAGCACAGTTAGGGAGTTTTAGAAAGTGGCATATGTTGATGTTGGACATTCAGCTGATGCAAAAGGCGAAATAGGTGAAGTACCAGGAAGAGGTGGACCAAAGCAAGCCATTTTTCTGTCACCGTATGTGTCAACAGGGGAAGGTGCGACAAGATCCTTGGAAACCCATGCGTGGTTCATTTTAATGAAGGTTAGATCATCCACATTTTGGGTTGACAGACGGGTCCTTTTTTCTGTCAGGATTGATCCAGCTGCACTGAAGACTCTTTCCGATAGCACACTTGCAGCTGGGCAAGCGAGCTCCTGTAAGGCATATTGGGCCAATTCAGGCCAGGTGTCCAGTTTAGCGGCCCAATAGTCAAAGGGGAATGACCTGTGTGGGAGAACATCGATATGGGAGGAAAAGTAGTTTGTAACCATAGTTGACAACTGCTGTCTCCTGTCACTTTCCATCGATGCAGTATTACCAGTTGTGTGAGCGGTATTTGAAAAATCAGTCCACAACATTGTCATGAAACCCCTGTCTCCAACGCCACTTCTGCTGTGTGCACCACGAACACCTCTGCCAAGCTGCCCCCGGCCCGTACGGCTCATGTGAGAACCATCACCGCTGCTGTGTGCTGGGAATGCCTCAAGCAACCGATTTACCAGAGTTGCTTGTTTATTAGCCAATATTAGGTCAAGGTTCTCCTGTGGCATGATGTTTTGTAATTTGTCTTTATAGCGTGGATCCAGGATGCTGGCCAACCAGTAGTCGTCATCGTTCATCATTTTGGCAATGCGGGGGTCCCTTTTTAGGATCCGCAAGGCATAATCTGACATGTGGACCAATGTTCCCGGTGTCAATGATGCACTGCGAGTGCTGGGTGGAGGAGCACTTTCTGGCAAATCCACATCCCTCCAGTCACGCACAAACCCTGTATCAGACCTTGCCACGCCAACATTTTCACTTGCCCCACGAGATGCATCCTCCTCCCCTAAGTAATCATCCCCATCATCCTCCTCCTCCTCCTCTTCTTCCTCCACCTCGTCCAGGAGAGGTCACTGAGCAGACAATGGCTGAATGTCATCAAGGATGCCCTCCTCCTCTTCCTCCTCATCAACATTGGCTGCAGACGCCTGCTCCTTAAGGTGCGTCAAAGTTTGCATGAGCAGACGCATAAGTGGGATGCTCATGCTTAGGATGGCGTCGTCTGCGCTTACCAGCCGTGTGCATTCCTCAAAACACTGAAGGACTTTACAAAGGTCTTTCAGCTTCGACCACTGCACGCCTGTCAACTCCATGTCTGCTCTCAAAGTGCCTGGCCATGTATCCTCCCACAAATGCATTATGGCCTGCCTCTGCTCGCACAGCCGCTCCACCATGTGCAGGGTGGAGTTCCACCTTGTTGCAATGTCGATAATGAGGCGGTGGTTGGGAAGGTGGAGCAATCGCTGCAGCTTCTGCATACGAACGGAGTGTACAGGCGACCGGCGGATGTGCGCGCACAGTCTTCGCACCTTCTGGAGCAGGGCTGTTAACTCCGGATAATTTTTGAGGAAGCACTGCACCACCAGGTTCAAGGTGTGAGCCAAGCAAGGTATGTGGCTGAGTTTTGAAAGGGCTATGGCTGCCACAAAATTACGGCCGTTATCACTAACTACCTTGCCTGCCTCAAGATGTACACTGCCCAGCCATGACTCAGTTTGTCGCTTCAAGTACTCGGCCAGCACCTCGGCGGTGTGTCTGTCGCCCAAACGCATCATCTGCAACACAGCCTGCTGACGCTTTCCACTAGCTGCTCGATAGGGGGACACATCGTGTGCAACAGTGGCAGCTGCAGATGGAGTGCTCGTACGACTGCGCTCTGTGGACGAGCTTTCGCTTCTGGAGGAGGAGGAGGAGGAGGAGGAGGAGGGTGGAACGCCTACAGCCAACTGTTTCCTATACCGTGGGCTAGGCAGCACTGTCCCACCACCGCTGTCCCCTGTGGACCCTGCATCCACCACATTAACCCAGTGCGCAGTGATGGACACGTAACGGCCCTGGCCATGCCGACTGGACCATGCATCAGTTGTGAGGTGCACCTTTCCGCTCACTGACTGCTTGAGTGCATGGACAATGCGGTCTTTCACATGATGGTGGAGGGCTGGGATGGCTTTGCAAGAGAAGAAGTGGCGACTGGGTAGGTCATAGCGTGGTACTGCATAGGCCATGAGTTCGCGGAAAGCTGTGCTTTCCACCAACCGAAAGGGCATCATCTCAAACGAGATTAGTTTGGCAATGTGGGCGTTCAAACCCAGTGTACGCGGATGAGAGACTGAGTACTTTCTTGACCTACTCATAGTGTCTGGGAGGGTGAGCTGGACTTGAGAGCTGCATATGGTGGAAGTAGCGGTGGACAGGGCGGACTGAGAGAGGGTTGATGATGGTGATGGAGTTGGTGTTCTTTCTGATGGCCTAGAATCAGTCTTTCGTTGATATAACAGTGGGATTCCCTGACTGCTGTGGTCTTGCAACGACACCTCAACATTTGCTGCTGTGCTAACCGGTGGGCTTACAGTGGGGGAAACAATGTAGCGTTGCTGACTACCTTCGTTGTGATCAGTTGCACATGTGGCACTTGAGGTTTGGTGTTGTGTCCACGCTTGCAAGTGCATGCTGGTTAAATGTCTAAGCATGCAACTGGTATTCAAATTTTTCAGATTTTTCCCTCGGCTAAAGGTCTTTGCGCACTTCTTACAGATAACCTTGGCCTGATCATGAGGATTTTGTTCAAAAAAGTGCCACACTGCACTCTTCCTACTTTGGCAGACATTTTGCGGCCTAGCACGCTGTGATCTTTTGACCCTCTGGACAAGCTGTCCAGCAACTCTTTTGATGTTTGGAACCTGTCTTTGGAGTGCTCCGGGCCTGCCAGATAACAGCTGTTGCGATGTCGATGTCTGCTGTGGATGCTCCTCATCTGAGCTATTGGAAGCAGCACCCTCTTCCCCTAATGGATGCCAATCTGGGTCAACAACTGGGTCATCCATCACCTCCTCTTCTATGTCATGTGCACCTTTCTCTGTGTCACCGTGTATGGTGGTATAGTGTGCGGGAAGGGGCACCTGAGTCTCATCAGGGTCAAAATCTGGCTCTGTACACTGCGAGGACAATGTAGTGCTCTGAGTGAATGTACCAGCAGAATCATCCATCAGCGGCTGTGCACCAGTGCACTCCATGTCAGATTCATCTTGGCCTGGGTAATTCACCATTTCACTTGATAATCCAGGCATGGTATGTGAAAACAGCTCCATGGAGTAATCAGTAGTATGGCCTGCGTCATCCTTCAATCTTGGTTGGGGTGAAGGACACAAGGAAAGGTGTGGTTCATGAACATGAGCCTCCAATGACGACTCAGTGCTTTTACTTTTTACAACTGAAGAAGAGGAGGCGATAGAGCTGGAGGCTGAGTCAGCAATGTAAGACAAAACTTTTTCCTGATGCTCTGCCTTTAAAAGTGGTTTGCCAACTCCTAGAAAACTAAGCGTTCGAGGCCTTATGTAGCCAGACGATGACGCAGGGTCAGCACCTCCTGCATTCGGTCCTATTTTGCTCTTGCCACTACCATCAGATCCACCACCAACACCATCATTACCAGCTGCCAACCCCCGCCCAATGCCACGGCCTCTTCCACCAGCCTTCCTCATTTTTGGTAGAAATGTAGACAAAATCCAACAAACTATATAGTAATGTAAAACAAGGTACAAGGTGTCTATAGGACAGGGGAGATTTAGAATTTCTGCACACACTTGTGGACAGTGGACACTTTTGGATTGTGTGAGGCCCACTGATATCTGAGCGCTACGTGACAGGCTCGATGGCACAGCTGCCTGTGACCAAAGTGACGAGAGGATAATGGAGATTTTGAATCTCTGCGCACACTTTTGGACACTGGACACTTGTGGATTGTGTGAGGCCCACTGATATCTGAGCGCTATGTGACACGCTCGATGGCACAGCTGCCTGTGACCAAAGTGACGAGAGGATAATGGAGATTTTGAATCTCTGCGCACACTTTTGGACACTGGACACTTGTGGATTGTGTGAGGCCCACTGATATCTGAGCGCTATGTGACACGCTCGATGGCACAGCTGCCTGTGACCAAAGTGACGAGAGGATAATGGAGATTTTGAATCTCTGCGCACACTTTTGGACACTGGACACTTGTGGATTGTGTGAGGCCCACTGATATCTGAGCGCTATGTGACACGCTCGATGGCACAGCTGCCTGTGACCAAAGTGACGAGAGGATAATGGAGATTTTGAATCTCTGCGCACACTTTTGGACACTGGACACTTGTGGATTGTGTGAGGCCCACTGATATCTGAGCGCTATGTGACACGCTCGATGGCACAGCTGCCTGTGACCAAAGTGACGAGAGGATAATGGAGATTTTGAATCTCTGCGCACACTTTTGGACACTGGACACTTGTGGATTGTGTGAGGCCCACTGATATCTGAGCGCTATGTGACACGCTCGATGGCACAGCTGCCTGTGACCAAAGTGACGAGAGGATAATGGAGATTTTGAATCTCTGCGCACACTTTTGGACACTGGACACTTGTGGATTGTGTGAGGCCCACTGATATCTGAGCGCTATGTGACACGCTCGATGGCACAGCTGCCTGTGACCAAAGTGACGAGAGGATAATGGAGATTTTGAATCTCTGCGCACACTTTTGGACACTGGACACTTGTGGATTGTGTGAGGCCCACTGATATCTGAGCGCTATGTGACACGCTCGATGGCACAGCTGCCTGTGACCAAAGTGACGAGAGGATAATGGAGATTTTGAATCTCTGCGCACACTTTTGGACACTGGACACTTGTGGATTGTGTGAGGCCCACTGATATCTGAGCGCTATGTGACACGCTCGATGGCACAGCTGCCTGTGACCAAAGTGACGAGAGGATAATGGAGATTTTGAATCTCTGCGCACACTTTTGGACACTGGACACTTGTGGATTGTGTGAGGCCCACTGATATCTGAGCGCTATGTGACACGCTCGATGGCACAGCTGCCTGTGACCAAAGTGACGAGAGGATAATGGAGATTTTGAATCTCTGCGCACACTTTTGGACACTGGACACTTGTGGATTGTGTGAGGCCCACTGATATCTGAGCGCTATGTGACACGCTCGATGGCACAGCTGCCTGTGACCAAAGTGACGAGAGGATAATGGAGATTTTGAATCTCTGCGCACACTTTTGGACACTGGACACTTGTGGATTGTGTGAGGCCCACTGATATCTGAGCGCTATGTGACACGCTCGATGGCACAGCTGCCTGTGACCAAAGTGACGAGAGGATAATGGAGATTTTGAATCTCTGTGCACACTTTTGGACACTGGACACTTGTGGATTGTGTGAGGCCCACTGATATCTGAGCGCTATGTGACACGCTCGATGGCACAGCTGCCTGTGACCAAAGTGACGAGAGGATAATGGAGATTTTGAATCTCTGCGCACACTTTTGGACACTGGACACTTGTGGATTGTGTGAGGCCCACTGATATCTGAGCGCTATGTGACACGCTCGATGGCACAGCTGCCTGTGACCAAAGTGACGAGAGGATAATGGAGATTTTGAATCTCTGCGCACACTTTTGGACACTGGACACTTGTGGATTGTGTGAGGCCCACTGATATCTGAGCGCTATGTGACACGCTCGATGGCACAGCTGCCTGTGACCAAAGTGACGAGAGGATAATGGAGATTTTGAATCTCTGCGCACACTTTTGGACACTGGACACTTGTGGATTGTGTGAGGCCCACTGATATCTGAGCGCTATGTGACACGCTCGATGGCACAGCTGCCTGTGACCAAAGTGACGAGAGGATAATGGAGATTTTGAATCTCTGCGCACACTTTTGGACACTGGACACTTGTGGATTGTGTGAGGCCCACTGATATCTGAGCGCTATGTGACAGGCTCGATGGCACAGCTGTGACAAAAGTGACTAGAGGATAAGGGAGATTGGATTGCTTTTAAAAAAGCAGTTTGCAGAGCGGTGGGTAAACAGCAATGCCAGCGTGTCAGGAAGCCTTAAAAGGCAGCCAAACAACAAACACCACTGATGCACCACAATATAGCCTCCCCTTGCACTGCACACACAGTGACTTGTGTGTTGTGCAGGCCAAATCGCTAGCAGCAGAAGCAGTTTTTTTGTCTTCTTCCCTGCCTAATGCTCTCCCTACAGAATCAGCAGCAACCTCTCCCTATACTAAGATCGGCAGAAGTAAGATGGCGGTCGGCGTGCACGCCCTTTTATACCCCCTGTGATGCCCACCAAAGCAAGCCAATCACTTGCATGCCCTTCTGAAAGATGGTGGTGACCCGTGCCTAGGTCATCACGTTGCCCACAGTGTCGGTGGATCCTGATTGGCTGAAAAAGAGCGCAAAACAAACTTTTGAAACGCGACTTTGGCGCGTAAGTCGCTGACCTCGTGGCCGACCTCATCCTAGGGTCGGGTTTCGTTTCATGAAACCCGACTTTGCCAAAAGTCGGTGACTTTTGAATTTTTTCGACCCGTTTCGCTCAACTCTATTACTAACCATTTGGTAAAATGATAACAACGTGATAACCAGAAAAGACTTTATACAGAACTATAACCCACCAGTCAGAGAAGCTATGCATATAAACCAAGTTCTACATTCTTCAGGAAATAACCCCCCAACAACCCTACCTTACCACCCATATATCTTAATAATCCCTTTGGCATAGGAGTAATCTCTGCACTTTTCTTCATATTCAACTTTCTCCCAGAGAACAAAAAACCTAAATTCATGGAACAATGGGAAGGAGACCTTGAGTGCTTGATGTCACCGGAAAGAGGTCACCATTGCTAGGACACATAATTAAAAGGTATCAACCAGACACAGAAACATCACTCAAAGTTTTACAATAGGTCTTACTATGTTCCAACAAAATTAATTTAAATATACCTGTTATGATGAGTCACCGAAGGAGGAAAAAACAAAATACCAGCTAAGTCCAGGAAAACCAGAGAGGTTGGCAGCTATCGGATTGCAGACCCCTGGACCTATCCACAACAACTAGCAGTAGCTGTAGAGGGTTCCTACGGTGCCCTAGACCCCTCGATCACAGCCGGAGAACTATATAGCCTAAAGACAGAAAGGGGAAAAACTAAACTGCCCCAGAGCAGACCCCAAAGCAATAGGCAGCCCCCAATATATAATGACGGTGAAGCAAGATGAAAACACTAACACAGATAGAAAGATAGGTTGAGCAAATGATGGGGTCCAAGCTAACTACATAGGACAGGATAGGAAAGCTGCTGTCTGCCATCCGCAAAAACCCTATCAAAATGAGCCAACCGACTGATAGGAAAAACAGGCCCTGAAGTCGCTAGGCTTCAAAAGACTATATCAGCACTCAGGTATATTCTGAAGACAGAGCAAAAGATCAACAGATCAGAGACAAAAATGGAATTCAACTCACCCCCGGCCGGGGATGGCAGAACTCCCAAAAAACAAGGCAAAACAAAAACAAAACTGAAGATTACAAAGCAGAGCAGAAAAACTTAGCTTTGAGATGCAGGAATCAGACTGGTCTCCAAGAATCCAGCAGGAAAATCACCAGCCAGGAAGAAGGGCGTCGGCAGCCTTATATCCAGTCCTCAATTCCAGCCACCCAGTCATCATCTAGCTGCCCAGGTGTTTGGTAATCAGCCTCACCACCTTCCATCACCAGAGGAGAGTTCAACAGACCTCAATGGTGAAGGGAAAAATGAACTCACAACATATACCCTAATATATCACATAAATGTTTTAGAGGTTATTATGTATTGGGTGATATTAAGCATAACTGGTGCTATTGCCCGCAAGTAAAAACATTGAATCCTTAATCTCAAATGTTATTGGAACAGCTATTCAACTTGGTCTCAATGTCATCTTATTCGGAAGCAAATTACCTGGCATCTCCAATAGAACTCTAGAACTCTAATAACTATGGCAACAATTATTATTATAGACAAAAACCACACAAGTGCTTGCTTAACAGTAAACGAGGTAATGCTCTCGGCTGCTAGGGTCAAGTGAGGGTAGGTGTCCACCCTAACTAAAATAAAATGACGAATTATATGTATATGACAGTGCTCAAGGGTTCCAGAATTTACCAAAACATTGGCTAGAGTAGCCTGAAAGCAGGAAAAAATAATGATAAGAACCCACTGAGGAGTTTATGCTAGTGTGGCGCCCCTGAGGGTTCAGTCGTCACAGAGGTACTGCACCTCCTCCTGAGGTGTTGTACCCCACCATTCAGGTAAGGTGGAGATGCCTGACCACACTCCAACACCTGCATCCCACACAGCATAGTAGTGTAGCAAAGCACCTTTGGTGGCTCCCTGCTTGGAACACGAAGAGTGCTGGGAGGTGGGTGGAGCTTAGTCTGCACAAGAGAGCGGGAGATTATTAGGACTAGGTCAGTCTGTGAGAGAAGATCCCCTGAGTGGGATGGATTGAAGGAAGTGCTGCAGCAGACTTCAGTGACCTGAGTCTGCTGGCACAGGAAAGAGATATTCAGAAAGCCTAAATCTCCATAAGAAAGATAGTTTTGTACGGAACGTAAGGAGAAGAAGAGAACTAAGGATTAGGGTTAGAGCAGAGCCCTTCCTCAAGTTCTCAGCGCATGGGGTCCGGTCTCCGAGGTTGTATGGATACTAGTCTGCAGGGTGTATCCTAGAAGTGTGTATCTTAAAAGTGTGAGATGATATGAAAATATGAATTAATCCAGAATGATGCATACAGACTGTGCCCTCTCATCTGCCACCATCGCACTCTAACCAGCATGTCTATCTATTCTCCCTACAGGTACGTCACTCAGCTTTCCACAAAGACTTCTTACCTCTGGACATAGCATTCACTTGGTACATCACTCAGCTTTCCACAAAGACTTCTTACCTCTGCACATAGCATTCTCTTGGTATGTCTCTCAACTAACCCCTGCTTTACCCCAGTATTATTTATGACCTTGTTTACTTTGGCTTGATCATATGCATCTGGTCCACTCTCAATTATCTGACCAAGAGGAGCACAGACCACTCCTCTCAGCTTCACACCTGAATGCACTTTGTAGCACATATATTGCATAGCACAAGTCTGCTAAGACTTTAGTCTGCAGTGTGTATCCTAGAAGTGTGAGATGATATGAAAATATGAATTAATCCAGGATTGAACCAGAAGGGAACAGAAGGTAACTGGAAAAAGTCACTGTAAACAATGTTTCTGTTTGTTTCCCCTATAATCCTTCACTTTCTGATAACCCCACTAATCCCTACACCTAGTAAGGAACTGTTCATCTCTTCTTCAATCCTTCCAATCCATCTCGCCTCTTCCTCAGATCTGTTCCTCAACATACAATCCTCTGTCTCCAAACACAGACAGCCCCCTCATGCCCTCTCCTTCTCCCACCTGCTAACACTCTCTCTGCTCCTCCTCACTGCCGGTGATATCTCTCCAAATCCTGGTCCTCCTCACCACATTCCCACAGTCATTTCTACCTCCCATCCACACCCAATCACAACTTTCCGTAACCACTCCAACCTTATACACATTCGCCCAGCCCCAGCATCCCCAGTCCCACCAACAGGAGCTCTGTGGAACGCTCGCTCTGTCTGCAACAAACTTTCTCTCATTCATGATATTTTTATTACTAACAAACTTTCCTTCCTCGCCATCAACGAAACCTGGCTCACCTCCTCTGACACAGCCTCTCCTGCTGCACTCTCATATGGTGGATTCCACCTTTCCAACACCCCCCCGCCCCAGCTGCAAGCCTGGTGGAGGAGTTGGTTTTCTCCTGTCAGATAACTGCTTCTTCACCCCAATCCCACTGCCGCCCTCTGTTACCCTCCCTTCCTTCGAGGTGCACTCTGTGCGCATCTACTCCCCCTCCAACTAGCTGTCATATACCGCCCTCCAGGGTCAGCCACCATCTTCTTTGACCACTTCACCACCTGGCTACTCCATTTCCTTTCCACTGATATCCCTACTATCATCTTGGGCGACTTAAACATCCCCACTGACACTTCCCTCTCAGCTGCCACTAAACTTCTATCTCTCACTTCCTCCTTCGGCCTCACTCAATGGTCTTCTGCAGCCACTCACAAAGATGCCCAAACACTAGACCTCATCTTCACCTGCCTCTGCTCCCTATCTAGCCTCTCTAACTCACCTCTTCCTCTCTCTGACCACAACCTACTTACATTCTCTTCCCTCTCCTCCTCAGGTCTACAATCCCCACCTCAAAAACTCGCACACCCTCGCAGAAATCTTCAACACCTCGATCTACACTCACTGTCTGAATCCCTCCTCCCTCTTACAGACATAAGTTCCCTGCACAATGCGGATGCCGCTGCCACTCTATATAACACCACAATAGCTGTAGCTTCGTAATCAGTTCCCCTCTCAAACATACCAAAACTTGCAAAATCAACATACAGCCCTGGCACACCAGTCTGACCAAAGAACTGAGGCGGGCTTCCAGGGCTGCTGAGCGGAGATGGAAAAAATCCCACTCCAATGAGGACTTCATCACATTCAAACAGTCCCTCACTGCTTTCAAGGCCACACTCGCTGCAGCAAAACAAACCTACTTCTCATCTCTCATATCCTCCCTTTCTCACAACCTTAAACATTTATTCAACACCTTCAATTCTCTCCTCCGCCCCCCAGCACCTCCTCCCTCTCCACTCATATCAGCTGAAGACTTTGCCTCATTTTTCAAGGAGAAGATTGATAACATCAGAGACAGATTTGGTCAACAACCCCCAGTGCCCTTCCTCCTACCTGCCCTGCCCTCCTCCCCCAAAACCAACTTCTCCACCATTACAGAAGATCGACTCTCCACTCTACTCTCAAGATCACATCTCACTACCTGTGCACTTGACCCGATTCCATCCCACTTCATCCCAAACCTCACCACAGTCTTCATCCCAACCCTAACCCATCTCTTCAACCTATCACTAACAACTGGTGTTTTCCCCTCAAGCTTTAAACATGCCTCAATCACACCTATCCTCAAAAAGCCCTCTCTTGACCCATCTTCTGTATCTAGCTATCGCCCTATATCACTTCTCCCCTATGCCTCAAACTACTGGAACAACACGTCCATCTTGAACTATCCTCCCACCTCTCTTCTTGCTCCCTCCTTGACCACTTGCAATCTGGCTTCCGGCCACACCACTCCACTGAAACTGCCCTAACTAAGGTCACCAATGACCTACTAGCCGCCAAGGCCAAGCGACTCTACTCTGTCCTCCTCCTCCTGGACCTGTCCTCTGCCTTTGACACAGTGGACCATTCCCTATTACTACAGACCCTCTCATCTCTTGGTATCACAGACTTGGCCCTATCTTGGATTGCGTCATACCTAACAGACCGGACATTCAGCGTCTCCCACTCACACACCACCTCCTCACCGCGCCCCGTATCCGTCGGAGTCCCGCAAGGTTCAGTCCTAGGGCCCCTGCTCTTCTCCGTTTACACCTTCGGCCTCGGACAGCTCATAGAATCTCGTGGGTTTCAGTATCAGTGGAGACCACAGAGATCTGTACTGGAAGCAGTGGGGACAGCAGGGATCTGCAATGGAAGCAGTGGGGACAGCAGGGATCTGTACTGGGATCAGTCAGGACCACAGGAGATCTGTGCAGTGAGCAGTTGGAACCGCAGGGATCTGTACTGGGAGCAGTGGGAACCGCAGGGATCTGTGCTGGGAGCAGTGGGGACCGCAGGGATCTGTGCTGGGAGCAGTGGGGACCGCAGAGATCTGTGCTGGGAGCAGTGGGGACTGCAGAGATCTGTTCTGGGAGCAGTGGGGACCGCAGGGATCTGTACTGGAAGCAGTGGGGACCGCAGAGATCTGTGCTGGGAGCAGTGGGGACCGCAGAGATCTGTTCTGGGAGCAGAGGGGACTGCAGGGATCTGTACTGGGAGCAGTGGGGACCACAGGGATCTGTGCTGGGAGCAGTGGGGACCGCAGAGATCTGTTCTGGGAGCAGAGGGGACTGCAGGGATCTGTACTGGGAGCAGTGGAGACCGCAGAGATCTGTGCTGGGAGCAGTGGGGACCGCAGAGATCTGTTCTGGGAGCAGTGGGGACCGCAGAGATCTGTTCTTGGAGCAGTGGGGACTGCAGGGATCTGTACTGGAAGCAGTGGGGACCGCAGAGATCTGTGCTGGGAGCAGTGGGAACCGCAAAGATCTGTTCTGGGAGCAGAGGGGACTGCAGGGATCTGTACTGGGAGCAGTGGGGACTGCAGGGATCTGTACTGGGAGCAGTGGGGGCTGCAGAGATCTGTGCTGGGAGCAGTGGGGACCGCAGGGATCTGTACTGAGAGCAGTGGGGACCGCAAAGATCTGTACCTGGAGCAGTGGGTACTGCAGGGATCTGTACTGGGAGCAGTGGGAACCGCAGGGATCTGTACTGGGAGCAGTGGAGACCGCAGAGATCTGTGCTGGGAGCAGTGGGAACCGCAAAGATCTGTTCTGGGAGCAGAGGGGACTGCAGGGATCTGTACTGGGAGCAGTGGGGACTGCAGGGATCTGTACTGGGAGCAGTGGGGGCTGCAGAGATCTGTGCTGGGAGCAGTGGGGACCGCAGGGATCTGTACTGAGAGCAGTGGGGACCGCAAAGATCTGTACCTGGAGCAGTGGGTACTGCAGGGATCTGTACTGGGAGCAGTGGGAACCGCAGGGATCTGTACTGGGAGCAGTGGAGACCGCAGAGATCTGTGCTGGGAGCAGTGGAGACCGCAGAGATCTGTACTGGGAGCAGTGGAGACCGCAGAGATCTGTGCTGGGAGCAGTGGGGGCCACAGGGATCTGTACTGGGAGCAGTGGGGACTGCAGAGATCTGTGCTGAGAGCAGTGGAGACTGCAGTGATCTGTGCTGGGAGCAGTGGGGACTGCAGGGATCTGTACTGGGAGCAGTGGGGACTGCAGAGATCTGTGCTGGGAGCAGTGGAGACCACAGAGATCTGTGCTGGGAGCAGTGGAGACTGCAGAGATCTGTGCTGGGAGCAGTGGAGACCGCAGGGATCTGTACTGGGAGTAGTGGGGACCGCAGAGATCTGTGCTGGGAGCAGTGGAGACTGCAGAGATCTGTACTGGCAGCAGTGGAGACCGCAGAGATCTGTGCTGGGAGCAGTGGAGACCGCAGGGATCTGTACTGGGAGCAGTGGGGACCGCAGAGATCTGTGCTGGGAGCAGTGGAGACCGCAGGGATCTGTACTGGGAGCAGTGGAGACCGCAGAGATCTGTGCTGGGAGCAGTGGAGACCGCAGGGATCTGTGCTGGGAGCAGTGGAGACCGCAGAGATCTGTGCTGGGAGCAGTGGAGACTGCAGAGATCTGTGCTGGGAGCAGTGGGGACTGCAGGGATCTGTACTGGGAGCAGTGGAGACCGCAGAGATCTGTACTGGGAGCATTGGGGTCCGCAGAGATCTGTACTGGGAGCAGTGGGGACTGCAGAGATCTGTGCTGGGAGCAGTGGGGACTGCAGGGATCTGTGCTGGGAGCAGTGGGGACCGCAGGGATCTGTGCTGGGAGCAGTGGGGACCACAGGGATCTGTACTGGGAGCAGTGGAGACCGCAGAGATCTGTGCTGGGAGCAGTGGAGACCGCAGAGATCTGTGCTGGGAGCAGTGGAGACCGCAGAGATCTGTGCTGGGAGTAGTGGAGACCGCAGAGATCTGTGCTGGGAGCAGTGGAGACCGCAGAGATCTGTGCTGGGAGCAGTGGAGACCGCAGAGATCTGTGCTGGGAGCAGTGGAGACCGCAGAGATCTGTGCTGGGAGCAGTGGGGACTGCAGGGATCTGTGCTGGGAGCAGTGGGGACAGCAGGGATCTGTACTGGGAGCAGTGGAGACCGCAGAGATCTGTGCTGGGAGCAGTGGAGACCGCAGGGATCTGTGCTGGGAGTAGTGGAGACCGCAGAGATCTGTGCTGGGAGCAGTGGGGACCGCAGGGATCTGTACTGGGAACAGTGGAGACCGCAGAGATCTGTGCTGGGAGCAGTGGAGACCGCAGAGATCTGTGCTGGGAGCAGTGGAGACCGCAGGGATCTGTGCTGGGAGCAGTGGGGACCGCAGAGATCTGTACTGGGAGCAGTGGAGACCGCAGAGATCTGTGCTGGGAGCAGTGGGGACTGCAGGGATCTGTGCTGGGAGCAGTGGGGACCGCAGGGATCTGTGCTGGGAGCAGTGGGGACTGCAGGGATCTGTGCTGGGAGCAGTGGGGACCGCAGGGATCTGTGCTGGGAGCAGTGGGGACCGCAGGGATCTGTACTGGGAGCAGTGGAGACCGCAGAGATCTGTGCTGGGAGCAGTGGAGACCGCAGAGATCTGTGCTGGGAGCAGTGGAGACCGCAGAGATCTGTGCTGGGAGCAGTGGAGACCGCAGAGATCTGTGCTGGGAGCAGTGGAGACCGCAGAGATCTGTGCTGGGAGCAGTGGAGACCGCAGAGATCTGTGCTGGGAGCAGTGGAGACCGCAGAGATCTGTGCTGGGAGCAGTGGGGACTGCAGGGATCTGTGCTGGGAGCAGTGGGGAAAGCAGGGATCTGTACTGGGAGCCGAGGAGACCGCAGAGATCTGTGCTGGGAGCAGTGGAGACCGCAGGGATCTGTGCTGGGAGCAGTGGAGACCGCAGAGATCTGTGCTGGGAGCAGTGGGGACCGCAGAGATCTGTGCTGGGAGCAGTGGAGACCGCAGAGATCTGTGCTGGGAGCAGTGGGGGCTGCAGAGATCTGTGCTGGGAGCAGTGGAGACTGCAGAGATCTGTGCTGGGAGTAGTGGAGACCGCAGAGATCTGTGCTGGGAGCAGTGGGGACCGCAGAGATCTGTGCTGGGAGCAGTGGAGACCGCAGAGATCTGTGCTGGGAGTAGTGGAGACTGCAGAGATCTGTGCTGGGAGCAGTGGGGACCGCAGAGATCTGTGCTGGGAGCAGTGGAGACCGCAGAGATCTGTGCTGGGAGCAGTGGAGATCGCAGAGATCTGTGCTGGGAGTAGTGGAGACCGCAGAGATCTGTGCTGGGAGTAGTGGAGACCGCAGAGATCTGTGCTGGGAGCAGTGGGGACCGCAGAGATCTGTGCTGGGAGCAGTGGGGACCGCAGAGATCTGTGCTGGGAGCAGTGGGGACCGCAGAGATCTGTGCTGGGAGCAGTGGAGACGGCAGAGATCTGTGCTGGGAGCAGTGGAGACCGCAGAGATCTGTGCTGGGAGTAGTGGAGACCGCAGGGATCTGTACTGGAAGCAGTGGGGACCGCAGAGATCTGTGCTGGGAGCAGTGGAGACCGCAGAGATCTGTGCTGGGAGCAGTGGAGACCGCAGAGATCTGTGCTGGGAGCAGTGGAGACTGCAGAGATCTGTGCTGGGAGTAGTGGAGACCGCAGAGATCTGTGCTGGGAGCAGTGGAGACCACAGAGATCTGTGCTGTGAGTAATGGAGACCGCAGAGATCTGTGCTGGGAGCAGTGGAGACCGCAGAGATCTGTGCTGGGAGCAGTGGAGACCGCAGAGATCTGTGCTGGGAGTAGTGGAGACCGCAGAGATCTGTGCTGGGAGCAGTGGGGACCGCAGAGATCTGTGCTGGGAGTAGTGGAGACCGCAGAGATCTGTGCTGGGAGCAGTGGAGACCACAGAGATCTGTGCTGGCAGTAGTGGAGACCGCAGAGATCTGTGCTGGGAGTAGTGGAGACCGCAGAGATCTGTGCTGGGAGTAGTGGAGACCGCAGAGATCTGTGCTGGGAGCAGTGGAGACCACAGAGATCTGTGCTGGGAGTAGTGGAGACCGCAGAGATCTGTGCTGGGAGCAGTGGAGACCGCAGAGATCTGTGCTGGGATCAGTGGAGACCGCAGAGATCTGTGCTGGGAGTAGTGGAGACCGCAGAGATCTGTGCTGGGAGCAGTGGAGACCGCAGAGATCTGTGCTGGGAGCAGTGGAGACCGCAGAGATCTGTGCTGGGAGCAGTGGGGACTGCAGGGATCTGTGCTGGGAGCAGTGGGGAAAGCAGGGATCTGTACTGGGAGCAGTGGAGACCGCAGAGATCTGTGCTGGGAGCAGTGGAGACCGCAGGGATCTGTGCTGGGAGTAGTGGAGACCGCAGAGATCTGTGCTGGGAGCAGTGGGGACCGCAGAGATCTGTGCTGGGAGCAGTGGAGACCGCAGAGATCTGTGCTGGGAGCAGTGGGGGCTGCAGAGATCTGTGCTGGGAGCAGTGGAGACTGCAGAGATCTGTGCTGGGAGTAGTGGAGACCGCAGAGATCTGTGCTGGGAGCAGTGGGGACCGCAGAGATCTGTGCTGGGAGCAGTGGAGACCGCAGAGATCTGTGCTGGGAGTAGTGGAGACTGCAGAGATCTGTGCTGGGAGCAGTGGGGACCGCAGAGATCTGTGCTGGGAGCAGTGGAGACCGCAGAGATCTGTGCTGGGAGTAGTGGAGACCGCAGAGATCTGTGCTGGGAGCAGTGGGGACTGCAGAGATCTGTGCTGGGAGCAGTGGAGACCGCAGAGATCTGTGCTGGGAGCAGTGGAGATCGCAGAGATCTGTGCTGGGAGTAGTGGAGACCGCAGAGATCTGTGCTGGGAGTAGTGGAGACCGCAGAGATCTGTGCTGGGAGCAGTGGGGACCGCAGAGATCTGTGCTGGGAGCAGTGGGGACCGCAGAGATCTGTGCTGGGAGCAGTGGGGACCGCAGAGATCTGTGCTGGGAGCAGTGGAGACCGCAGAGATCTGTGCTGGGAGCAGTGGAGACCGCAGAGATCTGTGCTGGGAGTAGTGGAGACCGCAGGGATCTGTACTGGAAGCAGTGGGGACCGCAGAGATCTGTGCTGGGAGCAGTGGAGACCGCAGAGATCTGTGCTGGGAGCAGTGGAGACGGCAGGGATCTGTACTGGGAGCAGTGGAGACCGCAGAGATCTGTGCTGGGAGCAGTGGAGACCGCAGAGATCTGTGCTGGGAGCAGTGGAGACTGCAGAGATCTGTGCTGGGAGTAGTGGAGACCGCAGAGATCTGTGCTGGGAGCAGTGGAGACCACAGAGATCTGTGCTGTGAGTAGTGGAGACCGCAGAGATCTGTGCTGGGAGCAGTGGGGACCACAGAGATCTGTGCTGGGAGTAGTGGAGACCGCAGAGATCTGTGCTGGGAGCAGTGGAGACCGCAGAGATCTGTGCTGGGAGCAGTGGAGACGGCAGGGATCTGTACTGGGAGCAGTGGAGACCGCAGAGATCTGTGCTGGGAGCAGTGGAGACCGCAGAGATCTGTGCTGGGAGCAGTGGAGACTGCAGAGATCTGTGCTGGGAGTAGTGGAGACCGCAGAGATCTGTGCTGGGAGCAGTGGAGACCACAGAGATCTGTGCTGTGAGTAGTGGAGACCGCAGAGATCTGTGCTGGGAGCAGTGGGGACCACAGAGATCTGTGCTGGGAGTAGTGGAGACCACAGAGATCTGTGCTGGGAGCAGTGGAGACCGCAGAGATCTGTGCTGTGAGTAGTGGAGACCGCAGAGATCTGTGCTGGGAGCAGTGGGGACCGCAGAGATCTGTGCTGGGAGTAGTGGAGACAGCAGAGATCTGTGCTGGGAGTAGTGGAGACCGCAGAGATCTGTGCTGGGAGCAGTGGAGACCGCAGAGATCTGTGCTGGCAGTAGTGGAGACCGCAGAGATCTGTGCTGGGAGTAGTGGAGACCGCAGAGATCTGTGCTGGGAGCAGTGGAGACCACAGAGATCTGTGCTGGGAGTAGTGGAGACCGCAGAGATCTGTGCTGGGAGCAGTGGGGACCACAGAGATCTGTGCTGGGAGCAGTGGAGACCACAGAGATCTGTGCTGGGAGTAGTGGAGACCGCAGAGATCTGTGCTGGGAGCAGTGGAGACCACAGAGATCTGTGCTGGGAGCAGTGGAGACCACAGAGATCTGTGCTGGGAGTAGTGGAGACCGCAGAGATCTGTGCTGGGAGCAGTGGAGACCACAGAGATCTGTGCTGGGAGTAGTGGAGACCGCAGAGATCTGTGCTGGGAGCAGTGGGGACCACAGAGATCTGTGCTGGGAGCAGTGGAGACCACAGAGATCTGTGCTGGGAGTAGTGGAGACCGCAGAGATCTGTGCTGGGAGCAGTGGAGACCACAGAGATCTGTGCTGGGAGCAGTGGAGACCACAGAGATCTGTGCTGGGAGTAGTGGAGACCGCAGAGATCTGTGCTGGGAGCAGTGGGGACCACAGAGATCTGTGCTGGGAGTAGTGGAGACCGCAGAGATCTGTGCTGGGAGTAGTGGGGACCGCAGGGATCTGTGCTGGGAGCAGTGGGGACCGCAGGGATCTGTGCTGGGAGCAGTGGAGACCACAGAGATCTGTGCTGGGAGTAGTGGAGACCGCAGAGATCTGTGCTGGGAGCAGTGGAGACCGCAGAGATCTGTGCTGGGAGCAGTGGAGACCACAGGGATCTGTACTTGGACCAATACTTTATTACTTCTTTATTCAGACCTAGTGTATGGGATCGAGAGTAAAGTGTTTGATTCTTATTCTTTGCTGATGATGACACAAAACTATGTAGGATATTAAAATCTGACCTTGATATTACAATATTACAGAACGATCTGGATAAGATGCCTGATGGGCAAACACTTGGAAGATAAGGTGTAATGTAGATAAATGTAGAGTAGTCACTGAAGATGGAGTAATCCTATATACATTAGATGGGAGTAAACTCAGGACTACAGAACAGGAGGAGGATGGGGGAATCTGGTTACAAGTAAGCTGAGCAGCAGCGCTCAATGTCAAGCAGCAGCCACAGAAGCAAACAAGATTTTAAGGTGGATAAAAATAGATAAAATCCCACGATCCCAACGTATTATTACTCCTTTATAAATCACAGATGAGGCCACATCTAGAATATGGGATCCAGTTTTGGGCCCCACATTTTAAAAAGGAAATTCAGAAGTTAGAGTCTGTTCAAATGCGGCAACTAAATTATTACAAGGGATGGAGGCCGCCGCTCATATGAGCAGTGGTTGGAAAAACTGAGCTTGTTTAGCTTAGAAAAAAGACACATCAGAGGAGATCTCATTTATATGTATAAATATATGTGTGGTCAGTACAAAGTAGGGCAGAAGACTTCCAAAGACCGTACTGAGGACCAGGGGGCACTCATTACGGGTAGAAGAATAGCGATTCCTACATCTAGATGGGAAAGGGTTCTTTACAATTAGAGCAGTCAGACTGTGGAATGCCGACCACAAGACCTAGTAATGGCCGTCACTATAAGGCCCTGTGCACACGGTGCGGATTCTGCTGCAGATCTGCAAGAGGATTTGGCTCTGCGGATCCGCAGCAGAACTGCAGGTGGTGTACAGTACCTTTATCGGCTATGTAAAAAAAAAAATCCGCTGTGCACATGCTGCAGATTTTTCAGCTAAATAAAAAAAAGCAGCATGTCACTTCTTTTGTGCGGTTTTGCTGCAGTTTTCCACCTGCTCCATTCTACAAATCCGCAGGTAGAAAACCGCACAAAAACTGCAGTAAATCCGCACGAAAAATGCACTAAATCCCAGGAAAAATGCAGGTCATTTGACCTGCAGATTTAGTAAAATTCACGGGAGAATCCGCACCGTGTGCACAGAACATTGCGGGTTATAAGTAATTGAGTGACAAAATGTACAATTGGTGGAGAAAGGTTGAACTTGATAAACCTAGTTCTTTTTTCAACCTATGTAGCTATGAAAACTGAATCTATTGATGGTTTATGCATGTACAACTGTATGTAGGGAAAAGAGGAGGGTGCCTAGGAATGAGCCCATAGGAACCTCTATAGTAAGAAGAGATGACCTAGGACTTAAAACCTAGTAACCCCGAAAGAGGAGGGGACCTAGGAATGAGCCCATAGGAACCTCTATAGTAAGAAGAGATGACCTAGGACTTAAAACCTAGTAACCCCGAAAGAGGAGGGTGCCTAGGAATGAGCCCATAGGAACCTCTATAGTAAGAAGAGATGACCTAGGACTTAAAACCTAGTAACCCCGAAAGAGGAGGGGACCTAGGAATGAGCCCATAGGAACCTCTATAGTAAGAAGAGATGACCTAGGACTAAAAACCTAGTAACCCCGAAAGAGGAGGGGACCTAGAACTGACCTCTGAAAGTAAAAGGAGGAAGAGGGTGCATGGGTCTGAATCCTAAGGAACCCCAACAGTAGTACGATGAAAAAAAGAAGAGCAGCTGACAAACTGTAAAGTGAAGGAGAGGTCAGAAAGGTGGGAGGAGAACCAGAAGAGAACGTCATCCTTGCTGATATTGATATTTGGGTTTGACAGAGAATTTTACTTTGGCTAAAGATTTAACATCATCACCAACCTCATCACTATCATACAATCCAAAACACCACTGGCACTTTTCGCTTCCTTCTAAGTCCTAAAGTGCAGGTCCCTATCACCAACTTCTAAGACTTGCCACTCATTTCAATGGAAATGAGTGGCAAGTCTTAGAAGTTGGTGATAGGGACTTGCACTTTAGGACTTAGAAGGAAGCGAAAAGTGCCAGTGTTGTTTTGGATTGTATGATAGTGATGAGGTTGGTGATGATGTTAAATGAGATTTAAGTGCCCCTGTCAGCAGGATTGTGCACAGTGACCTACAGACAGTGTCAGGTCGACGCTGTTATACTGATTGCAATGATACCTGGTGATGAAATCCATCTTATGGTTGTTCTTTAATCTTTATTTTGAGTTTTTAGTGAATGAGATTCTTGTGCCCTAAAGCGGGATTGGGGTATGTGTGTGTGGCACCCCAGCAGTCCAGTTGCCACAGTGGCATTGCCTCCCTCACAGGGAGTAATGTCATGCCTGGAAGCAAGGAGGAGTCTCCTTACCAGGTGTCAGTAGGAGAGAAGTCGAGCAGAACCTGGGGAGTGGAGCTGTGATTAAACTCGCCCCAGAGCTGAGCGCTAGGAGCCAGATACCGGAGTCAGTGGCTGTGTGGCGCTCTGTGTCTTTGCCGCCACAAAATGGTTAAATATGTACTGTTTTGTAAGCAATGGGAGTTATGCTTTCTCTGCTGGAGACCACTGCACGCACACAATTTTACCTCACTCCCTTACTTCCCTGAAGCTTAGAGCTTTGGAGACGTACCCTAACTGGGAGGGGGAGGAGTCGAGTTGTTGTTCTGAGGAGAAGACGGAGGAGAGAAAATGGAGAACACTCCTGGAAGGCAAAACACGTGCTCCCTCCAAGAGCGATGCTAAGAAGAATCAGGGAATCAGCCCCTAGGCCATCTATGCTTTTATAGCCAGGTGGTAAGCTGACAGTCTGTGTGGGTTTACACAACCAACAGTATAGTGTCTTCTCCCAGGAAGACTGCAGCATCCAAGGATCAGTGAAGTATTGTGCAAGAAGAAACTTGTGCTTCACACAGGATCCAAGCTACAAGTTGCCAAGGGAAGGAAACACAGTGAGTAGTGGCTGTACTGGAAGTTTCAGACTCCGGGAAGCCTTGGTCCTTGAAGGGATTAGAATAGCAGGAAGTTTACACCGAGACTTAGCAGAGAGAAGGATAACTCCCATCTTGCAGAGCAGATTGTAAACCCGGTGAGAATTGTAATACTCCTCTGAACTGCATCTGAACTACAGTAAATGATAAAGTGACTTTCCATGTCTCCTGCCTTATGACTTCGTGCCACCTACTTCTATCACAATCTCTGGGGGTCAGCCCTAGTTGGAGAGGGGTAAAACATCTGCACTGCCATCACCATCTACTCCCCCAACTGGTGTCACAAATCTTTACATACAGTAAACGTTATCCCTAATCAATACTGCCATTTTACTTGACCGACTGGGGCCACGGACTGGGTCGCTGCCACTGTGACACATCCCTTTAAGATGACCGGCCTGGTACCGAGTATCCCACGGCCTCTGGGGCACGTCATTTTGGTGTCACAAACAGGATCCTATGCACCTAAAGTCCTACAGTAGCAAAGACCTGCAGCAACTGAAGCAGTGAGTCGCACCCATGCAAGGGTTAACTGGATGTCTAATCCCGGCGACGCTCAGGGTGCAGCAGCTGCAGCTCCCATATTGCCGCTCACCATGCCTTATATACTGGGTGCAACATGGCTGCCACAGTACACTGGCGAATCGCACACCTTAAGTGACTTCAAAGAGAAGCTGCACAGCATGTTTGACATTTACCCTATTTCAGAGGAGCAGAAAGTCAGCATACTTACAAGACAGCTCAGTGGCGCTGCTCAGAGAGATGTTAAATCTTGGCCAGCGACTGATAAAAAGACTGTAAAAGACATTTTTGCTAAACTAAGGGATACTTTTGACACCAGCACTGCTTTCATATTTGCGCCGTTTTGTGCAGTGTTTCATGCGCACATAAAACGCAAGCAAAAAACGCTGGCAAACGCATGTAACCGCAGTGACTTTTTGATGCATCAGCGTGCGCATGATGACAAAAAAACGCAGCGTTTGTATGCATTTTCATGCATTTTTGCATGTGTTTGCATTTTTTATGAGCATGCGTTGTCTAGGTGCCACATTTCACAGGAGGAAAATCCTTGAAAAATTCTTGAAACAGACTCCAGCAATGGGACACCAGTGGGTGTGTGTCATGGGAATTCTTTATATATACCCTGTTTACAGCTGAATTCTTCAGATTTTGTTGCTTTTTCCTTTATGAACATGGATCTGCACTGGAAGAGTTTTCGCTTCAACTTGGATCTGGACATCGCGCTGGCTCAGGCTTTTGCATTTGCTTGCCAGCAACAAAGGGAGAGAGAGAGACAGCGAAGACAGCAGCGGCGGAATTTGTGGATTCATCCGATTATTGAACTCTGGGAGAGCCATGGAGCGTACCACACCCTCTACAGCGAGCTCCAGGGAAACCCAGCGAAATTTACTGACTATACCTGGATGTTCCAAGAAAGCTTCATGCATTTGCTTGCTGGTGTTCAAGAAGCCATCCAGAGACAGGACACACAGCTCCGTCATGCAATTCCTTCTGAGGAACAGCTCCTGGTCACATTACGGTGCGTAATCTTTGGAAACCAATGCCTGCATAATTTTTTTTGGTTCTGCCCTGTACTAATCCAAAGCCTGCAGAATTATTGTTCTGTCATGTAGAAAACAAAAGCCTGCAGAATTATTGTTATGCCAGGTAGCAATATTATTTTATTTTAGTGTTTTAAAAAACCCTAGACATAGATATTAATTTTTGTTCTTTCTCTGTTTGACAGATTCCTGGCTACTGGAGAGACCCTCTCTTCACTCCACTTCCAGTATCGGCTTGGAATATCCACCTTGTCGGGAATAGTTGCGGACACATGCCAGGCTTTGTTTGATGTTCTCTGTCCAGAATTTATGCCTCTGGCCACCGCGGAAAAGTGGATACATATTGCTGACAAATTCTGGATAGTCTACAATTTCCCCAACTGTTTGGGAGCGGTGGATGGGAAACATCCGGTAATCAAACCCAAAAGAAGTGGATGGGAGTACTATAACTACTTCTCTACAGTACTCATGGCCATTGAGGATGCAGACTGTCTGTTTATTGCAGTGGACATTGGGGCATTTGGCCGTGGGAATGACTCCCAGGCTTTTAAGAACTCAGACATGGGCTGGAGGTTGTATGGCAACCATTTCCATTTCCCCATGCCACGGCCTCTTCCCCACATCGAAAGTGCGCCACAGCCATTTGTAATGGTTGGGGATGAGGCCTTTCAAATGTGCCAAAAACTGCTAAAACCCTACTCCAGTCGGGACTTGGACCACACCAAAAAAATCTTTAATTACAGACTGACCAGGGCCCGAAGAACTGTAGAGTGTGCCTTTGGTATTCTTGGCTCCAGATGGCGCATTCTCGGCACAGCCATTAATCTTTAACTGGAAACAGTAGATGAGGTGGTGAAGGTGTGTATGGTTCTTCATAATTTTGTGATGGCTAAAGATCACCCTAACTTTGAGCTCGATGAACCAGCTGTCAACCCATTGCCTGATTTCAGTTAGCACCCTCTCAGGTCATCAGTTGAAGTTGGCCAAATGAGGGACCAATTTGCGGCCTACTTTCTCTCGGATGTAGGACAACTCAGTAATTCTTGGCTGACAACAACACCGGAAACAGTTGATCGGCAGGAGTGCCAGGTGTTGCACTCCCACTGATCCAATATTGAAGACCTATCCTAAGGAAAGGTGGGTTGCCCTCCCAGGGCTGTGGGGTACTCGGTACCGGGCCGGTCTCTCAGAGGGGATTGTCACAGCAGCAGTGACCCAGTCCGTGGCCCTGGGCGCCCATGTAAAAGGGGTTGAGTGGTGGAATAAAGTTTATGAGTGATTTGTGACGCCACCTGTGGTGTTCGGCTAAGCGAGGTGTTAAGCCGACTCTGCAGACAGATCCTCTGGGACAGATGGTGGGGTGCAGCAGTGATGTTATAGCCCTCCACAGGCAGGCCTGTAGTCCCAGGGCAGAGTAGATGAAGAGAATAGGGGTTGAGGAAGAGGGTGCAATGTCTGGCACAGAGATGTAGCAGTGCTGGAGAAGTTGCAGAAAGAAGGCAAGGACACAGCGGAATGTAGTTTCTTTACCTTTACTTTGTATGTGCAGTCCAGGGTTCAGATTACAGATGGCACAGGAGCTGATTAGCTTGGAAGCAACTTAGGAATCTCTCTGTCTGACGGGTTGTGTGGTCTCCTCTGTAGCGCTTATTTTTAGGTACTTGCAGTACGGTGTTACACTGAAGTTCCACTTGCATATTCTCTTTAGAACTCCCTCGTATGGCAGACAGCTGTAGCCTTCTATCTCCTTTGGCTCACACATCGCTGTGGTGCCTCCGAGTCTTAAGACCCCATCACACATAGCGATCCTGACACGTTAATATCGTTGTCGGGATCGCTGGTGAGTCGCTATGTGTGACTCCAGCTTTAGATGGGAATAGAGCATTTACAGCTTCCTATTCCTCTGGTTTCTGTTGCAGGACCATCAGTATCCATACGACCTTGGAGACCAGGCTATAGATTATGCGATCTAGCTGGGAATGAGCCTCAACTCTCTGCTCAATCTCCCCACTCCTCTCCTTACGTCCACACACTTTGCCCTCCTCACAGAACTCTCTCCTTTTTCCCCTTCCTGGCCCCCAGAGAGCAGCTCTTCCCCCAATTTTGGTTCAGAGCTCCCTCTGCTGGCCTGGAGTGGGAAATGTGTTGTGTGTATTGATTAACTGCTAGAGAGACCCTTCATTGCTTCCAGGCATGACATCACACTCCCTAGGAGGAAGGTAATGCCACTGTGGCGATCATTCTTCTGGGGACGCCACAATCCCCCCTAGTGCAATTCAGTACTCCCGGACTGGAGAAAAAAAACAAGTAAAACATATAAACAATTATAAATGTACAAGATTTAAGAAAAAAAATAAAAAATACAAAAATCAAGCTCAAAAATAGTCCCTGTGACGATTAGTCCAAGTATCAATGTCCATGGTCAAATTCCTGAGCTAGTTGGTAAACTATTTACAAGTAGAGTGTTGACCACACATAGTCCTGAAGTCCAGCTGTCCATTGAAACAAAATAAAATATCCAAAAAGTCTCACAGAGTCTCTGTAGGCACAAAACTTGAAATGTTGCATATTTACAGGTTAACACTTACATTATTTATTTAGATACGAAACCTGAGGGGTGGTATACCTTGGGTACTAAGGACAGACCTGCGTAGCACTGGTGTGGTTGGGGACCTCACTGGTTGCGTGGTGCTAACTACTGGTGTAGTGTGTGTTGTACTGGCTACATTACTGTTGGTTCTGCGTAACACAGGGATACTAGACTTCCTTGGACCACTTCTATTCACTGTAGGCAAACTAGGTAGTAGCTGTCTGCGAACTCTTAGACTCACCAAGGGCATGACAGATTCACCACTGACAGGGCGAGGATTCTCTGGCTCCACTGTTGGTGTGGTATCTGCTGCCTGAATTTCCTGATTTTCAGAATTTTCTTGAGTCACTTCTTCTTGCACTACCAGTTGGGGAAAGGTCAAAACTGGCACCACTATTGCTTGATTCACTCTAGTCCAATTTGAAGGGAATTCTCCAAGTACAGTGCTGACCTTTTCTTCCTATTCTATGGGTTGGATGTTAGTTTTTCTCTTCCATTCTGTCCTTTAGTTGGTCAAGGCACAATTTCAGATGATCCCTCAACACTGTTGATGAGGTTTCTCCTCCATCCTTACTGATAAGGCACACTTTGGCGTTGTCAAAGTGTGATGGTAGGACGGTGCAGGGTTTAGCTTCCCATTGGTCATCCAATTTATGCATCCTTCTTTTCCTCTTTAGGACTTGTTCTCCAGGTGACAAGGGAACTGGAGGTGAATGTTGATTGTAGTTCTTCTCCTATTTTTGTCTCGCCTGAGCTAGACTCTTTTCTACACACTCTTGTACTCTACGGTACTGCTGCTGCTGCTCTGTATCCCAGTCAGCATCTAGTGATGTCACCTCAGGTGTAAGGACTCCCATATCCAAATCAATAGGTAACTTGCCAGGCCTCGCTCTCATTAGGTAGGCTGGAGTGCAGTTGGTGGAATTCACAGGAATGTGATTGTAGAGATCGACCAGATCTGGCAACTTCTCTGGCCACAGATTCCTCTCTTCCAAAGGCAAGGTCTTCAGTAGGTCGATCACCACCTGGTACATCTTTTCACACATGCCATTGGTCTGTGGATGGTACGGTGTTTTCCTGATCTTCTTGCAACTGTACAAGTTACAGAATTCCTGGAACACTTCTGCCTCAAAGGCTGGACCTTGATCTGTAAGCACTCGCTCGGTATATCCATGTGGTCTGCAAAAGTGCTGTTGGAATGCTCTGGCTGCTGTCCTGGCTGTTTGATCCTTGACAGGCACGACTACCAGGAATCTCGAGTAGTGGTCAACGATGGTAAGAGCATAAATGTAGCCTGAACGGCTTGGGACCAGCTTCACATGGTCCAGGGCGACCAACTCAAGTGGCTGTTTGGTTATTATTGGCTGTAAAGGAGCTCGCTGGCTGTTACGGTCCTTTCTGCGCAGGTTGCATTGTCCACACTCCCGGCACCAATTTTCAATGGCCTTCCTCGTTCCAGCCCAGTAGAATCTCTCCCAGAGCAAGGCTTTCAACTTCTTCCGTCTGAAGTGTCCAGCTCCATTGTGATAGGCTTCTAAGACCATTGATGCCTCCCTCTTTGGGACTACCACTTGCCAGACCAACTCATGAGTGCGGGCATTGATACTCCTCTGACACAGCTTTCCTTCATAAATGAACAGCCTGCCTCTTTCCTTCCACAACTGCTGGGTTTCTTCGGGAGCACCTGACTCTGGGCGTGAGTCAGCTTGTGACAGTAACTCCTTCACCAGGCGGACTGCGGGGTCATTATCTTTGCTTTCTGCCCAGTCATGATGAGGCAATGGATTTAGGGTGGCCTGCTTCATGACAGACTGTCTGTTTCTCACTCCTTTGGCACGTTGGGCCTCAATTGGCCGGTGAAGGCAGGTAACTCTATTTCTTCGAGTGCCTCAGGGTCTTCTCCTGCATCTGGCAGATTGGGCATTCTGGACAGCGCATCAGCATTGGCATTCTTGTGCCCCGCTTGGTACTTGATGGTGAATTCATAGTTAGACAGCCGGGCCATCCATTACTGCTCCAGTGCACCCAGTTTATCAGTTTCCAAGAGAGTCAACGGGTTGTTGTCCATGAAGATGGTAAACTTGGCCGAAGCTAGGTAATGCTTGAATCGTTCAGTCACAGCCCAGACTATGGCGAGGAACTCCAGTTTGAAGGAACTGTAGTTGTCAGGGTTCCTTTCAGTGGGACGAAGCTTCCTGCTGGCGTAGGAGATCACTCTTTCTTTGCCATTCTGTACCTGTGACAGTACTGATCCCAGTCCCACGTTGCTGGCATCAGTATACAACACAAATGGCTGGTCATAATCTGGGTAGGCCAGAACTTCATCTCCTGTGAGAGCCATTTTCAATCGAGTGAAGGACCTCTCCAGTTCCTCATTCCATTCAAATGTAGGACTCTTCTTCTTGGCTTTCTTGGCCTGGCCCACCAGAAGATTTGCATAGGGGTGGCTATCTCAGTGAAGCCTTTGATGAACCTTCGGTAGTAGCCTACCAACCCGAGGAATTGACGTTCCTCATGGAGGTTGCTGGGCTTCTGCCAGTCTTGGATGACTGTGACTTTGTCAGGATCTGGTGCCACACCTTCTGCACTCACTACATGACCGAGGTACTGTACCTTGGGCTTCAGGAGGTGGCATTTGGATGGCTTCACTTTCAGGCCAAAGTTGGACAAGGCTTCAAACACTTCAGCCAGGTGCTTCAGATGGTCTTCATAAGTCTTGGAGAAAACAATTACATCATCAAGGTACAACAGGACTGTCTCGAAGTTCTTGTGTCCAAGACAGCACTCCATTAGCCGTTGAAATGTCCCAGGGGTGGTGCAGAGCCCGAATAGCATGTAGTTGAACTCGCAGAGACCCATTGGGGTGGTAACCGCTGTTTTCTCCGTGTCTGCCTCTGCCACGGGAACCTGCCAATACCCACTAGTGAGATCTAAGGTGAAAAAATAGCAGTTTTAAGTGCGGCTAATGACTCTTCAATTCTGGGTAATGGGTAGGCATCCTTATGTGTAATGCTGTTAATTTTTCTGTAATCAACACACATTCTCATGGTACCATCTTTCTTTTTCACAAAGACTATTGGGGCTGCCCAGGGGCTACAATTGTCTCTGATCACCCCAGCTTCCTTCATTTCCTGCAACATACTTTTGGCACATTGGTATTGTGTTGGGGGTATAGGCCGGTACCTTTCTTTAATGGGGGGATGATCTCCAGTGGGGATATGGTGTTGAATCCCTTTTGCCTTCCCAAAGTCTAGGGTGTTATGAGCTCATTTTCTGCTCCACCAGCTGGGAGTTCTCCTTCCGTTCTCCCTCTGGTGGTGACAGGAGGTAGTGAAGTTAGTTTAATTGGTAATGGTCTGCCACCTGACGAGGAGGATAATGATTGGATCTCTGGAGTATCAGACTGGATATAAGACAGCCGACGCCCTATCCTGTTGCTGGTGATTCAGTCTGCTTCTCAGGTCTTGGACTTAAGCTCTGCTCCACTCTTCTCAAATTAAGTTTGTTTTTGCTAATGTTCACACTTGCTCTTGTTGGTCAGCTCAGTTTTTGTGTGGTCAGCCAGTTCGGCTGGGCTGTGATGAATTTCCACTCTTATTTATCTGTTGCCAATTTGCCTTTTTGTACTTTATTAGATTGGCCTCTTTTTTGCTCTGTCTCAGAATATTTCAGAGTGCTGATATAGTGGGAGAAGTCTAGTGACTTCAGGGTTAATTTTGTTATCAGAAGTGTTGGACATTATTTTGGGTAGGGTTTTTAGCAGATTGCAGACAGTATCTTTCCTTTCCTGTCCTTTCAAGTTGGTTTGGCCCCATCGTTTGCTCAGCCTATTTTTCTGCCTTTGAATGTGATTTCATCTTGCTTCACCGTCAATACATGTGGGGGGCTGTCTTCCCTTTGGAGTCTGCTCTGGGGGAGTTAGTATTCCTCTTTTCTTGCTTTAGGCTTGTTTGGCTCTCCGGTTGTGACGCGGCGTCCAGGACCATCGTAGGCACGCTCCACGACTGCTTCTAGTTGTGTGTTAAGATCAGGGATCTGCAATCTGCATAGTTACCAACCTCTCTGGTTTTCTGAGACTTAGCGTGTGTTGCTTTTTTTTCTCCTCGGTGACCCATTCATAACAGGCTGCACATCCAGTTGGAAGAATGTCTCAAGTGGGGTACCACAGGGCTCTGTCCTGGGCCCTGTATTGTTCAACATCTTTATCAATGATGTAGATGAAGGAATTGAGGGTAAACTGATTAAATTTGCTGATGACACAAAGCTGGGAGGGATAGCTAAGACTAGAGAAGAGAGAGAAGATTCAAAAAGATATAAATAAACTGGAGCAGTGGGCAGCAACTAACAGAATGTTTTTAACAGGGAAAAATGCAAAGTACTACATCTGGGCCATAAAAATGAAAAAAGCATATACAGAATGGGAGGAAAGAAAGAGGGAGCATTATATTCTTCTTTAGATATGCCTCCCTCTTTCCATTTTATAAACATTTTTTTCTTCCTTTTTAGCATGTGCTTAAGTTCTGTGTTCATCCATCCTGGCTTCCTTAAATGCTTCCTATTCTTCCGAATTCCGAAAAGAGGGAAGAATAGGAAGCATTTAAGGAAGCCAGGATGGATGAACACAGAACTTAAGCACATGCTAAAAAGGAAGAAAAAAATGTTTATAAAATGGAAAGCGGGAGGCATATCTAAAGAAGAATATAATGCTCTCTGTAGAACCTGCAGGCCACAAATCAGATTAGCTAAAGCTGACAATGAATTGAGGCTTGCAAGAGATGTCAAAACCAATAATAAAGGATTTTGGGGATATGTCAAAAGTAAAAGAAAAGTCAAAGATGCTATAGGATTTTTGCAGGATGAAAATGATGAAATGGTAAGACAGGATGTTGAGAAGGCTGAACTTTTAAATTCCTATTTTGCATCTGTTTTCTCTCAGAAAGGAAATGTAACATCAACTATTCTTCACTGTCCTATTAAGGGAATAGAAGAATCCAGGATATCTATAAACAGAAAGATAGTGAGGAAACACTTAGCTAACCTAAATGGATTCAAGTCTCCAGGTCCAGATGAATTACACCCCAGAGTACTGAAGGAGTTAGCAGAAGAAATTTTTGAACCCCTCTCCATAATCTTTGAAAATTCCTGGAGAACAGGAGAAGTCCCAGAAGACTGGAGAAGAGCAAATGTTGTTCCTATCTTCAAAAAGGGTAAGAAGGTGGACCCAGGCAACTATAGGCCGGTGAGTCTGACTTCTATACCAGGAAAGATCTTTGAACAAATTATTAAACAACATGTATGTCAGTACCTGGATAAGAATGAAGTGATTAAACAGAGTCAGCATGAGTTTGTAACTAATAGGTCATGTCAGACTAACTTAATTTCCTTCTATGACGGAATCACTGATTGGGTGGATCAAGGAAATGCTGTAGATATAGTATATCTTGACTTCAGCAAAGCATTTGACAAAGTATCTCATACAATCCTTATTGAAAAAATGACTAAGTATGGAATGGACAAGGCATCTGTTAGGTGGATTCATAACTGGCTTAGTGATCGGACCCAAAGAGTGGTTGTAAATGGCTGCACATCCAGTTGGAAGAATGTCTCAAGTGGGGTACCACAGGGCCCTGTCCTGGGCCCTGTATTGTTCAACATCTTTATCAACGAGCCAACAACCTATATAGCATATACGGATATTCAAGAAAGACAATGAAAACCTACTCAACTAATGAATAAACCAAATTAAATTAAAGTCCAGATTATGAAGACTTAAAAAATATTTTATTAATTACACAATAAAAGCAAAACCAGACAAATAAGACATAATGCAATACCATAAAATGTCGTAATGTAAGAAGGTAGTTACATAGTAAACACATAAGCCATAAGTAAATATAGTGATCATAAAAGTTCCATCTGCAACAAAGTGCATATAATGAGCAGATAAAGAGTATAAAAACTCAAATAAAGCGCATAGGAAATGTAATAGGATCATAGATACCCGTGATCAATGGCTAAATGCGTCTCCAGCTCCCTCCAACGTACGTTTCGCCTACCGTGGCTTTCTCAAGGAGTGAGGTAATGGTGCAAAAGGGGAAATATTTATATGTAACCCAAACCAATGGAAATTCTTGGTTCCCATATACAAATGATCAATAGAATAAATACAAATAATAATAATGGAGCCCCATATTCAATGTGATATCTCCCAAACTAAACACATATACCAAAAATAAAAAGGAAAAAATGTCCACATAAGATAATAACCAAGTGCGTTCCAGCGTGGATCGCACGCCGCAGCCGCCATAAAAATGGCCGGAAGTGCCTCAAATAGTGCGCCCAATACTGGTGTATGTACTGCTGACAGGAAGCCGGACCCGGAAGTGACGCATCCGGACCCGTCCGCCCGCTCAGATGAATCAACAGAGCGGAGATAACTACGCCCCTTCAGCGGGGAGCCGCAGGTCACCCTCCACGTGCTACAGCACCAAAGATAACTCCTCCCTTACAAAGGGAGGGGGAGTGAGATGTCACAGAAACACGCTCCAGCACGGCAAGTGCAGAGAAGTATACATATTACATTGAGGAAATTATTATATGCTCTAATTAGAAATGCAAACGCCATAATATAGCAAAAGATAATTATAACAATTAGAAACATATCCATTGGTAATATATATACAACCCAGATATAAATATTATATAAATGACCGCGGCAAACTGCAATTTACATAGAAAGAAATAGGGGACTATAAGCTATACAAAATCCAATCACAATATATATATCATTTCAATAGCAAATATATGTGCAGTCATATGAATATATCAATACATTGCAGTAATTTTATTAAGAAATAATAAATAAATAATAGAAAAATAATAAAATAAAAAATATATAAAAAATAATAATAATAAAAATAAAAAATAAAAATAAAAGTGCAGTGAAACACACGTGCGATCGAGTGAGAAAAGTGAAAAAAAAAGGGGAAAAATATATTTATATATACATATATGTGTATGGACATATACAAATATAAGTATAGCATTATAAATTATCAAAATAGTGTGATACAGATAATCAGATGGATGATCAGATGGGTGAAAGAATTCCACGGATCAGGCACAAACTAAAAAGCAAAGAGAAAAAGAGAAAAATAAAAATAAATCAAATTAATAAACCATTTATAAAAACGCATTAAAAGATAACTGTTCGTTGAGGCCCTTGGGTGCAATAGTATCCAATCTAAAAATCCACTTGGACTCAATTTGCGCGAGACGTTTCTTGATATCCCCTCCTCTAGAGTTCAATATAACATGATCAAACCCTCGTACCTTTAATAATAATTCATTACATTGATGGAATAACTTAAAATGCTTTGGTAATGTCTTGAGGGAGTCGATATCAGAGACATTTTTGGCTGCTTTAATATCAAAAACATGTTCTCTCACCCTACGCCTAAATTCCCTAGATGTTAAACCAACATATTTTAGGTTACAAGGGCAGCTCGCACAATAGATTACTGCAGTGGTAGTACATGATATATGATGCAAAATTTTGAAAGATCTATTCCCATCAGCACTGGAGAAATCCTCACACCTCTCTATATTTGGACATGCTACACATGATCCACAAGGACGACAACCCCATTTAGGGCCTCGTGATCCAAACGCATTAACCTCCTTCTTCTTATAATGACTATGCACAAGTGTGTCACGAACATTCCTTGATCTCCTAAATGTAATGGCAGGTTTTGGAGATAAATATTGTGCAAGGACCGGATCCAACTGAAGAACCTTCCAATGTTTTGTCAGAATAGTACTAACTTCACGCCACTTACAATTAAAGGTTTGAATATAGCGTACCTTATCCAAGGTCTGAGTACTGGATTTGCGTTTATGAAGTGCCAATAGGCGTTCAGTTCTTTTCGCTCGCCAATAGCCTTGCTCAATATATGCATCAGGATATCCTCTTTCCCTAAATCTCATACTTAGATCTCTACTCTGTTTTTCAAACAATTCTTCCTTTGAACAAATACGTCGCATACGTAAAAATTGTCCCACAGGTATACCACGAATGAGACTACGTTGGTGGGAAGAAGAGAAGTGTAGGAGACTATTTGTCGAGGTAGGTTTGCGGAACACATCGGAGTAGACAAAACCAGCATCATCCACTTGGAACAAAACATCCAAAAATTCAACATTGGATCTTCCCGCTTTATAAGTCAAACGTAGATTCAAATCGTTTTCATTTAAATGGTCCATAAATGTGTGTAATTCATCCAAAGAACCCTGCCAAATACAAAGAATATCATCAATGTATCTCCCCCAGTATTGCACTCTATCCACCAAAGGTGTAGAGTCAGTCGTAAAGATTCTTCTCTCTCACAGCCCCAGGAACAAATTAGCATATGAGGGCAACATACATGTTGTTTAATAATTTGTTCAAAGATCTTTCCTGGTATAGAAGTCAGGCTCACCGGCCTATAGTTGCCTGGGTCCACCTTCTTCCCCTTTTTGAAGATAGGAACAACATTTGCTCTTCTCCAGTCGCATTTAGCCATTGATCACGGGTATCTATGATCCTATTACATTTCCTATGCACTTTATTTGAGTTTTTATACTCTTTATCTGCTCATTATATGCACTTTGTTGCAGATGGAACTTTTATGATCACTATATTTACTTATGGCTTATGTGTTTACTATGTAACTACCTTCTTACATTACGACATTTTATGGTATTGCATTATGTCTTATTTGTCTGGTTTTGCTTTTATTGTGTAATTAATAAAATATTTTTTAAGTCTTCATAACCTGGACTTTAATTTAATTTGGTTTATTCATTAGTTGAGTAGGTTATCTTTATCAACGATTTATATGAAGGAATTGAGGGTAAACTGATTAAATTTGCTGATGACACAAAGCTAGGAGGGATAGCTAATACTAGAGAAGAGAGAGAGGATTCAAAAAGATATAAATAAACTGGAGAAGTGGGCAGCAACTAACAGAATGGTTTTTAACAGGGAAAAATGCAAAGTACTACATCTGGGCAATAAAAATGAAAAAAGCAAATACAGAATAGAAGGAATAGGGCTAAACAACAGCACATGTGAAAAAGACTTGGGTATACTAATAGATCACAGACTGAATATGAGTCAACAGTGTGATGCAGCAGCAAAAAAGGCAAATGCAATTCTAGGATGTATTAACAGAAGCATACAGTCTATATCACGTGAAGTCATTATTTCCCTCTACTCCTCTTTGGTCAGACCTGATCTGGAATATTGTGTCCAGTTTTGGGCACCACATTTTAAAAAAGACATCAACAAACTCGAGCAAGTTCAGAAAAGAGCGACCAGAATGGTGACCGGTCTGCAAACCCTGTGTTATGAGGAAAGGCTGCAGGATTTGGGATTGTTTAGTTTGCAAAAGAGAAGACTGAGAGGAGACTTAATAGCTGTCTACAAATATCTAAAGGGCTGTCACATTGTAGAAGAATCAACTTTATTCTCATTTGCTCAAGGAAAGACTAGAAGCAATGGGATGAAACTGAATGGGAGGAGACACAGATTAGATATTAGAAAAAACTTTTTGACAGTTAGAGTGATCAATGAGTGGAACAGGCTGCCACGAGAAGTGGTGAGTTCTCCTTCAATGGAAGTCTTCAAACAGAGGCTGGACAGACATCTGACTGGGATGATTTACTGAATCCTGCTTTGAGCAGGGGGTTGGACCAGATGGCCCAGGAGGTCCCTTCCAACTCCACGATTCTATGAATAGAGCTAAGCAACAGTACATGTGAAAAAGACTTGGGTATACTAATAGATCACAGACTGAATATGAGTCAACAGTGTGATGCAGCAGCAAAAAAGGCAAATGCAATTCTAGGATGTATTAATAGAAGCATACAGTCTAGATCACGTGAAGTCATTATTTCCCTCTACTCCTCTTTGATGAGACCTCATCTGGAATACTGTGTCCAGTTTTGGGTGCCACATTTTAAAAAAGACATCAACAAACTGGATGTATCACAATGGTCATGTCACTGTGAGGTGACGCAAAAAACAAGAGTGTCACTCATTTCATGAAATAGACAATCATTTTATTAAACATTGATAGACATACAACCATGGGGGAGAACTAGACACACCCCCAGGAAGAAGCACGGGCGAAACGCACGTTGGGGTGCAGGGAAGCAGCGTGTCATCTCATGCCCAGCTCAATTTTGCTCACGGCTCAGGTAATATGTGTTTGGCCGTTTATTTATTTGCTTTGGGTGATTATTCTCTGTGTACATGAGAGGCTATGGCGGCGCAGTAGCAGCAATGGCTGCAAGTCTTTTGATCCACAGTTGATGGATAGCTCTAAAACCGTAATTGTTTGCAGGACGCTGTCTGAATCAAGGCAGTAACCTTATTTACATCTGTGTACCTTTGTTACTTTTCACTGGACACTATCAATAGTCCTGAATGAAGGCAGTTACCTAATTTACATGTGTATACGTGTGTAACTCTGCACTGGACACTTTATCAACAGTCCTTTGTTCTGAATCATGTTATTCATTACTAGTGTTGAGCATTCCGATACCGCAAGTATCGGGTATCGGCCGATATTAGCGGTATCGGAATTCCAATACTGACTTCCGATACTTTTGTCATATCGGATTCCGGAATCGGAATCGGAAGTTCCCATCATGCTATGAGCCTGCTTGCTTTGATTAAGCCAATGGGAATCCTCCGAAGTGTGGGCACATCCTGTTAGGCATGTAGGCATGTTAACTAGTGGCATGGCTGTGATTGGCTGCCGAAATGATGTCATGATGCACTATAAAAGCCACCGCAGCCGCCATTTCTGGTTCACTCTGCTGTGAATTCAGTTAGGGACAGGCTGCAGTAGAAGACTGTGAGGGACAGTTAGAAATAGCGATTCCACCAAACATCTAGTGCTTTACCCAGGCTACAAAAACCACCACTGTAGCCTTCTTTGCCCTAGCAGCAGTGTTCACAGCTGTCTGCAAGGGCTGTGTGAGTGCAGCTCACGCTGTGGAGTGGGTCCTGCAGCCACGTCAGGTTGTAGGCTGCCCAGCGTGCCTCACTGCTGCCTCATACATCTTTTATTTTTTGAGCTGCATTTTTTACATAATTTCAATCTAGTGTGCTTCCATCCGTATCCATATACGTTGGTTGCAAACACTAGTAGTAGACAGCGGAGCCTTTCAGCAGCCTTTCAGTGCTAGTGTCCACTTTGCTGCACTGTTCACGGCTGTCTGAGAGGTCTCTGACTGTGTGTGAGTGCAGCCCACCGCTCAGCGTGCGTCACTGCCTCACACATATTTTTATTTGAGTGCAGCTCATTTTTTCTTCTATTAGTGTGCATCCATCCGTCTCCATCTACGGTGGTTGCAAACACTATATAGGAGTACACAGCGGAGCCTTTCTGCAGCCTGTCAGTGCCAGTGCCCACTTAGCTGCACTGTTGACGGCTGTCTGAGAGGTCTCTGACTGTGTGTGAGTGCAGCTCACGCTGAGTAGAGTGTCCTGCAGCTACGTCTGGTTGTAGGACGCTCAACGTGCGTCACTGCCTCACACATATTTGTCTTTGAGTGCAGCTCATTTTTTCTTCTCCTATTAGTGTGCATCCATCCGTATCCATCAACATTGGTTGGTTGCAAACACTATATAGGAGTAGATAGAGGAGCCTTTTTTTCTGGCTTGTGCCCTGCCGGCGCAGCCAGATTAGTATTACCCAATTTTTTGGGAGCCTCATCTTTTGCATTGTAGGTTACCTGCCTGCATTGTAATAGCTCCAAAAAGTTGGTGATACTATCAGTTTCAATTCTTTGTTCACATACTTTGAGTTTGTTTCCAACAAAGAAACCACAAAAAAATTCACCAAACACTACATTTGGAACTTGTGTAGGCCACATCAGCTCCTATTAAAGTGTAGTCCACACACACACACTTCATAAAATTAGTGTTTCTTGTACCTGTAACCAGCTGTTCAGGAATAAGCACACTAAGGCCCCCCGTTGTACTTTTCTGCCTATCTTAAGCAGTCTGGCAAGATGAAGAAGGCAGGGAGTATGGCGCGTGGGCGTGGGCGTGGGCGTGGAGTTTCAGCAGGGAGAGGACGTGGGGATTCTGCAGGGAGAGGACGTGGGGATTCTGCAGGTAGAGGACGTGGGGATTCTGGGCCTGCTGCGGGCACCAGTGGATCAGCATCCCCCAGTTTTAGCAGGCAACAGTCCTTTATGCGCAGCTTTGTAGGACCTCAACGTACCCCACTGCTGCGGAAGGAACAAATTGAAGCCGTTGTCGGATGGATGGCAGCTAACGCATCAACTTCAATTACTTCCACAGCCTCTCAGGACCAGAGCACCGAAGAGCAACCATCTGTCTCTTCACCACCTGCCAAAGTGCCCAGGCAGTCAGAGAGACATGGACAGGAGCCATCACAGTCTCTACTTCTGTTCTCGGAATCTGTTGGCTTGGAAAGAGGGGGCCAGCCAAGCAGCATTCCTGAATGTGAAGAAGAGGGAGTATGCAGTGATGCGCAACTTCTTTGTCCCTCTGAATCTGAAGAGGCGAGTGGGCCAGTGCCTATGGTCAGCACACCTCAGTACGCATCAGATGATGATGAGACTCAGTTGCCACTTTCTGGTGCGTACGGTGCTGGCGAGACAACCCCGGAGAAGCAGCTGTTTGAAGAGGGGAGGGAAGATGATGAGGTCCTTGACCCATCATGGCGTGAGGAACAGGAAGGTGGTGGGAGCAGCTCGGAGGAAGAGATTCCCCTACCGGCCAAAACAGGAGGCAGAGGGAGGGGGAAGACTTGGTTGCCTGTACCCTCCACTTCGGCACCCGTTAGGAGCATTCCTCATTCCAAAGGCAAAACAGGCGCTCCCAAGAGTTGCAGTGCGTGGTCCTTTTTTGACACAGTTGCAGATGACATTTGCTTTGTCAAATGCAAGCTGTGTCATCAGATAGTCAAAAGAGGGAGAAATGTCAGCAACCTCAATACCACAAATATGTGGAAACATGTGCGCACCAAGCACGAGTTGGAGTTGCAGAGACACCCTGAAGACGTAGGCCAACGTACAGCACCACCTACCACCTCTTCAGTTCGTGTTGGGGCCTCTTCCTCCAGCTCACACACTGCTGGTTCGGCTTCCTCACAGGATCGCCAAGGAAGAACCTCTGCCACTGTTGTCCGGAGACCCTGTCAGATTCCACCCATAGCAGCACGTTCCCATCCATCACAGCCATCGGTAGCACAGGCATGGGATAAAAGGCGCCCTTACTCGGCAAACCATCCCCGAGCACAGTCTCTGAATGCTGGCATTGCCAAACTTCTGGCAGTTGAAATGCTGTCATTCAGGCTGGTGGACACTGACACCTTCCGGGACTTAATGGCATTGGCAGTCCCCCAATACAACGTGCCCAGCCGCTTTTATTTCAGCAGGCGAGCCGTCCCTGCCCTGCAGAAACATGTTGAGGGCAAAATAAAACATGCGCTACTAAACGCCGTTAGTAGCAAGGTCCACCTGACCACCGATGCGTGGACCAGTAACCATGGACAGGGACGATACCTTTCCCTCACTGCCCACTGGGTCAATGTTGTGGAGCCGGGTACAGATCTGGAGAGTGGCGCTGTACGTGTTCTTCCAACGCCACGGATTGCAGGACTCCAGTCTGTACACATAGACTCCTCCTCCTACTCAAGTTCCTCAGAAACAGCAGAGCAGGAGCCTGTTACGACCGATATGAGCACAGCCGTGGCCAAACGTCAACAGACTGTACTCAAATTAATTTCTTTGGGGAATCGAAGCCACACAGCGCAGGAGCTCTGGAATGCTATCAAGCAGGAGAGAGATGTGTGGTTTGGGCCAGCGAATCTCCAGCCGGGCTTGGTAGTGTGTGACAATGGCCGAAATCTGGTGGCAGGTCTTGGCCTAGGCAACCTCACACACATCCCATGTCTGGCACATGTGCTTAACTTGGTCGTGCAGAGCTTTCTGAGGGACTATCCGGATCTTGATGCACTGTTGCACAAGGTCCACATAGAGTGCGCTCACTTGCGGCGTTCCAGCACGGCAAGATCGCGCCTCGCTGCTCTGCAGCGACGATTTGGCCTTCCGTAACATCGCATCATATGTGACATACCCACCAGGTGGAATTCAACGTTACATATGTTGGAGCGGTTGTGTGAGCAGCAGGCAGCAGTCATGGAGTACCAGCTGCAGCAGGCGCAAACAAGTCGCACTGTGCGCCGTTCACACTTCAGCACCATTGAGTGGGCCTCTATGAAGGACATCTGCCTCGTTTTGCGTGCCTTCGATGAATCCACGCGGATGTCGAGTGCAGATGATGCACTAGTCAGCATGACTGTCTCCCTTATCTGCCTGCTTCAACAAACACTGCAAGCACTAAGGGATGAGGTTTCGGAAGAGGTGGAGGATGAGGAGTCCCAAATGCCATCTGCTTCTGGACAGTCTGCGCTACGTGTTTCCTCACAAAGGCCTAGGCAGGGGACACTTTGTGAGGAGGATGAGGAGGAGTCGATGGAGGAGGAAGACATCTCTCCAGAGGAGGGAGGTACACAAACCTCTACTCAGTATGTACAGCGAGGGTGGGGTGATGCAGAGCAGGCCGAGGTCACGCCTCAAACAGGGGACAGCGGTTCTTTGGCAGTTGGGAGTCTGCAGCACATGGTTGATTTCATGCTGCAGTGCCTGAGAAACGACCGCCGCATCGCCCACATTCTCGTCTCGGCTGATTATTGGGTGTACACCCTCCTAGATCCTCGCTACCGGGACAGCGTACAAAGGCTCATACCAACGTTGAACCGGGAGCGTAAACTGCGGGAGTACGAACAGTCACTGGTGCAGTCCATAATGTTTTCCATTCCACCCGACAGCATTATTGCTAGTGCTTTACAAAGCAGCTCTGTGCGTCGAGGCAGTGGAGGAAACTCTGCACAAAGAGGGAGCAGAGGCAGCGCCGCAGCACAAGGCAAGACCACTATGGCCCAAATGTGGCAAAGTTTTGTGTGTCCACCACAATTGTCTACACCATCAGCGACGCCTCGAGTCAGCAGGAGGCAACGCTTCCGTCAGATGGTGTCAGACTATATGTCTTGCCCTGTCACTGTACTCCCAGATGGCTCTTCCCCCTTCAAGTTTTGGGTCTCTAAGCTGGATACATGGCCAGAGCTTAGCCAGTATGCATTGGAGGTGCTGGCTTGCCCTGCTGCCAGTGTATTATCGGAACGTGTCTTTAGTGCCGCAGGTGGTGTACTAACAGACCGTCGCACGCGACTATCTTCCGATAATGTTGACCGGCTGACTTTTCTGAAAATGAACAAGGCCTGGATCTCCAAAGACTTTGCCATTCCTCTTACACACTAAATTAGTGGTTGGCAACTGTATCCAGGTCTGCTGGTGTGTTCATTTTTCTACCACCTGAACTATAATCCCTGTGCTTCAACACAGCCAGTTGTCGCTCAGATGTGTCGTCTGCACAGAGAAACACACTAGCTCCTGTGTTAGTGGGGTTCAGTAACGCCAGCTGATCCCCTGCTGTGTGGACGGCAAAGTCACCAGCTCCATCAACATTCAAACCACTACTGATTTTTAACCGTGCCCAACTTAGGTCTCTGGCTCCACTGTCTCTACTATTTCCCCTGACCTCCAACCCCGCCATCTACATCTCTGAAGTGGTGTCAGCACAATCTACACTTGTTCCTGTGTTCCTGTGGCTCAGTCCCATCAGTTTATCCCCTGATGTGTGTCCGGCAAGGTCTCCTGCTCTGTCCACATTCCCATAACCAGTAGTGGGAATGAGGACAGAGCTGGCGAACTTGCCGGACAAACATCAGGGGATCAACTGACGGGACTGAGCACCAGTAACACAGGAACAAGTATAGATTGTGCTGACTCCACTTCAGAGATGTAGCTGGCGGGGTTGGAGGCCAGGGTAAATAGTAGAGACAGTGGAGCCAGAGGCCTAAGTGGAGCATGGTTAGAATCAGTAGTAGTCAACAACGTCCATAAAAACCGCTGCCCATTGGCCTCTGCATGCGGCATGCGTAATCCTGGGGTCCAACAGCGTCAGTTGGTGTTCAGAAGTGTCGTCTCCACAGAGCCAAACACATTCGTTCGAGTGTTAGTGGGGTTCAGCACTGCCAGCTGTTCCCCTGCTGTGGAGATGGCAAGTCTCCTGCTGCCTTCACCTGCCAAAAGCAACAGGCCCCAGCCTGCTCCTCGCCTAAACCTGTGCTCCAACAGCGTCAGTTGGTGTTCAGAAGTGTCGTCTCCACAGAGCCAAACACATTCGTTCGAGTGTTAGTGGGGTTCAGCACTGCCAGCTGTTCCCCTGCTGTGGAGATGGCAAGTCTCCTGCTGCCTTCACCTGCCAAAAGCAACAGGCCCCAGCCTGCTCCTCACCTAATCCTGGGCTCCAACAGCGTCAGTTGGTGTTCAGAAGTGTCGTCTCCACAGAGCCAAACACATTCGTTCAAGTGTTAGTGGGGTTCAGCACTGCCAGCTGTTCCCCTGCTGTGGAGATGGCAAGTCTCCTGCTGCCTTCACCTGCCAAAAGCAACAGGCCCCAGCCTGCTCCTCGCCTAATCCTGGGCTCCAACAGCATCAGTTGGTGTTCAGAAGTGTCGTCTCCACAGAGCCAAACACATTCGTTCGAGTGTTAGTGGGGTTCAGCACTGCCAGCTGTTCCCCTGCTGTGGAGATGGCAAGTCTCCTGCTGCCTTCACCTGCCAAAAGCAACAGGCCCCAGCCTGCTCCTCACCTAATCCTGGGCTCCAACAGCGTCAGTTGGTGTTCAGAAGTGTCGTCTCCACAGAGCCAAACACATTCTTTCAAGTGTTAGTGGGGTTCAGCACTGCCAGCTGTTCCCCTGCTGTGGAGATGGCAAGTCTCCTGCTGCCTACACCTGCCAAAATCCAGTAGGCCCCAGCCTGCTCCACGCCTGATCCTGGGCTCCAACAGCGTCAGTTGGTGTTCAGAAGTGTCATCTCCACAGAGCCAAACACATTCGTTCGAGTGTTAGTGGGGTTCAGCACTGCCAGCTGTTCCCCTGCTGTGGAGATGGCAAGTCTCCTGCTGCCTACACCTGCCAAAATCCAGTAGGCACCAGCCTGCTCCACGCCTGATCCTGGGCTCCAACAGCGTCAGTTGGTGTTCAGAAGTGTCATCTCCACAGAGCCAAACACATTCGTTCGAGTGTTAGTGGGGTTCAGCACTGCCAGCTGTTCCCCTGCTGTGGAGATGGCAAGTCTCCTGCTGCCTTCACCTGCCAAAAGCAACAGGCCCCAGCCTGCTCCTCGCCTAATCCTGGGCTCCAACAGCGTCAGTTGGTGTTCAGAAGTGTCGTCTCCACAGAGCCAAACACATTCGTTCAAGTGTTAGTGGGGTTCAGCACTGCTAGCTGTTCCCCTGCTGTGGAGATGGCAAGTCTCCTGCTGCCTACACCTGCCAAAATCCAGTAGGCCCCAGCCTGCTCCACGCCTGATCCTGGGCTCCAACAGCGTCAGTTGGTGTTCAGAAGTGTCGTCTCCACAGAGCCAAACACATTCGTTCGAGTGTTAGTGGGGTTCAGCACTGCCAGCTGTTCCCCTGCTGTGGAGATGGCAAGTCTCCTGCTGCCTTCACCTGCCAAAAGCAACAGGCCCCAGCCTGCTCCTCGCCTAATCCTGTGCTCCAACAGCGTCAGTTGGTGTTCAGAAGTGTCGTCTCCACAGAGCCAAACACATTCGTTCAAGTGTTAGTGGCGTTCAGCACTGCCAGCTGTTCCCCTGCTGTGGAGATGGCAAGTCTCCTGCTGCCTACACCTGCCAAAATCCAGTAGGCCCCAGCCTGCTCCACGCCTGATCCTGGGCTCCAACAGCGTCAGTTGGTGTTCAGAAGTGTCGTCTCCACAGAGCCAAACACATTCGTTCGAGTGTTAGTGGGGTTCAGCACTGCCAGCTGTTCCCCTGCTGTGGAGATGGCAGTCTCTCCTGCTGTCTCCGCATTCCAAAGACAGTAGGCCTCTGCCTACACCCTCCTATTTCCTGGGCTTCAACACAGCCAGTTGTAGCTCGGAAGTGCCATCCACACGGAAAGAGACACTTGCTCCCGTGTCTCAGTGGGGTTCAGTAACGTCAGCTGATCCCCTGCTGTGTGGATGGCAGTCTCTCCTGCTGTCTCCACATTCCAAATACAGTAGGCCTCTGCCTACACCCTCCTATTTCCTGGGCTTCAACACAGCCAGTTGTAGCTCGGAAGTGCCGTCCACACGGAATAAGACACTTGCTCCCGTGTCTCAGTGGGGTTCAGTAACGTCAGCTGATCCCCTGCTGTGTGGATGGCAGTCTCTCCTGCTGTCACCACATTCCAAATACAGTAGGCCTCTGCCTACACCCTCCTATTTCCTGGGCTTCAACACAGCCAGTTGTAGCTCGGAAGTGCCGTCCACACGGAAAGAGACACTTGCTCCCGTGTCTCAGTGGGGTTCAGTAACGTCAGCTGATCCCCTGCTGTGTGGATGGCAGTCTCTCCTGCTGTCACCACATTCCAAATACAGTAGGCCTCTGCCTACACCCTCCTATTTCCTGGGCTTCAACACAGCAAGTTGTAGCTCGGAAGTGCCGTCCACACGGAAAGAGATACTTGCTCCCGTGTCTCAGTGGGGTTCAGTAACGTCAGCTGATCCCCTGCTGTGTGGATGGCAGTCTCTCCTGCTGTCTCCACATTCCAAATACAGTAGGCCTCTGCCTACACCCTCCTATTTCCTGGGCTTCAACACAGCCAGTTGTAGCTCGAAGTGCCGTCCACACGGAAAGAGACACTTGCTCCCGTGTCTCAGTGGGGTTCAGTAACGTCAGCTGATCCCCTGCTGTGTGGATGGCAGTCTCTCCTGCTGTCTCCACATTCCAAATACAGTAGGCCTCTGCCTACACCCTCCGATTTCCTGGGCTTCAACACAGCCAGTTGTAGCTCGGAAGTGCCGTCCACACGGAAAGAGACACTTGCTCCCGTGTCTCAGTGGGGTTCAGTAACGTCAGCTGATCCCCTGCTGTGTGGATGGCAGTCTCTCCTGCTGTCTCCACATTCCAAATACAGTAGGCCTCTGCCTACACCCTCCTATTTCCTGGGCTTCAGCACAGCAAGTTGTAGCTCGGAAGTGCCGTCCACACGGAAAGAGATACTTGCTCCCGTGTCTCAGTGGGGTTCAGTAACGTCAGCTGATCCCCTGCTGTGTGGACGGCAGTCTCTCCTGCTGTCTCCACATTCCAAATACAGTAGGCCTCTGCCTACACCCTCCTATTTCCTGGGCTTCAACACAGCAAGTTGTAGCTCGGAAGTGCCGTCCACACGGAAAGAGATACTTGCTCCCGTGTCTCAGTGGGGTTCAGTAACGTCAGCTGATCCCCTGCTGTGTGGATGGCTGTCTCTCCTGCTGTCTCCACATTCCAAATACAGTAGGCCTCTGCCTACACCCTCCTATTTCCTGGGCTTCAACACAGCCAGTTGTAGCTCGGAAGTGCCGTCCACACGGAAAGAGACACTTGCTCCCGTGTCTCAGTGGGGTTCAGTAACGTCAGCTGATCCCCTGCTGTGTGGATGGCAAAGTCTCCTGCTGCCTACACAGTCGTACCACTACTGATTTTTAACCGTGCTCCAATTAGGCCTGTGGCTCCACTGTCTCTCGTATTTCCCCTGTCCTCCAACCCTGCCAGTTACAGCTCCGAAGTGGCGTCTGCACAATCCACACTTGTTCCTGTGTTACAGGTGTTCAGTCCGGTCAGTTAATCCCCTGATGTGTGTCCGGCAATGTTGCCTGCTCTGTCCACATTCCCATAACTAGATATGGGAATGTGGACAGAGCAGGCGACATTGCCGGACACACATCAGGGGATTAACTGACCGGACTGAACACCTGTAACACAGGAACAAGTGTGGATTGTGCAGACGCCACTTCGGAGCTGTAACTGGCGGGGTTGGAGGACAGGGGAAATACGAAAATCAGTGAAGCCACTGGCCTAAGTGGAGCTTGGTTAAAATTAGTAGAAGGCTACAACCGATCTTAAAATTTCTTCAATGCAGCCTCAGCCTGCTCCGTGCTTGTCCCTGTGCTTCAACACAGCCAGTTGTTGCTCGGAAGTGCCGTCTTCACAGAGTAAAACACTAGCTCCTGTGTTTGTGGGGTTCAGTAACGTCAGCTGTTCCCCTGCTGTTTTGATGGCAATCTGTCCTGCTGCCTCCCAATTGACAGCACATCAGGCCTCAGCCTGCTAAGTGCTTGTCCCTGGGCTCCAACATCGCCAGTTGCTGCTCATAACTGACTTTGGCACGGGTACTCCCTCCTACCCAGCTTGGTTCCAGCCCTGCCTGCTGTTTCCGGGAAGTGTAAATGTCAGTTTGCCACCCCAAGTTGCCATGTCGTGTTGCAGTTGGGTTAGCCGAGGCTAGGGTGCCAGTAGTTTAGGTGCTTCCTATGTGGACTGCGGGTTCTGGTAAGAAAGGCTTGTTCCGTAGTGCCAGTAGGACAAGCACCCCCTGTAGGACTGTGTGATTCGGTAACTGCGGCCAGCTTGCGGCATGCCAACTTTGCTTTTCAGGGGTAACTTCTGCTACCCCTCCGGGTTCCAGCACCGTCAGCTGGTTCTCGTCAGAGCCTTTGGCCTAGGTGCCTCCATCTCGGTATCCGAGTTCCGGCAACGTCTGCTGGTCCTTGGTAGTGCTTTGTAGCACAGGTACCTCCTGCTTAGTAACCGGGTTCCAGCACCGTCAGCTGGTCCTCGGTTGTGCCATTGGCTCTTATTCCTTCTGCTGCCCCTCCGGGTGCCAGCACTGTCAGCTGGTCCTCGCTATTTCCATTTGCTCTTGCAGCTTATGCTACCCCTCCGGGTTCCAGCACCGTCAGCTGGTTCTCGTCAGAGCCTTTGGCCTAGGTGCCTCCATCTCGGTATCCGAGTTCCGGCAACGTCTGCTGGTCCTTGGTAGTGCTTTGTAGCACAGGTACCTCCTGCTTAGTAACCGGGTTCCAGCACCGTCAGCTGGTCCTCGGTTGTGCCATTGGCTCTTATTCCTTCTGCTGCCCCTCCGGGTGCCAGCACTGTCAGCTGGTCCTCGCTATTTCCATTTGCTCTTGCAGCTTATGCTACCCCTCCGGGTTCCAGCACCGTCAGCTGGTTCTCGTCAGAGCCATTGGCCTAGGTGCCTCCATCTCGGTATCCGAGTTCCGGCAACGTCTGCTGGTCCTTGGTAGTGCTTTGTAGCACAGGTACCTCCTGCTTAGTAACCGGGTTCCAGCACCGTCAGCTGGTCCTCGGTAGTGCCATTGGCTCTTGTTCCTTCTGCTGCCCCTACGGGTGCCAGTACCGTCAGCTGGTTCAAGAGGACAAAGAACAGGAAGACAACCACCAAGATGCAGAACAACAAGAGAGAGAAGACAAAGAAGCATAAAAAAACAAAGCAGAAGAACATTAAGCATAAGACTAATACTCTGAGCAAATGATATTATCTTATTTATAAGCAGAAGAAGACTAAGCAGTGTATGGGGGTGAGTCCGTTCCTCCTCGTGGTACCCCTGGAAAAGGCCTGCTGCTGCAGGCCAAACTGAACGCGGACAAATCCTGTTGTAAATCTTTTGTGACAGGCAGAACGGAAGGTGTAAACTTCTAACTTTTCTAGATAACAACTACAGGAATGCCTGACACAAACAAGAATATGATGAAGAAGAATAGGAAGAAGATGAAGAAGTTGAATATGTAGAATAATAATTGTTGAATAAGAAGAATATGAAGAATGTAAGAAAAGGAAGAGGAAGAAGAATGTAAAAAAAGGAAGTAGAAGAATTTAAAAAAAGGAAGAAGAAGAATGTAAAAAAAGGAATAAGAAGAAGAATGTAAAAAAAGGAAGTAGAAGAATGTAAAAAAAGGAAGAAGAAGAAGAATGTAAAAAGAGGAATAAGAAGAAGAAGAAGGTAAAAAAAGGAAGAAGAAGAAGAAAGAAGAAAGAAGAAGAAGACATACATGTCTGGCAAAATATAAATGAGGCTAACATAGTCAATATCTTTGTAACTCCTAACGTCTTTAAAAAAAAAGTTTAATTCCTGCTATTCCATTTGATTGGGCTAAACCTCTATGGCTTTAATGTCTCCTCCACCTCCCACAATACATTCTACATTATTCTTAGTTGTTTTTCTTCATGTAGAATTAACCTACAAGGAAAAAAAGGTTTTTTTTTAATTCCGATATTTTGGCCCCATTGACTTGCATTGGTTCCCGGTATCGGAATCGGCGATACCGATACTTTTTTTTAAGATCGGCCGATCCATTCCGATCCGATATTTTCAAGTATCGGCTGGTATCGCTCAACTCTATTCATTACCCTTTTGCCTTTCATTAGGTCTATTCATTCTGTTGATTCCCTTGTATCCATCTAGCCCTCTGTCTAACCTTTGTTATTAACAAAAGATATTAAGCATATTGTTGGGCATATTATTTTGGATACTCTAGTAATTGACTCAAATATTGATACATTGTACAACTAGAATTGTATCCCTCATCAGCAGTTTTTCCTACCTATGCATGTGTTGGTTTGAGACAATGGTTTTTAATGGTTGTATGTCTATCAATGTTTAATAAAATGATTGTCTATTTCATGAAATGAGTGACACTCTTGGTTTTTGCGTCACCTCACAATTTGTGCATTCAGAGTGTAGCCTGCTCCTTCATAGGATAATGAGCTTGGGTATTGTGTTTATCAACAAACTGGAGCAAGTTCAGAAAAGAGCGACCAGAATGGTGACCGGTCTGCAAACCCTGTCTTATGAGGAAAGGTTGCAAGATTTGGGAATGTTTAGCTTGCAGAAGAAAAGACTGAGAGGAGACTTAATAGCTGTCTACTAGAGATGAGTGACTTTGCCTTTTCTCAGGTCGAGTCGGGTTTCACAAAACCCGACTTTCGCAAAAGTCGGGTCGAACGAAATCGGCCGATTATTGTGAAAAATCGAAGGCCGACTGAAACACGAAACCCAATGCAAGTCAATGGGGAAGAAAAGTTGGCAGTGAGAGGAGGACAGGAAACACACCTACAGTGCCCATTTTAATGCCAAAAACATCAATTCTTATTCCTTAAGCTTGTCAACCTTAATTTACTTTATAATGATAGTTACGCACTGAAAACTGGGGGTTATTTGGCTAAAGTTGTGGGGGGGTAGGGCTGGCTCCAGGTTTCCGTGGGGCCAGGGCCAACGAGTGTCACTGGGCTCCTTTAACACATGCCACAATTCATGATCCTCTGATACGGCAGAGAAATAGCAGTATAGTACAATGAAAAATACTTCACTTCTTACATCTCATGATTGATATCCATTTTAAATTCTCCAATAGCTCCAAAAACGGACAGTATATTACTCCATACAGTATTATGGGCACCGCATAGTGCACTATACAGAGTAATGAGGCCCATCTATTTCTCCATACAGAATCATTGGTCCCATATAATGTTTGAAACAGTATATGATGAGCTCCACATAATGCTACAGTATATGTTGGTCCCCATGGATGAAGCTCCACTGTCTTATGGGCCCAAATAATGCTCCAAACATAATGGGCCCCATTTCTAATGCTCCAGTGTATAATGGGCCCTGTAAATGCTGCTCCAGTGTCTGATGTCCACCTTTGGAATGCTCCAGTGTATGGTTTGCCTCATATATCATTCTCCCGAGTATAGTGCTCCCCAAAAATTGCTCCCAACCCTTAAAACAATTAAATAAGTCTCCTCACTAGGGAATCCCTGTACTAGTCTGGGCTCCTCGTCGTTCCCATCTTCCATCTCACTGCACTTGGACTGTTTAGGCAGAGGGCGTACAGATGTGATGTCATCGCGCTCTTTGACCAGAATGTCACTGTAGGAAAAGGGTTACATTAGGGTTAGGGGTGTGTTGGGGTTAGGGTTGTAGTTAGAATTGGGGGTTTCCACTGTTTTGGAACATCAGGGACTCTCCAAACGTGATATGGCGTCCAATCTCAATTCCAGCAAATTCTGCATTGAAAAGTCAAATGGAGCTCCTTCCCTTCCCAGCTCTGCCATGCGTACAAACAGTGGTTTACCTCCACATATGATGCAATGGTGTACTCAAAACAAATGGCACAACAATTTTGGGGGTCTAATTTCTCCTGTTACCCTTAGGAAAATAAACATTTTGGGGTGAAAAGATAACTTTTGTGGAAAAAATATGATTTTATATTTTCATGGCTCTACGTTATAAACTTCTGTGAAGCACTTGTGGGTTCAAAGTGCTCATCACACATCTAGATAAGTTCCTTAGGGCGTCTAGTTTCCAAAATGGGGTCACTTGTGGGGGGTTTCCACTGTTCAGACACATCAGGGGCTCTCCAAATGCAACATGGCGTCCAATCTCAATTCCAGCCAATTTTGCATTGAAAAGTCAAACGGCGCTCCTTCCCCTCCAAGCTCTGCCATGTGCACAAACAGTGGTTTACCCCCACATGTGGGGTATCAGCGTATTCAGGAGAAATAGCACAACAAATTTTGTGGTTAATTTTTTCATTTTACACTTGTGAAAATAAATAAAATTGTTCTGAAGTAAAATGTTCATTTTTTTTCTTCTACATTGCTTCATTTCCTGTGAAGCGCATAAAGGGTTAATAAACTTGTTGAATGTGGTTTTGAGCACCTTAAGGGGTTCAGTTTTTTCAATGGTGTCACTTTTTGGTATTTTCTATCATGTACACCCCTCAAAGTGATTTTGTAAATTTTGTTGTAAAAATGAGAAATCGCTGGTCAAATTTTAACCCTTATAACTTCCTAACAATAAAAAATTTTGTTTCCAAAACTGTGCTGATGTAAAGCAGACATGTGGGAAATGTTATTTATTAAGTATTTTGTGTGACATATCTCTCTGATGTAAGGCAATAAAAATTAAAATTAAAATTGCAAAATTTTGGGGGCGTGGCCGGAGCTCAGGACGATGATGGAAGTCTGAGCTGTGAGCTCCCGCATGAATAACCACAAAAGCGACTACAACGCAAATTAACAGCAGCTATTTTATTAATATTTCTTACTAAAATCTATTCATTTCTACTCATTTCACAAGATTTGGTGCCTCAGTTTCCCTGTCTGACTAGTCTGTGACAAGCGACGGCTGCGGCCGCCATAATGGCGGGAACTGCTGATTCATAATTGCTAAAGAGTCCGGGAGTCCCTTCACTTAACTGTTACACCACCGATATTGCTCCGGGACTGCTCTCTATTGAAGTCGGAGGGACGGAAGAATCACTGTATAACGTCGCTTGGAGGAGCTGTAAAGACCGTGAGGCCTGTCACTGTAGTGAAGCTGAGTCTCAGCGCTGAGGTAATCCAAGCGCAGGAAACAGCTGTGAGGCGGCGCCATTGCTGTGCGGTGAAGGCAGGGCTGACAGGCTGAGGTGAAAAGGCGGGAAGAAGGCGCCGACATCATAGCTGGAGCACAGCCAAAGATAAGAGGCGCAGAAGAGACGGCTGGAGAACAGAGCGGTGTTATCGGTAAGCTGCTGAAGACTACAGGGCGTCCATTAATCCTGCAGGAAGAGCCGACGGAGAAGAGAGAGCGGCTGGTTGAGGTGAGGACCAGGCGATGCCACAGGATACCGAGGACTTACAGCGGAGAGGTGACAAGACATTCCTGTGAGTGGGAGAAGCAAAAGACGCTATTCTAACCTAATACAAAAGCCCTGCTGGGGCTGTGGTCAGCAAAGGAGCTTTAATCTCTTTGCTATAATAGTTCAGTTCTGCTGCCAATTTGGTGGATCCTAGGGTGCCTTGATTTATGCTATATACATTATTCCAGGGCCGAGTGTGTGGAACTTAGCAGAGGAAATATTTGTGTGTGCGGATTTCTTTTTCTGAGACGTACTTACTTTTTCAGGCAGCACATAACTGCACTTTCTTTTTGGCTGCTGCAGTACTATAGGTGTACATTTTTTTTTTTTTAATTAGTGGACCAGATACTGTTTTCAAGCTTCATATGATCCTACTTAGAGGAGTCCCGGAGGACGTTTCACAAGATGGTCTTTTGGATTATGCTAAATCTCTCTTTAAAAATGCTATCCCCTCTTTATCGGACACTCAACTGACAATAGATAGAATTCACAGGCTTCCTCGTCCGAAAGGTATCTCACCAGACAAACCTAGGGACACCATTTTACGATTGTTATTTTTTGAAACAAAAGAAAAAATTCTAAAATACTTAAGAGAAAGGCACACCTTCCCGGCACCTTTTGACAGAATCAAAGTCTATTCTGATTTTTCAAAAAACACAATAGACGCCAGAAAATCGTTCAGGGAAATCACCTCTAAGGGTACCGTTGCACCTAGCGTCTCACCAGCGATCCCGACCAGCGATATGACGCGGTCAGGATCGCTGGTGAATCGCTGGGTGGTCGCTAGTGAGCTGCCACACAGGCAGATCTCACCAGCGACATCGCAGGGGACGGGGATCGCTACTTACCTGTCAGACGCGGCGATCCTGCGTCCTCCCGCCCGGCTCCACGCGTCGCTCGTCGTCACAGCAGGAAGCGCCACAGGAAGTGACCGACGAGGAATGGTCCAGGAGCTTCTCGCGCGACCAGCGATAACCAGCGGGGGGAGCCGGTCGGAGGTAAGTATCACATGCAGCGATATCGCTAGCAATATCGCTGTAACGTCACAAGATCGGTGACTTTACAGCGATATTGCTAGCGATATCGCAGTGTGTAACGGGGGCTTAAATTGAGGGACATGGAAATTGTCTACAGGTGGGGGTTTCCCACCAAACTCATAGTCTGGCACAAGGGTAAGAATGTTCCATTGTTATCTGTGGAGGAAGGGAGGGAATTTCTCGCCTTTCTACAAAGAGACATAAAAGATAAGGGTTGACCTGATTCTTTGCAGTTCAATTGAGGCTTCTTTCGACATTTTATCTCTTATTGTTACTGCGCTATTGATTTTCATGGTTCAACAGTGGTTGGTCATGTGGGACCTTAGCCATTGTTTTTTTACCCCAGACTTCAGGAGATAGCCACTACAGGTGGTTCCCTCCAGGGGATCTCCGTTTAGTTGCATTTACTTTTTTCTTTTGTTTCTTCTGTTTAGTTTAGTTCTTTCTTTACATTTCCAGACTTTTTAGAGAGTTGCTTTCTGGAGTGAGTATTAATGGATATTAACATCCTTTCATATAACGTTAGAGGTCTTAACAGTCCCTATAAGAGATATATTACATGGAAGGAGATCAGGATGTACCAGGCAGACATAATTTACTTGCAAGAAGTGAAGCTGGCCAAAAATAACCATACTTCCTTTCAACATAAAAATTACTCTAATATGTTTAAGTCACTAAAATTGAACAAGAAAGCGGGAGTAATTACTATTATTAGCAATAAAATCCCATTTCAATTGATTGAGGAAGAGATAGACCCAGAAGGAAGATTCCATATATTAATCTGTAATCTTAACGGCAAACCTTTCACGATTGTTAATATTTATGCCCCGAATACACGACAATTTCCCTTTTTCAATAAATTCATCAAAAAAATTGAGAAGATTAAGCGGGGCGAGTTGCTGCTGGTGGGGGATTTTAATATAGTGCCTAGTACTAGTATGGACTCATCATCCAAGGCTCGTTTGAAATGTCCATCCCTAGATAACTGGATTTCTGCTAATGAACTGTATGATGTTTTTCGGTGTCACAATACCTCTTCTAGAGAGTACTCTCATTACTCTTCGGTTCACAAATCCTCTTCAAGAATAGACCTATTTCTTGCTAATATTTTTTCATTATCTAAATTTAAATCCATTGAAATTTTGAATAAATCGTTCTCAGACCATTCGCCGATCAGGGCAAAGTTTGCATTAGGCCCTCCGTCCAACAATACTTTCTTATGGAAGACCAATTTAATGATTCTTAGAACACAAAAGTATAGGGGCATCATAGAAGAGTCATTGAATAATTATTTTAAAGAAAATGCTACAGAAAATGTAGACCCATTTATATTGTGGAAAGCACACAAGGCGGTCATTAGGGGTTGTATTATACAGTTGTCCTCTCGGTTTAAGCGAGAAAAAAGGGACAAAATAAGGAATCTACAATCCCTAATTAACTCAAAGAAGGATCAGCAAAATAGGTTACCTATCCCATCGCATGATATTCACATGGAAATTCTAGAATTACGGCAACAATTAAAAACACAACTAATGTCCGACTATGATGCTGCCATACGAGCTTCTAAATTTAATTATTATGCGTCTGCAAATAAGCCTACCCATTATATGATGAAAAAATTAAAAAGAGATAGACTTACCAGGAGAATAAATAGGATTAAAAGTTCGACAGGATGTCTCCATTCGCATCCACAGGACATTGCGAATGTCTTTGCTACATATTTTGAAGCATTGTACAACTTACAAAAAGATCCCACGATTCAGTCTCCAGATCAAAATGCAATCAACTCCTTTTTAGCGGGCCTAAATCTTCCTCAAATAGATAAATTAGATTTGGAACAATTAAATAAACCCATTTCCATAGAAGAAATCAACAATATCATTCACAAACTTAAATCGTTGAAGTCTCCTGGTCCCGACGGGTTTGCTAACGAATACTATCAAATATTTTCTAAAACTCTCTCTCCTCAGTTAAAAATTTTATTCGATCACGTAGCGAATCTAGGTTCATTTCCCGGCAGACATGTTGGAGGCTACTATAATACTAATTCCTAAAGAGAAGGGAGAATCAGAGTGTGTAAAGGATTATAGGCCTATTTCTCTGATCAATGGAGACATAAAAATATACTCAAAGATCTTAGCGGAAAGACTTAAGCATATTTTGGCTCACCTGATCAGAGAGGATCAGGTGGGTTTTATTACTGGGAGGCAAGCGACTGACGGTACCAGACGCGTTCTTAATCTACTTCATTTGGCCCAATCCACTAATGTTCCCTCTCTCTTTTAACATTAGATGCGGAGAAAGCATTCGATAAAATCAATTGGTTGTATCTCAAGAATGTCCTGTTTAAATTTGGCTTTGACGACAAATTTGTCTCTTCCATCCTTTCATTATATTCTAATCCCAATGCCAAAATTTATATAAACAATCATTTATCCAAATCCTTTAACATTACTAATGGTACTAGGCAGGGATGTCCCCTGTCTCCCCTTCTTTTTGCATTGGCTATAGAGCCATTAGCCGAAAAAATAAGAACAAATCCTTCAATTTCGGGTTTCCATACTAAAAATCGTTCACACAAATTGAGCCTTTTCGCGGATGATTTATTTGTTTCAGTAACTAATCCTGTCAATTCTATGGTAAATTTAATGGAAGATTTGGGGCATTTCTCAAATATTTCCTTTTTCAAGATAAATACGCAAAAATCTAAAGTTTTCCCTTTCAATTTATCAAAAAGTGATATCAAGCTGATTTTAGATCAGACTAAGTTCCAATTGGAAACAAAAAGTTTAAAATATCTTGGCATTGAAATCACCAAAACTTTGAGTCACATTGTCCCTGCTAACTTTGAAAATCTTATAAATGCCTTATCTAGGGATTTTCTTCATTTTGATCTCATAGATCTTACACTTATGGGCAGAGTTCTAGTTGTAAAATCGATTATATTGCCCAAAATTCTCTATATATTCAGGTCTATTCCTTTGAAATTTAATGCGAAGCTCTTGCATAAAATACAGACTTTGGTGAAATTGTTTGTTTGGAAAAACAAGAAACCTAGGGTTTCTCATAACATATTGTATAGGGGTAAGAAGCATGGAGGTTTGGCGTTGCCAAACATTGAGGCTTACTATCAGGCGACTCTTGCTAAAAATAGTGTGCATTGGTTCACAAAAGGGGTTTCTCCTATGTGGTTAGATCTGGAGCTTGCAGGTAATAATTATAAGCCTCTGCAGGATACTTTCTTTAGTTTCCTTTTAGAGACTAAGAACAGAAATCATACGCACCCGATTCTGGATGCTATCTTAGGAATATGGTTGAAATTCTCTAAATTAAAAAGAAAAGAAAATACCGTGTTTCCCCGAAAGTAAGACCCTGTCTTACATTAATTTTACCCCAAAAAGTCCCACCCTGTCTTACTTTCGGGGGAGGTCTTACATTAGCCGAAAAAAAATGACAATTTCTTTTTAACCAATAAATTAACATTTATTAACATGCTGTTATACCCCATAACAGTGCCGTATCCCACTGCACACAGCCCCACACCCCATAACAGTGCCGTATCCCACTGCACACAGCCCCACACCCCATAACAGTGCCGTATCCCACTGCACACAGCCCCACACCCCATAACAGTGCCGTATCCCACTGCACACAGCCCCACACCCCATAACAGTGCCGTATCCCACTGCACACAGCCCCATACCCTATACAGTACATGTTTCCCTACTTGGTTTTTAAATGCTGGACGTTTTCCTCTGCGGTGCGGCTGTGGGTGCGGAAGGCCTGTGCTGCAGGGAACGCTGTGCCAATTAGCAGGGAAACAGCAGTGACGTGGGGCTGGGGCGGCCAATTACAGCCCGAGCTGCTGGACCAATCAGTGCTCGAGCCGGGGGCCGGCGGTGACGTGGGGATCAGGGGCGGCCAATGAGCTGTTGAGCTGGGTGGATTGCGGGGTCAACACGGCGAGTTAACCCCATGAGCGCTGGACCCGCCCAGCTGCACCTGAGGACACCTCTGGAGCCTGGGGACCCAATGGGGGACAGCGGCGGCCCAAAGGTAAGGGCCTTACATTTCACAGCGGCCCCCAACCCTGCCTTACATTCGGGGGAGGCCTTACATTGAAGGACCCCCCGTAACCCCCACCCTGTCTTACTTTCGGGGGGGTCCTACTTTCGGGGAAACACGGTAGAACTTCCTCCTTCAAAAATTTTCCTTTTAAATTGCTAGCTGATATATGCCAATTCTCTCTGCCCAGTGTCTGGTCTGATCGGAAAGTAACAAAAATAGGGGATATATGGGATGGTTCTCAGGTCATTTCATTTTCCGAGATAAAGGAAAAGTTTCATATACCCTCTGACGAGTTTATGTCTTATCAGATTTTAAAAGATATTCTCCAGAAATTATTACGCAAAAAGTCTTTGAATCTAGATGTCGTAGTCTCTTTGCTTGGTAACATTAACTCTAGGACTAAATGGTCTCTTAGAAACATTTACTCTCGACTCAATGGAGACATTACTTTCTCCAAACATACCTATATGGAACGGTGGGAGGCGGACTTAAGAATGACTTTTAGTCTAGAGCAATGGGAATATGCTATAGATCACTCATATAGATCTACTACATCCATGGCCTTGATGGAAATCTATTACAAGGAATTAGTCAGATGGTACTATACCCCAGCGAGATTAGCCCATATAAGTCAGGATGCTTCTTCTATATGTTGGAGGGATTGCCATTTACCAGGGAACCTTTATCATATTTTTTGGACTTGTCCTAAGCTAAAATTGTTATGGTTAGAGGTTAAAGCTCATGTGGCCAAGCTATCACCAGTTAACATTATTGTTACGCCCCAGATGCTACTGTTATCAATGGACATGGAACAGGTGGATGCTTCAATAAAGTATGTGTTGTTACACTTGTTTATTACGGTTAAAAACATAATAGCTCTTTGGTGGAGGAACCCTGATGCACCACCTTTTTCCACCGTTGTTGACAATTTACGATTGCATAGCCAGATGGAGGAAAGAATTGCTCTCAATAACAATGGCTTGTCTAAATACCATCTCAAGTGGGCTGTCTGGAATTCTATCTTTATGTAAACTTGTTCTCACTCTGGAAACAGTATTATTTTATGCATTAAGTCTGGACTGTATATTGTATCTATTTCTGTATCAATGTGGAGTTCTCTATTTTTTATTTCATTTCCTTTCCCTTACCCCTTGTTACCCCTTCTTTCCCTTATGAATTAAAAATTAATAAAATATTATTTGAAAAGAAAATTGCAAAATTTTAATTATTTTCGCCACATTTCCATTTTTTTCCTAAACAAACGCAAGTCATATCGAAGAAATTTTTACCAGTAACATGAAGTAAAATATGTCACCAAAAAACATTCTCAGTATCAGTGGGATCTGTTTAAGCATTCCAGAGCTACAACTTCATAAAATGACAGTGGTCAGAATTGTAAAAATTGGCCTGGTCATTAAGTAGCAAATTGGCTCTATCACTAAGGGGTTAAAGGGCCTGGCCGCATCCTGCAAAAAAATTGAAAAATGTGCAACAAAAAGATGAATAATATACTGTATAACAAATACATGACGTGTTGGTCGATATTTTGGCCAAAATATTTAAGCTTGCAACCCACGTCAAGTACTGCAAATATGCATTCAAATGAGGGAGATGGTCCCAGTTGTGTGATCCTTTGTACTTAGACGCTTGTGACCTGCGGATGGGTGAAAGTTTTGATTATGGAACAAACTCCTGTAAAGTTGTTGTCTGAAGTAGCAAGGAAAGATTTTCTTTTTTTTGTTTTAACCAAAATGGTGCCGTTCCTGTCTCCTGTTATGTCTAGTTTTAAATTTCACACCCATCTCAGGTGAAGGCAAGACACTGGCAGGAGTGGCACGCTCTCTATAGCCTCATACAACCTTCTCTTAGACATAATTGAAGAATAACGAATATTAAAAAATCTTTATTAGGTAGCTGTATAAATGTGTATAATCAGTGCATCTAGTGCCGCTTTTGATGCTAATTTTTCCAGATGGCTTAGCTTCATTTTGCTAATAGTATGTCCTTTTGCAGCTGCATCCCCCTCCTTGGCTCCCACCTGTGATGACTCCTGGAGTGGACACTCTTGGTCGTGGCATCAACTCACCTAGGGCGAGCTGACCTAGTGAGGACCACCCGCTGTACAGGTAGTGTCAGCGGCAAGCCCAAGGGGGTAAGGCACCTCGACCGCTCGAACCAGGTGGCCAGCTCACGGGAGACACCTATGAGTGTGTCTGCAGGATGCAACTGGGAGTGAGCAGGAAGCAGGAGTGTGCAAAGTGTGGACACAGGAGTACGCAGGGTACAAGACAATACAGGGCGAGTGTATGGAGATACGGGGGGTTCAAGGCAATACAAGGCGTGTACACGGGAGTGCGCTAGATACAGGACAGTGCAAGGCGAGTACAAGGGAGCACGTATGGCGCACACTGGCAAGCACGCCTGAGAGCAGGCAAAGCAGGGCGCGTGTAAGGAAGCATGCTAGAGCACAGGGTTAGACAGAGCGTGTGCTGGGAAGCACGCCTGAGTGCAGAGCAAAGGCAGAAGGTGCGCTAAGAAGCGTGACAGGACAAAAGGCAGGGACTGAGTGTGTGCTAAGGAGCACGGCAAAGCACAGAGCAGAGAGTAGGTACAGAGCAGAGAGTAGATACGGAGCATGTGCTAGGAAGCATGACAAGGCAGAGTAAAGGAACGGAGCACAAAGCAGAGTAAAGGCACAGAGCACAAGGCAGAGTACTGGCACAGAGCACAAAGCAGAGGACCCGAGTACAGCGTGCAGCCGAGCAAGGACCCAACAGACCAAGCAAGGAAGCACAACAATAATCAGGCATCTCCTCTAGGAAGGGGTAGCCTGATACAGCACATGAGCACTTGGACTTTCGGGTCAGGTCCTCCAGGACCACAGAGAGGACAAGACCGGAGATAGAGCTGAGAAGAGCATGCATGAGCACCAGGAACACTGTGCAGTTATGGGACTAGGTGCGAGAGGTGCACGTGCACACCCGACGGGACCCCCGAAGTGGCCGCAGCACCAGAAGTGGTGATGCTGGGCCCGAGGTCCCGCCCCCAAGGTGAGAGCGGCGTGACAGGCGGCGTGACATCACCTTTCATCTTCCTTCTCTTTACTATTATATATTAGATTGGACATTGAGAAACTTTGTAAATGTTTGAAGATATTTGACTGATTAATGGAGAGGAATGTGACATTTAGCCCAATAGAATGTTTCATAATGCCACAACAGTTTAGACCACAGTAGAGATGAGCAAATATATTCCATTCTTTTCTGCTCAAATATTACAGGAATTTGCATACAAATTTTTTGAAATTTTGTTTCCATGCAGATCCCACTATAAAGGGCCATCAGAAGGTTAACAAAAATCAAAAAGACTTATACTTAACTTACCTTTCCCCTCTCCGGTTCCTTCACTCCATACTATCACTCATCTGGTCCTCATTGCATCTTGTTATTGCCTCCATCGAGAATTGAATCCTCCATCCTCTAGTCTAGACCGGGAATTCTGGCTCAGATGAGATCTAGGACTTTTCTAAGCATTCATGTGCAAGGTCACGTCGTTGCTCGTGATGTCATGAAGTTGTAACCTTACTTGCACTTGCACAGAAACATCCTGGGCCAAGGGAAGTCATAGTGAGTTCCCGGATTTCAGTGAATGTTGGTGGTGATAAATATCTGTGTTTGGACCTGATGTGGAATTGTGAAGAATGGAGGGGCCGATAAGGTCAACGGTATGGAGAATATTGATCTACATTTTATGTTTGCTATCCTCTGTAAACCCCCAAGTCCCCAGGGCATAATTAGGGACATTTTAATTTCTGAAGAATTTCACTACCAATCAAACTTCCTGGGAAAATCCTTATGAATGGGGGAATTTGAATTTTGTCAGATCCGCTCATCTCTAAGTAAAGATGAGCGAATCGGTTCTGAATAAATCAAATTAATCTAGAATTTATCAACATTTTTGCCACAATTTTCCTTGATTTAGATTTAATTGCAATGGGAGAGAGACCTTACTCTGTGTATAATCAGTTCAGAAAATGACGTTCCATTTCTATATATATATATATATATATATATATATATATATATATATATATATATATTAAAATATATATTTAAGTCCAGTTTATTCAAAACAATTTCAGTAGATCTGTAATAATTAGTGATAAGCAAACGGCACCCAAAGCCGGACACAGATCCCATTCTAAGGAATATAGCAGTACTCTCATCAGCCGGCACTAGTGCATTGTAATAAAGATGTCAGATGTCAGTGTGATATATAATTATTGCAGTGTATGTGTATTTTACTGTACATGTATTTTTTGAATAAATAAATATTTAAATAAAAAAATGGCATGAGGTCCCCTATAATTTTCCTAGCCAACTGAGTGAAAGCTAATGGCTGGGAGTTGATGTTAATATTCTGAGAAGGGGCCAATAGCCACAAAGGTTCCCAGGCTATTAATCTCAGCTCAAATATGTTTGCGTAGCTTTTACTCATTATTGTAGGGGAAATCCCCCATAACGATTACTTGAGGTCCCCTATATTTACTATTCAGCAAAGGCTAAATAGACAGCTAGGGCCTGATATTAATAGCTTAGGAAGGAGTCATGGATATTGGCCCCCTCCAAGGCTAACAACATCAGCTCTCAGCCACCCCAGAATTATCGCATCTATAAGATGCACCAATTTTAGGGCTTAGCCTCCAATCTTTCCACTTTCCCTAGTGGTTAGTGGTATAGTAAGTGGGGTAATATAAAAAAAGCTCACATCAACCCCAAAATATTACCACACTTGTAACCACACCGGGTCAAGTGAGAAGAGCTGAGCAAATCACTAGAATTGGCACATGTAATGGATGTGTCTTTTCTGGGGTGGCTCCAGGCTGCTATTTTTAGAATAAGGAGGACCAATATCCATGGCCCCTTCCCAGTCTGAGAATTCCAGCCCTCAGCTGTCTACTTCTGCTTGACTGGTTATCAAAAAGGAGGGGGATCTCACAGTATTTTTTAAATTATTTATTTAAGTAATTTAAAAAACAGCGTGGGGACCCCTGTATTTTTATTTACCGGCCAAGAAAAAGCTAACACCTTGACATGGCTGTGATGAGGCCGGAAGTGCTCACACAGTCAAAGCTTGCTGATTAGCTACACTGAAGTCTTTCAGCAAACTTTGTTAAGGCTGCCAACACCCAAACAATGTAATAAAAGAGAGAGAGGGGAGCGCACATGAACAGGATCTGTTGGGAACAATGAGTTGGGCGGGTGAAGAAGAAGCGCCAAGGGGCCACTAACCTCTAGGGGCTATGCACCCCTGCATAACCCTGGTGTAGGCGAAGAGATGAGGGAAGAGGATCCCTGTATGTGACAACTCCTTCTGCTGAAGACATAAAGGTCCCCACGTGGATGCTGATAGACGATGCCAGAATCACGCTGGAACCACGTGAATGCAGGTCCTTAGGTCATGTGAGCGCAGGTCCTCCAATCCCGTGACTGACGGTACTTGTGATAAAGTAAGAGGACTTGTACTGCCTGGAGCAGCTCCTGCTTCATACCCTCAACAGAGGGACATGCAATGAAAAAGGAGAATGATGCGGTCTTTATGGAGCGCTAAGGCAGGTCAGAATGAAGGCAACAATTTTTTTTAAAAAAAGGAGCAGACCTTTGTCCTCAACACATTTCAACAGCAGACTGCTATCTGCATCAGGTGGCAATGACACCTGTCGAAACGCATTGTGGATGAATAAAGGACTGTGCCTTTTTTTAAAAAAAATTTTGAATCCTCGTGTAAAAACACTGTGTGGGCTGTGGTGTAATGATCACTGTGTCCACTAGGGGGCGCTGTGTGGATGTCCCAAGAGAGAGGATGAGTGGCAGAATACGGAGTGGCCGTGGTGTGTCTCAAAGTGGGTGGCTTTGAGATGAAGGCTTGGTTATGTGCTGATCAGCAGAGCTGATCTTTCGTGCCTATGTGTTAGGGAGAAGCCTTCAGGCAGCTGGAGAGATGGGTGGGTTCTAGCTGCCCACAAACCCACCCAGGGGTGTGTCTGATAACACCTATTGTAAAAGGCTATGTGAGTATGTGAAGGACCTGTGATGAGGTCATAGTCATGTGACCCGGTGGGCATGGCTATAGACCATATAATGTGGCCAGGGTAGGTCACATGTGGTGAATGCTGGGACCTGATTGGTCCAGTTTGGAAGGTCCCGTGAGAAGGCTCTCCTCACTAACAGCCTGTGTGTGTAATGGCTGCCAGAGCTTGAGAGTTCCCTGGAGGGATATGGACGTCTGCAGCCTGAATGAAGGAACCATGTGGAGACCCTGACGTGGGTGAGATAAATGAGGCTAGAAAGCCTCCTAAGTATAACCTGTATGATCACAGGCTTAACAGAGGGAAGCTCTGTAATGGACGCTATGCTGTGGTGAACTTTGTTATATTGCTGTGGTTTATGACGACAAATAAACCTCATGGACTGTTATAGTTATGAAAATCCGAGCTGGATCTGATTGTGTGGCTGCCAAGCGAGTGTCCCCCAACCTTGAATGACAGCGTTACCTCACAGGGCACCACTGCGAACAACTTACCTGCAACTTTCATATTCTCATAATTAACTTTATCATTGTAAGATGGAATTTTTGTTATTTCTCTAGAAAAAATCTGAGTGGTCCTGAATATATTAATAGTGTCATATCCTCTGATACATACAGTGGTTTGTAAAAGTATTCACCACTTTGGCTTTTTAAATATTTTGCTAGATTACAACCTGTGTTTAAATAATCTTTTGGAATCTGATTTCTGCTTCATGCATCAGCACTAAAAAGTTGGTGAATTGCAGTGAGAAAAAATTGGTACATGCATATGAAATCACCCCTTTTACTATGAAGCCCCTAAAAATTTCTGGTGCAATCAATTTCCTTCATAGTTCAAATGCTTAGTGAAAGAATGTCCACCTCTGTATAGTCTAAGTTTGACATGTCTGTCAGTATATATTTTCTGAAAGGCAACAGACGCTGCAACACCATTAAGCAAGTGTGAAGGGTTAATACTAAAATCAGAGCTTAAGTTTCACTTCTCCATTTCTCTGTAAGGTTTCATTTCTCCGTTTTTGTAGCTGTAAGATAAATTTTTATAATTGGCATGGGCTGTCATGAAACCAGACTGTTCCCATCAGTATAAGATAAGGGAGGCGGGGGTGTAAAACTCTGAAGAATATGTCTTTATACTACTTTCTACGCTATCTAGGTACGGACATATATGTAGTTTCCGGTTTTCTTGCAATATTATTGGCTTATAAAGTGAAATGATGCTATTGGTACTTGAGAACCTTGCATAATTAAGCAAAAGATTATAAAAGATGTGACTAAAATAAAGGGGCTTAGTGATCTGCCTCGATCCTCCCGTACAGAGACCCCAGTCTCAGTGTGGTCATTTGAGTTGCTAGCAACACTGTGGATTAATTTGGAAATCACTGGCTCAACCTTGAAGGGTTAATTTAGCCCTCCCTAAATAGCTACCTCAACAGTGGCGCCCAACGTGGGGCCCCCCGAATAGGGACGCCTCTGCCCCCGGAGGACAACAAGACAAAGGACCCTCGGAGCGGACACAGATGTTGGAAAATTGGGACTGATCACCCCCCACAACCACGGTAAGTTGGCAGTTATACTGTTCAGACTGACCGTTGGTGTGGTTTTCCTGTACTTGTTGCTGCAAAGAGGATCTGAGGTTTGTCCCCTGGTGGGGTGATTCATGGGTGGAATCATATAGAGGTGTAGTCCCGTTGGGGGCCCAGTGCTCGAACCGTACCTCATAAGGGATGGACACCCCGGATTGACCAGTGATTGTGACTCTCTTTATAGTCAAAATATCCTGAATTCCTGGTCATTGTTAGTTATCAGGCGTGGTCATGTGATCGAAGATGGGTAGGATACATAACTCAGGTATATATAGATAGATATATATAACCAGAGGTGTCCGGAGGGATAGTCTGAGACGCCCTCCTCCTTTCACTGAGTACTGCGAATTTTGGGCTTCCCAGAGGGGGTTGACCCTGTGGAACAAATGGAGACGGCTGCTCCAGTATTGTGCACAACTTGTCAGGATATTTAGCTCTAAAGGAGAGAATTATGTTTCTGTGGAAGAAAAAGAAAAGTTTGGAATTGTGTGAAGGATCAGATACTGTTAGTCTTATGATTCAAAGACGAGGAAAGAAATGTGTCAGGAATGCAGGAAAAATATTTTCGATTCTGGGATTTCCTAAGGGCGGGAGGTTGCAGCCTACGCTATGGGATGAAGGAGTTAAAAGGTTGACTGATGATGGATTACTTAAAGGAGCTGAGGAATTCTGTGGCTTGGCACATGAATTGTATAATGAAGGTTATGTGGAAATTGAACAGCAAGTGAATTCTGATTGTTTCTGTTACTGCTATGTTGAAGAAGGAAAAATTGTCTATTATAACAGGGATGGGATGGTTTTTTTTTGGTTCAAGAAAGTGACTGTGGTATGAGAATGTGATTGGTTAAAGAAGGAACTGAGATTAATGAGAGAATGTGTTAGGCAGACGAATAGTTAAGTGATGATTTGAAACAAGAAGTTTCCCTGCTAGATGATAAGGTCCCTCCCCAGGAAATCAAGCCTCCTCCCGACTTTAAGCTCTGTGCCCCTTAACCCTAAGGCACCGATGTGTCCTGGACTACCAAAACTCAGTATGCCCCCACCCTATGATCCTGCCGGGTGGATCTGTGCTGTATGTGTAGTTACTGATCCTCAGTGGAGAAAGGTCTGCTATAATTGTGGCACAAGAAGACCAAGAGTTGCAGCCCCCACCTCTGCTAACGGCACCTATTATCCGCAGCCAGCCTCAATCCCCGTTCACCCGATCCAGAGGAAAAAAAAAAAAGTTTTCAGAAGACTTTAACCTGCTGTTCAGGAGAGAGAGAGAGAGAGAAAAAAAAAAAGCAAGCTAGCAGCTGCAGCTGCTTCAGTACCCCCTCCCATCTTAGCCCACACCATATCCCCCTGCCCCACCGCAGCTGCGAGCACACAGGAAACTCTGCCCCCCCTCAGACTTCAGCTAGTGGGAGCCCTGCTCCTCAGCCCCTCCCTGCTAATTCTCATTACTGCTCAGTTCGTGATCTCTCTCACATGTCCAGTAAATTTACTAGGGGTATATTTATTATCACAGTTCCGCTCCAGAATACAATTCCAGGCTGAACCAGGTGAGCTGAAGATCTATCCTACATTGTTTGGAATTCCAAGATGATGGTCAGATGTTTTTTTTGTTATATAATCCCTATGTAGATGAAGACAGTGAGGAAATCTGTATTTTGCATGCCCTTCCTACAGTTATGATGGCCCTGATAGGCTCAGATCCACCCCCAATATTGCTTGAGGATCAACGACTCACCCCATACCTCTCAGAGATACCATCTAAATTCTGGTTAAAAGGGCCAAATGATATAGGGAAAATGCCTGTAGAACCAGTAAAAGTGTTTCTCAAACTTGGTGCCTAATCCACATACTCTTTTGTCCCAAATACCCCAGGATGCTGCTTGGTTTACAGTCATCGATCTTACTGATGCCTTCTTTAGCATTCCGTTACACCCAGACTGCCAGTTTCTATTTGCATTCACTTTTAAGGGCAACAGTTAATATGGACAGTTATGCCACAAGGGGCACAAAACAGTCCCACCCAGGTTGCAAAAAAAATATATGAGCAGGTGTCTTTTGCCATTTCTTCCATTGTTAGCCTCCTTAAAGCATCTGGCAGCACTGAACTGTCGGGTTTCGGCCTCGAGACTTCAGTTCTGCCTTGGTCAAGTGATATTCTTGGGTCACTGTCTCCTTCAGGGTGCCAAACACCTCACAGAACAAAGAAAAATAGCTGCTAGCTCCCTTCCTTTCCCTAAAGATGAAACAAGATGAAACTGAACTCCAACGTTTTCTTATGCACTTATTGTTGTCAGTGGATACCGGATAAATCCCGCATAATGCAACCCCTTTACAATGCCTTGAAAGACGTATAATGAATTATAAGGAAAGATGGCAGTGATGAGGATTACCTCCAACATGATTGTTCCCAACTTCTGACAGAAGAAACAGCTACTCCACCAAATGCCAGTGAGAATCCACTCCCAAATCCTGATCTGGTGTTATACACGGATGGTTCTAGATATGCTGATGAGTTTGGTAGATTCCACACGGGATACGCTGTTACCACAGAGGACACTGTAGTGCACGCAGCTGCGCTCCCGCCCTGACAGTCAGCACAAGAAGCAGAACTCCAGGCTCTGTCTACTGCATGTACTTTGGCCAAGAACAGACGGGCTAATATATACACGGACTCACGGTATTCATTTGGTATTGCTCACGATTTTGGGGCTCCATGGGCCCATCGAGGGTTTATTACTACTGCCAGAACTCCAGTGAAAAATGCTGAAGCTGTTAAAACCCTCATGGACTAGATCAAATTACCTACTCAGGTGGCCATTATCAAAGTTAAGGCGCACGGTCCTAGGACCAGTCCACAGACTGTTGGCAACACATTTGCGGATATGCAAGCAAAAGCCGCCGCTCTCTTACCCGTTGAACCATACCATACCAACGTGGTGACCACACGCTCTCAGCATAAACAGTTACAAGAAGCATTGACCCTACAAGAACCTGATGATCTACAACAGACTGAAGTTTTCTGTCGGACCCCGCGAGACCGCTTAATGACGACGCAGAGAATGTCTCCAAAGGAAGAGGTGAAGCAATGGAAGACTGATGGGGCACGAATGGATAATGGTCTCTGGAAAAAGGACCAACTTGTGTGTCTCCCTAAGCGGATGTACCCTGCTATTGCCATATTGACATATATCGAGGAAAAAATCAGGCCCTCGCACTGGTGCAAAAATTCTACTGGGCCCCGGTTCTCCAGTTGGCCGGAAGCATTCCCTGTTACCAACATGACTGCAAAAACCACAGCGAATAAACTGGTGATGGAAGTTAGATGCAGATATGGGGTTCCAGAAGTTGTTGAAAGTGACCAAGGCCCGGCCTTTTCTTCTCATGTGTACTAAGAAGTGCTGACAATGCTTGGATCCACTGTAGCCCTCCATACTCCGTATCACCCACAATCCAGTGGGAAAGTTGAGAGGCTGAATGGCACACTGAAGGGACAATTGACCAAAATGATGCAGGAGACTACGGCTCCATGGCCAGAGCTCCTACCCATTGTACTATACCATATTCGTACTACCCCTATTGCAAAATATGGCTTGTCCCCATTGAGATATTGTTTGGTGCTAGGCCCCCAGTTGCAAATTTTCAGCCTCAGCAGTTATCAGAAGAGACTGACCGTGTTGTTCAATGTTATTCTGCTTAGTAAAAATCTTGCTAACACCCATGTTCTAGTTTTTTCTTCTTTTCCAGATTCAGCAGAAACCGACACCTGTCATAACCTGAAGCCTGGTGATTTGGTAGTCGTGAAGAAGCATGTCAGGAAGCACGGACTAGAACCCTTGTATGACGGTCTCTATCAAGTTCTCCTCATCACCCAACAAGCCAATAGCAAATGAAAGGACATAATGTTTTGGTTTTTCGCATTTTCCATATAATTATTGTTAGAAGTTGAAGTTAAAGTTAGAAGATATTCAAAGACTCAGAGATCAATACAATAAAGACAATGATCGCAATAAGGACAGTTGGTGGTCAGACACTTTCTCAATCCAGCCAATTGATTTAAGGGAATTGGGGGCTGGATAGCTGGGATCTTACAGAGCTTGTTACACATTGCTGCCTGTATCCTTGTTGTATATGTGATACTAAACCTTGTTCTTTGGTGTATTTCTGTATGTATTAGGAAATTCTACACTAAGCCAGCTAATGATGATACCAAAGGTGTCGTTGCCCCTGCTCTTCTCTGCACCGATCTCAAAAGGCTACTTGATGAAGATGTTGAAGCCAAGCACATGCCTACCTACAAAAGATCCCCACCACCGTCATCAAAAATTGTTATTCGTGAACTGCAGTATACAGGGGGGATGGGTGCGCCGCGACAGCCATGACTGGTAACACGGCATCAGTCATGTGAAGACCAGTACCCCTCAAGCTTTTAGCTTGGGATAGCACCTCTGATGCTGCATATGTGTTAAAAAAATTTATCTAGGGGGAATGTGAAGGGTTAATACTAAAATCAGAGCTTAAGTTTCAATTCTCCATTTCTCTGTAAGGTTTAGTTTCTCTGTTTTTGTAGCTGTAAAATAAATTTTTATAATTGGCATGGGCTGTCATGAAACCAGACTGTTCCCATCTGTATAAGATAAGGGAGGCGGGGTGTAAAACTCTGAAGAATATGTCATTATACTACTTTCTACGCTATCTAGGTACGGACATATATGTAGTTTCCGGTTTTCTTGCAATATTATTGGCTTATAAAGTGAAATGATGCTATTGGTACTTGAGAATCTTGCATAATTAAGCAAAAGATTATAAAAGATGTGACTAAAATAAAGGGGCTTAGTGATCTGCCTCGATCCTCCCGTACAGAGACCCCAGTCTCCGTGTGGTCATTTGAGTTGCTAACAACACTGTGGAATAATTTGGAAATCACTGGCTCAACCATGAAGGGTTAATTGAGCCCTCCCTAAATAGCTACCTCAACACAAGAAGCACCATCAAATTCATTATCATCAAATGGAAAGATTGTGATGCTACAAGAAACCTGCCAAGAGAGGCCTCCCACCAAAACTCTCATTCTGAGCATGGAGGGCATGAATTAGAGAGGCAACACAGAGACCAAAGGTAATCCTGAAGGAGCTGTAGAGTTTCCAAGCAGAGAACGGATTATCTGTCCATGCAACCACATTAAGCCATATACTCCAAAGAGATGGCCATTATGGAAGAGTGGGCAAAAAAGCCTTTACTTACACACAAAACTTGTAAGGCTCATTTTGAGTTTGCCGAAAGACATGTAGGCGACTCCCCAAATGTATGGAGGACGGTACTGTGGTCAGATGAGATTAAAATCAAATGTTTTGGCCATCGAGGAAAACGCTATGTCTGAAGTCTAACCAGCACAACTCATCACACCAAGAACACCACCCTGACAGTGAAACATGATGGTGGCAGCATCATGATGTGGGGATGTTTTTTGAAAACAGTGACAGGAAAAATAGTTTGAGTTGAGGGGAAGATGGATGGTACAAAAAACAGGGATATTCTGCAAAAGATGTTTCAGTCTGTCAGTGATTTGAGACTGGGACTGAGGTTCACCTTCTAACAAGACAAAGCATACTGCTAAAGCATAACTTGTTTGGTTTAAGGGGAAATGTATAAATGTTGTCGACTGGCCTAATCAAAGCCCAGACCTTATTCCAATTGAGAATTTGTGGTCAGACTTGAATATTAGTGTTTACCAGAAGAAACAATCTAACCTGAAGGAGTTGGAGCACTTTTGCCTTGAGAAATGGGCAAAAGTACCAGTGGCCAGATGTGGAAAGCTCATAGAGACTTATCTAAATTGACTTGCTTCTGTAATTGTGTAAAAGGAGGCTCTACAAAGTACTGACTTTAGGGGGGTGAATGGTTATGGACACTGAAGTTTTCAGTTATTTTGTCCTATTTGTTGTTTGCTTCACAATAAAAATAAAATCAAATGTTCACAGTTGTAGACATGTTCTTTACATGAGCTGATGCAAACACACAAAAAATGATGACATTCCAAGTTGTGAGGTAGCAAGACCTGAAAAATGCCAAGAGGGTTGAATCCTTTTGAAAGCCACTGTATATAGGACTGGTATAGTGAAAGGGTATACCATTACATTTCTGAGGGTCTTATTTAGTCTTTGTTTCATAGTTAGAACTTTAAAAGTAACAATGAGTAGGTGGAAGCTGAGGAGGAGGAGGAAGAGGATAAACAGGAGCTGGTGGCTAACACAACACAACGCAGTACCCATTTCCATTGTGGAAAATATGTTGAAAAAATTCCCATCAGAAAATGCCAGCGGCAAGGCCCAAGCTTCCTTACCCAACCAATGAGGGGAGACCAGGGAGACATACAGCAGAGGGAGGATTACACTGTTGAAGGCGTGGGCCAAGTTCATTACACCAACCAATGCCAAGGGCCTGATAATCGGATATTTTTGTCAAGGAGGGAAAAGTTTTTAAAGATGGTTCCTCAATACCTGGCCGACTAAACCAGTGTACTCCCTAATTCCTCTGAGACTTTCAACTACTGGGTCTCAAAGCTGGAAACCTGGCATGAGCTGTCCCTCATGGTGCCCATGGTGTTGTGCTACCCTGCTGCTGGGTCTTCTCTGAGCAGGTATTTAGTGCCACTGGGGAGGGGGCATAACAGACATGCACTTTCATTTGTCAGCAAAGAATGCAGACAGGTTCACTCTCATAAACAGGAGCAAATCCTGGATTAGCCCACACTATTCCACACCACCAGATGACAGCAGCACATAAAGACCATAATCATGTTTTCTATCTGGCTTTGCGCTTTCTTAAAAGCCTTTTTGAATGTATAAGTACATAAATTACACTTTCAAAATATTTTCATTCAAAATGTTGTTATGGATTCAATGACTCATCAATACAATTTAGCATGCATTTTGGTGGTTTGCAAAGCATCGAAATATAATTCAGGATTAGATTACTCATCCACACAATAGTAAGTGCTTTATGTCTCATTTTTGTATTATTTAACAGTAGGAAAAAGCTTCTGAAAATTTTGCTTGTTTTTCCACACTTCTTACCCATTCACTATTCTGTGTTCTGGGGTAAATTTTTGTGATATAGAAGACTCAAAAAAAGGTTTCAAATTTTTGCTGGGTTGCATTTCTCAGCCATACGATATTACATCTTCTTTGGTACATTTCGTGGCTGTAAAAGTCTCAAAAACTGTCAACAATTATTGGCATTATATTGCTCACCCATAGACTATTGCGTGATCTGGTGGTGCATTTTGTTGGTATATAACTCTCAAATATCTTCTTTGGTACATTTTGTTGCTATAAAAGCCTAAAAAAAACTTGTTCAAAATTTAACGGTATTATATTGCTCTTCCATATGGTATTACATCTTCTTTGGTACGTTTTTTCAGTATTATCATGCTCACCTATAGACTACTCCATGGTATGTAGTATATTTTGTTGGCGTATAACCCTGAAAACACATGGTAAAAAATGTATGAATATTATATTGCTCACTGATAGGGAATTACATCTTCTTGGGTACATTTAGTTGAATATAAGCCTCCAAAAACTTGTTCGGTATTATAATGCTCTCCCATACACTATTCCGTGGTCTAGAGTACATTTTTTTGGTAAATAACCCTCAAAAACCTTGCTCTAAATTTATCAGTATTGTGTTACACCACCGTAGAGTGAAAAAAAATCACTTAAACAACCGAATATAACTCCACGTAAATCAAAGTTCTGTGAAATCAAACTGTCCACTAAGGAAGCAACACTGATTGACAATCAATTTCACATGCTGTTGTGCAAATGAAATAGACAACAGATGGAAATTATTGGCAATTATCAAGCCACCCTCAATAAAGGAGTGGTTCTGCAGGTGGGGACTACAGACCACATCTCAGTACCAATGCTTTCTGGCTGATGCTTTGGTCACTTTTGAATGTTGGTTGTGCTTTCACACTCGTGGTAGCATGAGACGGACTCTACAACCCACACAAGTGGCTCAGGTAGTGCAGCTCATCCAGGATGGCACATCAATGCGAGCTGTGGCAAGAAGGTGTGCTGTGTCTGTTAGCGTAGTGTCCAGAGGCTGGAGGTGCTACCAGGAGACAGGTCAGTATACCAGTAGACATGGAGGGGGCCGTAGGGGGGCAATAACCCAGCAGCAGGACCGATACCTCAGCCTTTGTGCAAGGAGGAACAGGAGGAGCACTGCCAGAGCCTTGCAAAATGACCTCCAGCAGGCCACAAATGTGCATGTGTCTTTACAAATGTTTAGAAACCGACTCCATGAGGATGGTCTGAGTGCCCGATGTCCACAGATGGGGGTTGTGCTCACAGCCCAACACCGTGCAGGACGCTTGGCATTTGCCACAGAACACCAGGATTGGCAAATTCATCACTGGCGCCCTGTGCTCTTCACAGATGAAAGCAAGTTCACACAGAGCACATGTGACAGACGTGACAGAGTCTGGAGACACAGTGGAGAGTGATCTGCTGCCTGCAACATCCTTCAGCATGACCGGTTTGGCAGTGGGTCAGTAATGGTGTGGGGTGGCAATTCTTTGGAGGGCCACACAGCTCTTCATGTGCTCGCCGGAGGTAGCCTGACTGCCATTAGGTACCAAGATGAGTTCCTCACTGTCACAATCCATTTCTGTGATCTGTGTCAGTTTGGGCTGCACTGATATAAACTTTTTTCCTTTCAAGCCGTCGGGGGTTAATATCAGTTTTTGTCCCCCGGTGGCCGCTGGTGTTACTGCATGCTTAGTTAGTCTGCTGGTGACCACTCCCACCTTCCAATTTAAGGTCACCTGGTACACCAGCTGACTGTTGTTAATAGCAGGTCCTTTGCAAACCAACCTTTGAGAAAAGAGGAGCTATCTCGAGCAGTGCTTTTTGCAGCTTATGTGGAGCACTGGTGTTTCTGCTGAAAGCTGAGTTTGGGTGCCTTACTCCGCTTCCTTGAAGCATTGGCAGCAAAGAAAGCTAAGTTGTTTGTTTTTCCCTGTCTGTTATTTTCCTTGGTGTTGCATTACTGCAGCGGTGGGACCAGTGTCTGCACTTACCAGTTTCCTACTGAGGGATAGGTGCAGGGTGAGTGAGGGCTGAGGTATCCTGGTCGATGACAGCTTGAAAAAAGCCTTGTAGGGACGTCAGGCCAGTTCAGGGACACAGTCTCAGGAGAGTGCAGGAGGTGTCCCTTTCCCCGTTCCCTATTGCAGGGCCCACCATTGTAATTGTGTCCCCGGTGTCCCCTTGTCTGTCTTGGTTGTTTTAGTGACTGAACTATCGTCGGGTCGCATCATGCAGGGCCAGTCACATCGTAACACTGAGACCCCTTGTGAGACCATATGCTGATGCGGTTGGCCATGGCTTCCTCCTAATGCGGGACAATGCCAGACCTCATGTGGCTGGAGTGTGTCAGCAGTTCCTGCAAGATGAAGGCATGGAAACTATGGACTGGCCCGCCCATTCCCCAGACAGGAATCCGATTGCGCACATCTGGGACATCATGTCTCGCTCCATCCACCAATGTCACGATGCACCACAGACTGTCCAGGAGTTGGTGGATGCTTAAGTCCAGCCGGTGTGGGAGGAGATCCCTCAGGAGACCATCCGCCGCCTCATCAGGAGCATGACCAGGCATTGTACGGAGGTCATACAGGCACGTGGAGGCCACTCACAATAATGAGCATCATTTTGACTTGTTTTAAGAACATTACATCCCACTTTAATTTTGTGTGGGACTCCAAAGTTTAGGAGAAGTATTTCAATTTCTTTCTTTCTTTATACTGGAAAAACATTAATGACTGATGGTAAAAACGGACACACGGATGACACAATGATGGCACACTCATCCAAAACACTGATGACAGCAGTTCTAATTTTCTAGGACGTGTCTTATATAGATGCGTGAAGGAGGCCTAAATTTGACTTTAATCTATGGTGGAGCACCGAATAGATGGGCTTTTGCTAACCAGTAGAGTTGAGCGACTTTTGTTTTTTTAGGGTCGCGTTTCGTGAAACCCGACTTTTCCAAAAGTCGGGTCGAGCAAGATCGTCCGATTATAGGGAAAAGTCGGGGTCGTCCCGAAACACGAAACCCAATGTAAGTCAATGGGGAATAAAAGTCGGCAGTGAGAGGAGGACAGGAAACACACCTACAGTGCCCATTTGAATGCCTAAAGCATCAATTCTTCTTACTTAAGCTTGTCAACCTTAATTAACTTCATAATACAAGTTACGCACTGAAAAATGGGGGTTATTTGGCTAAAGTTGTGGGGGGGAGGGCTGGCTGCAGGTTTTCATGTGCCCTGGGCGAAAGAGCGCCCCTTTAACACATACCACAACTCATCATGTTCCGATACGGCAGATAAATAGCGGTATAGTACAATGAAAAATACCTCACTTTTTACATCTCATGACGAGGCCCATCTATTTCTCCATACAGAATCATTGGTCCCATATAATGTTTGAAACAGTATATGATGAGCTCCACATAATGCTACAGTATATGTTGGTCCCCATGGATGAAGCTCCACTGTCTTATGGGCCCAAATAATGCTCCAAACATAATGGGCCCCATTTCTAATGCTCTAGTGTATAATGGGCCCTGTAAATGCTGCTCCAGTGTCTGATGTCCACCTTTGGAATGTTCCAGTGTATGGTGGGCCCCATCTATCATTCTCCAGAGTATAGTGCTCCCCAAAAATTGCTGTCCCAACATTGAAAACAATCAAATAAGTCTCCTCGCTAGGGAATCCCTGTACTTGTCTGGATTCCTCGTCATCCCCATCTTCCATCTCACTGCACAGTATTTCAACTTTGCAAGTGCTGTGATCCTGAGCAAGCAGGGGGGGCCCACTCGTTGGCGACGGCACTGGCACAGGGCCCCTGATAGTACGGTGGTGTGTCTGATGGCGGGTGGGCCGAACCTGCACTTTCATCTGCAGCTTCCTCTTTGTCACCGTGTAAGATGGAACTGTATATGGGAAGGGTAACCTGAGTTTCATCAGGGTCAGATTCAGGTCGTGTAGCGTGCGAGGGGAATGTAGTGGTCTGGGTCAATGTACCAGCAGATTCATCGAGCAGTGGCTGGGCATCAGTGCACTTGTGTCGCCCCCAGGAGTACGGTCGCCACAGTGGCATTACCTTCTTCCTAGGGAGTGTGATGTCATGCTTGGGAGCAACGAACGATCTCTCTAGCAGGTTAACTGATTGGGCGGCGTTATTCCCACGAGTCATGACCCTCCAAACAGCGTTCATGAAGGCAAAGTGTTTGTTTTACGTGGGCAGTATGGTTGCAAAGCTGAACCTTAAAGGAATGTCCAGAAGGGCACCACCAGGAGTGGAGCCTACGGTTAAATTCGACTCCACCTGGGAAACCTCAACCATGCCAGATACAGAACAGATGCACACATTGCAAGCTTAATTCCGTTAACGAACGAGACTCCGTCATGCCCCGCGGTCCGAGTCCGGCTTACTAGAGGGACACGTGAGGCTCTGGCACATGAGATTGGCCAATAACTGGTGTGTCATGCCCTTACATGTCCGTGGCTGCATGTGCGCTACACTGAAAAGGCCAGCGTTTGTCGCTTACAGGTGCAGATAACCCGCTGAACAACGTTAGTGATGGGGATCACTGATTACAATTATTACCCGCGAACAATGATTTCCCAGTAAGTGCAGGTCAATCGCAGTTCCGGAATTAGGCCTAACCGTCATTCCTGAAAAAATGAAAAACTTACGTGTGCAAAACACAGGTGCTGTAGCTTGCTTAACAGCTCGCCAGCCGTTCTCACGCCCAGTATGGATTACACGTGATTGCATAAAGGTGAGAAAGGGTACCATATCCCCAGATAACATGTATGGATAGCGTACACATTCAAAATATATGTCTATACATCAGGAGGCAGGCTCAGACGGTGTTAGGCCCAGTATGGATTGCACGTGATTGCACAAAGGTTAGAAAGGGTACCGTTTCCCCGGATAACATGTATGGATAGCGTACACATTCAAAATATATGTCTATACATCAGGAGGCAGGCTCAGACGGTGTTAGGCCCAGTATGGATTGCACGTGATTGCACAAAGGTTAGAAAGGGTACCGTATCCCCAGATAAAATGTATGGATAGCGTACACATTCAAAATATATGTCTATACATCAGGAGGCAGGCTCAGACGGTGTTAGGCCCAGTATGGATTGCACGTGATTGCACAAAGGTTAGAAAGGGTACCGTTTCCCCGGATAACATGTATGGATAGCGTACACATTCAAAATATATGTCTATACATCAGGAGGCAGGCTCAGACGGTGTTAGGCCCAGTATGGATTGCACGTGATTGCACAAAGGTTAGAAAGGGTACCGTATCCCCAGATAAAATGTATGGATAGCGTACACATTCAAAATATATGTCTATACATCAGGAGGCAGGCTCAGACGGTGTTAGGCCCAGTATGGATTGCACGTGATTGCACAAAGGTTAGAAAGGGTACCGTTTCCCCGGATAACATGTATGGATAGCGTACACATTCAAAATATATGTCTATACATCAGGAGGCAGGCTCAGACGGTGTTAGGCCCAGTACGGATTGCACGTGATTGCACAAAGGTTAGAAAGGGTACCGTATCCCCAGATAACATGTATGGATAGCGTACACATTCAAAATATATGTCTATACATCAGGAGGCAGGCTCAGACGGTGTCAGGCACAGTATGGATTTGACGGCCCAGACTACACAGCAGAGGAGCAGGGAGAGGTAAAGATTGCAAATGCTGGGGCCCTACCCAAGCAAGGGGGGCCCACTCGTGGGCGTCGGTACTGGCACTGGGCCCCTCATAGTACAGCGGTGTGTCTGACGGCGGGTGTGCACCACCACCGTCAGAGACACTTGATTGCACTATGAAGGACCCTGTACCAGTGCCTGCGCCCAAGAGTCGGCCTACCCACCTGTCCAGGGCAACGGCACTCGCACGGTGTCGTGCGCTAGGTGGTGACCCCGGCCATGGGGGGGGAGGCAGCACAGTTAGGGAGTTTTAGAATGTGGCATATGTTGATGTTGGACATTCAGCTGATGCAAAAGGTGAAATAGGTCAAGTCCCAGGAAGAGGTGGACCAAAGCAAGCCATTTTTCTGTCACCCTATGTGTCATCAGGGGAAGGTGGGACAAAATCCTTGGAAACCCATGCGTGGTTCATTTTAATGAAGGTTAGATCATCCACATTTGACAGACGGGTCCTTTTTTCTGTCAGGTTTGATCCAGCTGCACTGAAGACTCTTTCCGATAGCACACTTGCAGCTGGGCAAGCGAGCTCCTGTAAGGCATATTGGGCCAATTCAGGCCAGGTGTCCAGTTTAGCGGCCCAATAGTCAAAGGGGAATGACCTGTGTAGGAGAACATCGATATGGGAGGAAAAGTAGTTTGTAACCATAGTTGACAACTGCTGTCTCCTGTCACTTTCCATCGATGCAGTATTACCAGTTGTGTGAGCGGTACTTGAAAAATCAGTCCACAACATTGTCATGAAACCCCTGTCTCCAACGCCACTTCTGCTGTGTGCACCACGAACACCTCTGCCAAGCTGCCCCCGGCCCGTACGGCTCGTGTGAGAACGATCACCGCTGCTGTGTGCTGGGAATGCCTCAAGCAACCGATTTACCAGAGTTGCTTGTTTCTTAGCCAATATTAGGTCAAGGTTCTCCTGTGGCATGATGTTTTGTAATTTGCCTTTATAGCGTGGATCCAGGATGCTGGCCAACCAGTAGTCGTCATCGTTCATCATTTTGGCAATGCGTGGGTCCCTTTTTAGGATCTGCAAGGCATAATCTGACATGTGGGCCAATGTTCCCGGTGTCAATGATGCACTGCGAGTGCTGGTTGGAGGAGCACTTTCTGGCAAATCCACATCCCTCCAGTCACGCACAAACCCTGTACCAGACCTTGCCACGCCAACATTTTCACTTGCCCCACGAGATGCATCCTCCTCCCCTAAGTAATCATCCCCATCATCCTCCTCCTCCTCCTCTTCTTCCTCCACCTCGTCCAGGAGAGGTCCCTGAGCAGACAATGGCTGAATGTCATCAAGGATTCCCTCCTCCTCTTCCTCCTCATCAACATTGGCTGCAGACGCCTGCTCCTTAAGGTGCGTCAAAGTTTGCATGAGCAGACGCATAAGTGGGATGCTCATGCTTAGGATGGCGTCGTCTGCGCTTACCAGCCGTGTGCATTCCTCAAAACACTGAAGGACTTTACAGAGGTCTTTCAGCTTCGACCACTGCACACCTGTCAACTCCATGTCTGCTCTCAAAGTGCCTGGCCGTGTATCCTCCCACAAATGCATTATGGCCTGCCTCTGCTCGCACAGCCGCTCCACCATGTGCAGGGTGGAGTTCCACCTTGTTGCAATGTCGATAATGAGGCGGTGGTTGGGAAGGTGGAGCAATCGCTGCAGCTTCTGCATACGAACGGAGTGTACAGGCGACCGGCGGATGTGCGCGCACAGTCTTCGCACCTTCTGGAGCAGGGCTGTTAACTCCGGATAATTTTTGAGGAAGCACTGCACCACCAGGTTCAAGGTGTGAGCCAAGCAAGGTATATGGCTGAGTTTTGAAAGGGCTATGGCTGCCACAAAATTACGGCCGTTATCACTAACTACCTTGCCTGCCTCAAGATGTACACTGCCCAGCCATGACTCAGTTTGTCGCTTCAAGTACTCGGCCAGCACCTCGGCGGTGTGTCTGTTGCCCAAACACATCATCTGCAACACAGCCTGCTGACGCTTTCCACTAGCTGCTCGATAGGGGGACACATCGTGTGCAACAGTGGCAGCTGCAGATGGAGTGCTCGTACGACTGCGCTCTGTGGACGAGCTTTCGCTTCTGGAGGAGGAGGAGGAGGAGGGTCGAACGCCTACAGCCAACTGTTTCCTATACCGTGGGCTAGGCAGCACTGTCCCACCACTGCGGTCCCCTGTGGACCCTGCATCCACCACATTAACCCAGTGCGCAGTGATGGACACGTAACGGCCCTGGCCATGCCGACTGGACCATGCATCAGTTGTGAGGTGCACCTTTCCGCTCACTGACTGCTTGAGTGCATGGACAATGCGGTCTTTCACATGATGGTGGAGGGCTGGGATGGCTTTGCGAGAGAAGAAGTGGCGACTGGGTAGGTCATAGCGTGGTACTGCATAGGCCATGAGTTCGCGGAAAGCTGTGCTTTCCACCAACCGAAAGGGCATCATCTCAAACAAGATTAGTTTGGCAATGTGGGCGTTCAAACCCAGTGTACGCGGATGAGAGACTGAGTACTTTCTTGACCTACTCATAGTGTCTGGGAGGGTGAGCTGGACTTGAGAGCTGCATATGGTGGAAGTAGCGGTGGACAGGGCGGACTGAGAGAGGGTTGATGATGGTGATGGAGTTGGTGTTCTTTCTGATGGCCTAGAATCAGTCTTTCGTTGATATAACAGTGGGATTACCTGACTGCTGTGGCCTTGCAACGACACCTCAACATTTGCTGCTGTGCTAACCGGTGGGCTTACAGTGGGGGAAACAATGTAGCGTTGCTGACTACCTTCTTTGTGATCAGTTGCACATGTGGCACTTGAGGTTTGGTGTTGTGTCCACGCTTGCAAGTGCATGCTGGTTAAATGTCTAAGCATTCAATTGATATTCAAATTTTTCAGATTTTTCCCTCAGCTAAAGGTCTTTGCGCACTTCTTACAGATAACCTTGGCCTGATCATGAGGATTTTGTTCAAAAAAGTGCCACACTGCACTCTTCCTACTTTGGCAGAGATTTTGCGGCCTAGCACGCTGTGATCTTTTGACCCTCTGGACAAGCTGTCCAGCAACTCTTTTGATGTTTGGAACCTGTCTTTGGAGTGCTCCGGGCCTGCCAGATAACAGCTGTTGCGATGTCGATGTCTGCTGTGGATGCTCCTCATCTGAGCTATTGGAAGCAGCACCCTCTTCCCCCAATGGATGCCAATCTGGGTCAACAACTGGGTCATCCATCACCTCCTCTTCTATGTCATGTGCACCTTCCTCTGTGTCACCGTGTATGGTGGTATAGTGTGCGGGAAGGGGCACCTGAGTCTCATCAGGGTCAGAATCTGGCTCTGTACACTGCGAGGACAATGTAGTGCTCTGAGTGAATGTACCAGCAGAATCATCCATCAGCGGCTGTGCATCAGTGCACTCCATGTCAGATTCATCTTGGCCTGGGTAATTCACCATTTGACTTGATAATCCAGGCATGGTATGTGAAAACAGCTCCATGGAGTAATCAGTAGTATGGCCTGCGTCATCCTTCAATCTTGGTTGGGGTGAAGGACACAAGGAAAGGTGTGGTTCATGAACATGAGCCTCCAATGACGACTCAGTGCTTTTACTTTTTACAACTGAAGAAGAGGAGGCGATAGAGCTGGAGGCTGAGTCAGCAATGTAAGACAAAACTTTTTCCTGATGCTCTGGCTTTAAAAGCGGTTTGCCAACTCCTAGAAAACTAAGCGTTCGAGGCCTTATGTAGCCAGACGATGACGCAGGCTCAACACCTCCTGCATTCGGTCCTATTTTGCTCTTGCCACTACCATCAGATCCACCACCAACACCATCATTACCAGCTGCCAACCCCCGCCCAATTCCACGGCCTCTTCCACCAGCCTTCCTCATTTTTGGTAGAAATGTAGACAAAATCCAACAAACTATATAGTAATATAAAACAAGGTACAAGGTGTCTATAGGACAGAGGAGATTTTGAATTTCTGCAGACACTTGTGGACACTGGACACTTTTGGATTGTGTGAGGCCCACTGATATCTGAGCGCTATGTCACAGGCTCGATGGCACAGCTGTGACAAAAGTGACGAGAGGATAAGGGAGATTTTGAATTTCTGCAGACACTTTTGGACATTGGACACTTTTGGATTGTGTGAGGGCCACTGATATCTGAACGCTATGTCACAGGCTCGATGGCACAGCTGTGACAAAAGTGACAAGAGGATAAGGGAGATTTTGAATTTCTGCACACACTTGTGGACACTGGACAATTTTGGATTGTGTGAGACCCAATGAATATCTGAGTGCTATGTGACAGGCTCGATGGCACAGCTGTGACCAAAGTGACTAGAGGATAAGGGAGATTTTGAATTTCTGCACACACTTGTGGACACTGGACACTTTTGGATTGTGTGAGGCCCAATGAATATCTGAGCGCTATGTGACAGGCTCGATGGCACAGCTGTGACCAAAGTGACTAGAGGATAAGGGAGATTTTGAATTTCTGCACACACTTGTGGACACTGGACACTTTTGGATTGTGTGAGGCCCAATGAATATCTGAGCGCTATGTGACAGGCTCGATGGCACAGCTGTGACCAAAGTGACTAGAGGATAAGGGAGATTTTGAATTTCTGCACACACTTGTGGACACTGGACACTTTTGGATTGTGTGAGACCCAATGAATATCTGAGCGCTATGTGACAGGCTCGATGGCACAGCTGTGACCAAAGTGACTAGAGGATAAGGGAGATTTTGAATTTCTGCACACACTTGTGGACACTGGACACTTTTGGATTGTGTGAGGCCCAATGAATATCTGAGCGCTATGTGACAGGCTCGATGGCACAGCTGTGACCAAAGTGACTAGAGGAAAAGGGAGATTTTGAATTTCTGCACACACTTGTGGACACTGGACACTTTTGGATTGTGTGAGACCCAATGAATATCTGAGCGCTATGTGACAGGCTCGATGGCACAGCTGTGACCAAAGTGACGAGAGGATAAGGGAGATTTTGAATTTCTGCACACACTTGTGGACACTGGACACTTTTGGATTGTGTGAGGCCCAATGAATATCTGAGCGCTATGTGACAGGCTCGATGGCACAGCTGTGACCAAAGTGACTAGAGGATAAGGGAGATTTTGAATTTCTGCACACACTTGTGGACACTGGACACTTTTGGATTGTGTGAGGCCCAATGAATATCTGAGCGCTATGTGACAGGCTCGATGGCACAGCTGTAACCAAAGTGACTAGAGGATAAGGGAGATTTTGAATTTCTGCACACACTTGTGGACACTGGACACTTTTGGATTGTGTGAGGCCCAATGAATATCTGAGCGCTATGTGACAGGCTCGATGGCACAGCTGTGACCAAAGTGACTAGAGGATAAGGGAGATTTTGAATTTCTGCACACACTTGTGGACACTGGACACTTTTGGATTGTGTGAGACCCAATGAATATCTGAGCGCTATGTGACAGGCTCGATGGCACAGCTGTGACCAAAGTGACTAGAGGATAAGTGAGATTTTGAATTTCTGCACACACTTGTGGACACTGGACACTTTTGGATTGTGTGAGGCCCAATGAATATCTGAGCGCTATGTGACAGGCTCGATGGCACAGCTGTGACCAAAGTGACTAGAGGATAAGGGAGATTTTGAATTTCTGCACACACTTGTGGACACTGGACACTTTTGGATTGTGTGAGGCCCAATGAATATCTGAGCGCTATGTGACAGGCTCGATGGCACAGCTGTGACCAAAGTGACTAGAGGATAAGGGAGATTTTGAATTTCTGCACACACTTGTGGACACTGGACACTTTTGGATTGTGTGAGGCCCAATGAATATCTGAGCGCTATGTGACAGGCTCGATGGCACAGCTGTGACCAAAGTGACTAGAGGATAAGGGAGATTTTGAATTTCTGCAGACACTTGTGGACACTGGACACTTTTGGATTGTGTGAGGCCCACTGATATCTGAGCGCTATGTCACAGGCTCGATGGCACAGCTGTGACAAAAGTGACGAGAGGATAAGGGAGATTTTGAATTTCTGCACACACTTGTGGACACTGGACACTTTTGGATTGTGTGAGACCCAATGAATATCTGAGCGCTATGTGACAGGCTTGATGGCACAGCTGTGACCAAAGTGACTAGAGGATAAGGGAGATTTTGAATTTCTGCACACACTTGTGGACACTGGACACTTTTGGATTGTGTGAGGCCCAATGAATATCTGAGCGCTATGTGACAGGCTCGATGGCACAGCTGTGACCAAAGTGACTAGAGGATAAGGGAGATTTTGAATTTCTGCACACACTTGTGGACACTGGACACTTTTGGATTGTGTGAGGGCCACTGATATCTGAGCGCTATGTCACAGGCTCGATGGCACAGCTGTGACCAAAGTGACTAGAGGATAAGGGAGATTTTGAATTTCTGCAGACACTTGTGGACACTGGACACTTTTGGATTGTGTGAGGCCCACTGATATCTGAGCGCTATGTCACAGGCTCGATGGCACAGCTGTGACAAAAGTGACTAGAGGATAAGGGAGATTGGATTGCTTTTAAAAAAGCAGTTTGCAGAGCAGTGGGTAAACAGCAATGCCAGCCTGTCAGGAAGCCTTAAAAGGCAGCCCATCAACCAACACCACTGATACACCACAATATAGCCTCCCCTTGCACTGCACACACAGTGACTGGTGTGTTGTGCAGGCCAAATCGCTAGCAGCAGAAGCAGTTTTTTTTTCTTCTCAGCAGGAGAAAAAAAAAAAATTGGGATTGCTTTTAAAAAAGCAGTTTGCGGAGCAGTGGGTAAACAGCAATGCAGGAATGTCAGGAAGCCTTAGAAGGCAGCCCAACAACCAACACCACTGATACACCACTATATAGCCCCCCCTTGCACTGCACACACGGTGACTGGTGTGTTGTGCAGGCCAAATCGCTAGCAGCAGAAGCAGTTTTTTTGTCTTCTTCCCTGCCTAACGCTCTCCCTACAGAATCAGCAGCAACCTCTCCCTATTCTGAGATCGGCAGAATTAAGATGGCGGTGTCATGTCGGACGCTGTTCACACCACAGCATCCGGCAGGCAGAGGTAGTTCCACCTCCAGCCACTATAGCCTCAGTGGCGCCGGCCTGATCTTCAGGCTCTCGGGGGTTAATCCTGCTGGAGACCAGGTTGGATGGTTAGTCACGCCCACGGTCTTTAAATAGTCATGCTGGCCTATGGGCGTCGCCGATTATAGCTTGTGTTTCATACCAAGTGGTTCCGGTCTGGAGTGGAGGTGTTCAAGAGAGAGAGATTCATATCTGGTGTCGTATGATCCGTCGTTATCCTTTCTCCTTCCCATATTTGTGTTTAGTTGTGCCCTGTTCACATTACTGTTTATTCCTGTGTGCGTGCGGCGCAGTGCAGTTTAAGTTCTCCCTGTCTGTCATTATTTGTGTGGGAGCTTTGGTGGTGACTTCTCACTGGGTGGAGGGTGGAGGGTTAAGTGCAGGGCTGAGCAGGAGATAAGGAAAGGTCGGAGGCTCAGGCATTTGCACCTTCAGCAAAAACCCTGGGTTGAGGGTCAGACAGGGTTTCCCCTAGTAAAGGGACACCACAGGGGCCCCGGGTATTTCAGCCTTAGTTGAACTAAGCCCCCGTGACATTATAATCGGCCCACATTTTTTCAGGAGTCCATGGATCCATTAGATTCCATAACCCGCCAGTTGGCGGCGCTGTCCATACAGGTCTCCGAGTTGAATGGGGCAGTTCAGCAGCAGGGCCTGGTAGTAGCAAAGGTGCAAACGGCATCTGCAGGTATCGGTGCAGAGCCGAAGTTTCCGCTGCCAGAACGATTTTCAGGCGATCGCAGCAAATTTGTTGTATTTCGGGAGGCCTGCAAATTATACTTCCGCATGCGGCCAATATCCTCAGGTAATGAGGCCCAGCGAGTAGGGCTGGTGTTGTCATTACTGAGTGGTGACCCCCAAGCATGGGCATTTTCCTTACCACCTGACTCTGCTACATTTCATTCGGTCGATAATGTTTTTTCTGCCCTCGGGCTCATTTACGATGACCCTGACCGACTGGCTCTAGCGGAATCTAAGATCCGCGCCCTCCGCCAGGGGGAGCGCTTGGCAGAAGACTATTGTTCGGAATTTCGCCGCTGGGCTGTAGACACACAGTGGAATGACCCAGCACTGCGGAGCCAGTTTATTCATGGGGTATCAGGGAGGGTGAAACAAGCCCTCCTGATGTATGAGACTCCGGCATCATTGGAGTCTGCCATGAGTTTGGTGATACGTATTGGTCGCCGTTTTCGTCAGGGGGCGCAGGAGACGCTGCCTCTGGGGGAAAACAGAGGTGCAGGTGTGGTTGAAGTAGATGAGTCCCCTGAACCTATGCAGATTGCTGGCGTGGCACAGGTTCAGCCTCGCGCTCCGGGAGTCCGGAAGTCCGGAGCATGTTTCTACTGTGGTAAAGGTGGTCATTATGTTAACGTTTGCCCGGTACTACCTAAGAGGGTCACACCGGCGGAAAACTGTTAAGCTCAGAGGGTATGGAGGAGACCCAACTGAGCGTATGCATATCCTCCATGATGGTATCTCAATGTATGCTCCCTGCCAAGGTTATTGTCGCCGGCAGAGAGCTACCTATATCAGTGTTCGTGGATAGCGGTTCCGCCACCAATCTCATAGATGAGGAGTTTGCACACACCGCCGGGTTTAAGATTGAAAAACTTCCTCACCCCATACAGGTGGTGACCATTAATGCTGTTCCCCTCCCTCAAGGGGAGATTACTGAGTTTGTGGCAGAGGTGAAACTCCACATTGGGGTCCTACATTCTGAGTCGGTTACATGTAGGGTCCTCCGTAATCTCCCAGCTCAAATGGTCCTGGGTTTTCCATGGCTGTCCAGGCACAACCCGGTAATTGATTGGAAAACTCAGGACATAGTCCAATGGAGTGGTTTCTGCCAAGACAATTGCTTGGCCACATGTGTGTCCGCCGTGACTCCCAGCCTGCCGGAGGCTTTGCAGGATTTCGCGGATGTTTTCTCTGAGAAGGGTTGCTCAGAACTGCCTCCACATAGAGCCTATGACTGTGCTATTAGGTTAAAACCCGGGGCCAAATTACCTAAGGCCAGGATGTTTAATATTTCTGGTCCTGAGAGACAAGCTCTGAAAGACTACATCGCGGAGAGTCTGAGTAAAGGTCACATCCGGCCTTCGTCCTCGCCTGTAGCCGCGGGGTTTTTCTTCATTAAGAAGAAAGATGGGGGGTTACGCCCGTGTCTGGATTTCCGAGAGTTAAACCAGATTACTATCCGTGATCCCTACCCAATGCCGTTGATCCCGGATTTGTTCAACCAGGTAGCGGGGGCAAAATGGTTTTCCAAGCTGGACCTCAGGGGGGCGTATAACCTCATAAGGGTCCGTCAGGGGGATGAGTGGAAGACGGCGTTTAACACTCCTGAGGGTCATTTTGAGAGTCTGGTTATGCCGTTTGGGTTGACCACCGCGCCTGCCGTTTTCCAACATTTTATTAATGATGTCTTTGCTCATGTCCTGGGGAGATTTGTGATTGTATACCTGGATGATATCCTCATTTATTCTAGCGATCGGGACACTCATTTGCAGCATGTTAGGCAGGTGTTACAGTTGCTCCGGGAGAACCAGCTCTATGCTAAGCTGGAAAAATGTTTATTTTTTGTCCAGGAGTTGCCCTTTTTGGGATATATTGTGTCCGCAGCTGGTTTTAAAATGGACACCGCTAAGGTGCAAGCGGTGTTGCAATGGGAGAGGCCGGAGAGTCTGAAAGCACTCCAGCGGTTCCTTGGGTTTGCGAATTATTATAGGAAATTTATAAAACACTTTTCGACTGTCGCCAAACCGCTCACGGACATGACAAAAAAGGGTGCCGATCTGGTGAACTGGCCTGAGGTGGCTATACGTGCATTTGAGCGTCTGAAGAATAGTTTTGCTTCAGCCCCCATTCTGGTGCAACCAGACGTGTCTAAACCTTTTGTGGTAGAGGTTGATGCGTCGGAGGTGGGAGTGGGGGCAGTACTGTCTCAAGGCTCGTCCTTGAGCGAGATGCATCCATGCGCCTACTTCTCCAAGAAGTTGTCGCCGGCCGAACGGAATTATGATATCGGCAACAGGGAGTTGTTGGCCATCAAACTGGCTTTTGAGGAATGGCGACACTTCTTGGAGGGGGCGGCTCACCAGGTCACAGTTATCACCGACCATAAGAATCTGCTCTACCTGGAGTCGGCCAAGCGTCTGTCTCCTAGGCAGGCTCGCTGGGCATTGTTTTTTACTCGTTTCAATTTTCTTGTGACGTACCGTCCCGGGGCTAAAAACACCAAGGCGGATGCTTTGTCTAGGTGTTTTCCGGGGGGAGAACCTCGGGAAGAGCCGGTACCCATCCTCCAGAAAGGGGTAGTGGTCTCGGCTCTCACGACTGAGGTAGAGGCGGAGATTGCCGAGGCCCAAGAGGAGGTACCACCAGGACTTCCCGCCAACAAATCATTTGTACCCCTGCATCTTCGGCCTAAGGTGTTGAAGGAACACCACGATTCGGTACTGGCTGGTCACCCAGGGGTGAAGGGCACCTTAGAGCTGGTATCGCGTCGTTTCTGGTGGCCCAAAATCCGGCAGGACGTGGTCTCGTACGTGGCAGCTTGCATCACGTGCGCTAGGGCTAAGTCACCCCAAACCCGTCCTGCTGGCACGCTACAGCCTCTGGGGGTACCCAATAGGCCATGGACAGAAATCTCCATGGATTTTATCACTGACTTGCCAGCCTCGGCAGGGAACACGGTCATCCTGGTGGTGGTTGACCGTTTTTCAAAGATGGCGCATTTTGTGGCGTTGTCCTCTTTGCCCAATGCTAAGACGTTGGCTCAGGTATTTGTGAAGGAGGTGGTCAGACTCCACGGAGTACCATCTGACATAGTATCTGATAGGGGTACGCAATTTGTGGCGAGGTTTTGGAAAGCTTTTTGCTCAAGGTTGGGGATCAAGTTGTCACATTCATCGGCGTTTCATCCACAGTCTAATGGACAAACTGAGCGCATGAACCAAAATCTAGAACAGTATTTACGATGCTTTGTGTCCGACAACCAGGAGGAGTGGTCTACTTTCCTTCCTCTGGCCGAATTCGCATTAAATAATCACCGCCAAGAGTCATCAGGAGAGTCTCCATTCTTTTGTGTGTACGGTCAACATCCTCAGTTTTGTACCTTACGTCAGGGTGACTCCGGGGGTGTCCCGGAGGAGGATCAGCTAGGAGCCCAATTGTCATCAGTCTGGAGGCGGGTGAAACAGCGTTTGTTGAGCATGAGTGCCAGGTACAAACGGGTGGCTGACAGTAGACGCGTGCCAGGTCCGGACCTGTGTGTGGGTGAATGGGTGTGGTTAGCTACGAAGAACATAAAACTCAAAATCCCTTCTTTAAAACTGGGTCCAAGGTTTATTGGGCCTTTTAGGATTTCTGCCATTATTAACCCAGTGGCTTATCGGTTGGAACTTCCCGCAGTGTACAAGATACACAACGTGTTTCACAGGGCTTTATTGAAAAAGGTGGTAGGCTCTGTGGACACAACGCCGATGCCACCTCCAGTCATGGTGGATGGCGAGTTAGAGTTCGAGGTCGCCAAGGTAGTGGACTCTCGAGTAGTACGCCGTACTCTTCAGTATTTGGTGCACTGGCGGGGGTATGGTCCAGAGGAGAGGTCTTGGGTTCCAGCCTCAGACATACATGCGGATCGGCTGGTCAGTTCTTTTCACCGTCGTCATCCGGACAAGCCGGGTCCTATGAGTCTTGAGGGCCCTGGGGTCCCTCGTAGAAGACGGGGTACTGTCATGTCGGACGCTGTTCACACCACAGCATCCGGCAGGCAGAGGTAGTTCCACCTCCAGCCACTATAGCCTCAGTGGCGCCGGCCTGATCTTCAGGCTCTCGGGGGTTAATCCTGCTGGAGACCAGGTTGGATGGTTAGTCACGCCCACGGTCTTTAAATAGTCATGCTGGCCTATGGGCGTCGCCGATTATAGCTTGTGTTTCATACCAAGTGGTTCCGGTCTGGAGTGGAGGTGTTCAAGAGAGAGAGATTCATATCTGGTGTCGTATGATCCGTCGTTATCCTTTCTCCTTCCCATATTTGTGTTTAGTTGTGCCCTGTTCACATTACTGTTTATTCCTGTGTGCGTGCGGCGCAGTGCAGTTTAAGTTCTCCCTGTCTGTCATTATTTGTGTGGGAGCTTTGGTGGTGACTTCTCACTGGGTGGAGGGTGGAGGGTTAAGTGCAGGGCTGAGCAGGAGATAAGGAAAGGTCGGAGGCTCAGGCATTTGCACCTTCAGCAAAAACCCTGGGTTGAGGGTCAGACAGGGTTTCCCCTAGTAAAGGGACACCACAGGGGCCCCGGGTATTTCAGCCTTAGTTGAACTAAGCCCCCGTGACAGGCGGTCGGCGAGCACGCCCTTTTATACCCCCTGTGACGCCCACCAAAGCAAGCCAATCACTTGCATGCTCTTCTGAAAGATGGTGGTGACCCCTGCCTATGTCATCACGTTTCCCACAGTGTCCGTGGATCCTGATTGGCTGAAAAAGAGCGCAAAACAAACTTTTGAAACGCGACTTTGGCGCGTAAGTCGCCGACCTCGTGGCCGACCTCATCCTAGGGTCGGGTTTCGTTTCATGAAACCCGACTTTGCCAAAAGTCGGCGACTTTTGAAATTTTTCGACCCGTTTCGCTCAACTCTACTAACCAGTATAGATAAAATATATTTTTGGTTAATTCATCTAACCTTCATCATGTTGTACATGAATATTGTAATTTCTGGCCAGAAGTTGGGTGATAATTTTTTCATTGGGTAATTAGATTTCTATTCTTACTCATTTACTCTCTGAGCTGTGTATGAGATTCTGATAACATCCACCAGAGAGCACTTAGTCAAATATCATCATGACCTTCTTATTTGTTTAGCTTTTTATAACTTTGCGTTTTTGCATTCTCATTTCCATCATTCATTGAGATATATATTATGTGTCAGCAGAGAGGCGATCGCTGTCAACTCTCAGAAGATCCGCTGATCTACAGCGCTGCAGACTTCACCAGTTCCATGGAGGAGTGGGTCTTAGCCATTACTGTCATTGCTGGAACAGTTCTCCTTAATGTCACAGGTCTAATGATACATTCATTGGTTATAGGCGTTAATGTCACTGACTGGCTGAAGAGAAGACCTTTGACCACCGCTGAGCACATCATCACTTCTCTCTTCATATCTAAACTTCTTTATCAATTGATTAGTCTGGTGAGCATAATATCTAGCTTTCTAATGGAAGAAATATCTATGACATATGTGATTAGTTCTAATTTTATTGACAATTTTTCTACAGTCTCCAGTGTATTGATCTCAACTCTCCTCTCTGTTGTCTACTGCTTGAAAATATGTAACTTTCACAATCCCATAATTATACATGCTAAAAGGATTATATCATCCGGCATCTTCCCATTGATTACTGCCTGTGTGCTGATTTCTGCTGGTTATTCTTTCACATGTCTCATATTCACACTATTTGCATGTCCAGAAAAGTCAAATAAAAACGAGACATCGGAGAGCACCTGTGACACTTGGGAATATGTTTTGGAATTATTTTTCTATATAGTCACCATTACCATTTTCATTGTGTCATCAATCCTCGTAATAATTACTCTGTGCCATCACGTGTGTCATATGAGAGCGAACAGTAATCTATCTAATCATTTGGTGGCTTATTTTAAAACTATCAAGTTTACGATTCTCTCTTTCCTCAGCTGCCTGTTGTGCAGTGTCATCAGCTTAACCGGAAAATCCTGGATCAACGCAATTGGCTGTCAATGGGTTATGTTATTATGGAATGTGCTTTGGATTCTACAATCTATCTGCCTGATCTGGGTAACCACAAGATTAAGGAATCGTTTTTCTCAAATTTTCCAGATTGGGATCAACTGTTTTCTTAACAGAAGAATTTCAGAACCAATCAATGGAGCTCAAATAGAGACAATCTCTCCTAAAATTAACAGACCCAAGTGATTAAATTAGAAATGCAACTTAGTAGTAATGAAAATGTAAAGTTTAATAAGTCTACAGGTTTTTCTGCGTGAAAAAACAATAAGGTCCTTTATTTTGTAGCTAAATTGTTTATGGGGGCTCTTCTGGAATTTCCCAAAAAGAATGAAACAATCTTTCCACAATTAAGTTGAGAGTTTTTCTTACATCGTGAGTTTCGGTAAAACTTTACCTATATTTTCTAACTTGTCTTGTTTTTGCAATCTCTTCTTAGTATTGTAGCTTCATATATTCGAGCCAAGGTTCCTGGAAAAGTGAAAGTTTTGTATTGTGGATGAACAAATATAAAAGCTCTAAAGAAAGAAAATTTGATACTTAAAATGACTTAATAAGATTATGATCTTAGTCTTGACTTGATCAAGGCACCTCATATTGGAATAATAATATGAAATACTTTTTCTTATGTAGGCCCTGGGCATGTAAGCAAATCAAAAGATCGATATATATGCAATAATATACATGATTAGTCCTGCCTCCTGCCTCTCTGTCTTGCTGATGTCTAAGGCTACTTTCACACATCCGGTGTGTGGGGTCCGGCGGCGTGCGGCGAAAAGCCGGGCCGCCGCATCCGGCCTGCAGCCGTGACACCGGATGTGTGTGCGGCGAGACGATACGGCTCGAACATTATTAAAGGAGCCGCAGGACGAGGTGGACAGAGGCAGCCAATGAGACAGCTGCTGAAAGGGAGGTGAGGGGAGGAGAGGATAGGAAAGGGGAGGGGAGGGGGGTGGAGAGAGAGAGACATGGGGGGTTAACACTTAGTGTCCAGGCAAGAGAATCTCTCTCTCTTGCCGGGCACTTGTGGGGTTAACCCCACAGAGAGATCTCTCTCTCTCACCCAGACACTGTGAGTGTTAACCCCACAAGTGCCCGGCGAGAGAGATCTCTCACAAGTGTCCGGGTGACAGAGAGAGATCTCTCTCTCTCTCGCCGGGCACTTGTGGGGTTAACATTCACAGAGTCCGGGCATGCGCTGTGGAAAAAGCCGGTCCGGCGCTGCAAAAAAACGTTACATGGAACGTTTTTTCCAGACGCCGGACAGGCTGTTTTTGCCGGATCAGGCAAAAACCGGATACGCCGCATAGGTATCCGGCGCGATGCGGCAATAATGAAACTGAATGGGGGAAAACCGGATCCGGTGGCAACCGGCGCCGGATCCGGTTTTTACACTTTTCGCCGCATCGCGCCTGATGCTGAAAACCGGATGTGTGAAAGAGGCCTTAGTGAAGGACTTAGCTCACAGTTTGCATTAACAATTATCCCGAAGCTGTTAGATGGGGCTGAGGTCTGGACTTTGTGTGGCCAGTTTTGTTCTTCCACCAAATTCTCCCAAACAAGTTTTTATGGCCTTACATGCTGAGCACAGACTTGGAGAACAGAAAAAGACCTTCCCCAAACAGGGGAGCAGTGTTTGTGCTGATTCCAGAGGAGGTCTGGACTCTGCAGTGGTGACTGCGGTGGTGACTTTTCTGCCCTCTGCTCCTCAGCACTCGGTGACCCCGCTCTGCAACATTATAGGTCACTACGTAATGACTGATTTGCTGCAGTTCTTTAAACTTCTCAATAAAATCACTCACACGTGATGGAAGATTCAGGAGGAAGAAATGTCATGGACGGATTTGTTACCCTGGTGGCACCTATTACAAGGCCACGCTGAGGTCAGTGAGCTCTTCACCACCGGCCGCGCTGTCATATGGTAGTAAAGGCAGACAACATGACAGGGGCCAGATGTTATACATCAGGGGCGAGGGGCTGAATGTAATACACTGCGGGGGGGATGAGGTGCCTTATGTTGTATACCGGGGGCAATGGCACCTGATGTTTTACACTGAGCAATGGAGCTGGATGTTATACACCGGGGTCAAGGGGTTGAATGTTGTACATCTGGGTTAATGGGGAAGTTGGTATACAACAGAGGCAATGGGATTGAAGGAAAAGCAGGAATTAAATTATTGAAACATGTCCTACAATACTTTTTGGTCTTCATTGCTGAACGCTAATAAGTTTGAGTATGTCTGCCATTTTCCTTAACTGTAATAAAGTAGACAGCTTACGGGGCGGTCACCTACCCTTTTTGACAATGTTAAAAAAAAGCAAGCCATTTTGTCAATCATATCACAGGACAATCTTCAATGCTTATCCGGCTAATTTGAATTATTATAACTCATCATAATGATCTGTTTTAGAATAAAATTCACAAAGAAGAATGAGCCAAATAGTCAAACATAATGTTAGGCGCCAGGATTCTCCCGCTGAACAGTGTGGATCCCAAGGTGTGTCATCTTCTACAGTCGCCCATTCAGCTTTGGCTACAGTGGATGCTGCTCAGCAAAGATGTCAGCCCCAGCGTCTTGCTCAGACTCGTGCTATTCGCTTGGTTACTGCTGGCTCACCAGTCAAAGCTATATAATCCAGCAATAGGCAGCAGCGAACAGATGTGCTTGAGCCTAAGTCCAGAAGTCACTCCACTGAGCATGCTTGTGAGGTGACCTCTCATTGGTGGTCAGTCATCAGCTGATCGGGTGACGTGGCAGTTTCGGATTGGCTTACGAGCAAGGTCCTGTCAGACTGGACTTGAGCAAAGAACGTATAAAAGGTCCATTGGTGCACACATAGGCATGTTAAGATAACATTAGGGATTAGCGAGTACACTCGTTAGGATTCGGTACTCGGCGAGTAATGTGGTACTCGCGGTACTCGAATCCTGAGGAGTATTTGAGTACTCGCCTCGCAATATTCGGCACAGTCCCCTCACAGCCGAGCACAGTCCCGCACAGGCCAGAACAGTCCACGCGCAGCCCAGCACAGTCCCCGCACTGTCCCCACACAGTCCCACACAGCCCGGCACAGTCCACGCACAGTACCTGCACAGCCCGCACAGTCCCCGCACAGTACCTGCACAGCCCGCACACTCCCCGCACAGCCCAGCACAGTCCTGCACAGTACCTGCATAGCCCAGCATAGTCCTACACAGTCCAGCACAGTCCCACACAGCCCGACATAGTCCCTGCACAGTACCTGAAAAGCCCAGCACAGTCCCGCACAGTACCTGCACAGCTCAACACAGTCCCCACACAGCCCAGCACAGGCCAGCACAGTCCCACACAGCCCGGCATAGTCCCCGTACAGTACCTGCACAGCCTGTACAGTCCCTGCACAGCCCAGCAGAGTCCCCGCACAGTACCTGCACAGCCTGCACAGTCCCTGCAAAGCCCAGCACAGTCCCGCACAGTACCTGCACAGCGCAGCACAGTCCCGCACACGCCAGCACAGTCCTACACAGCTCGGCACAGTCTTCGCACAGTCCCCGCCCATTACTCGCATTTCCCATAGACTTACATTGGACTCGGTACTCGTTACAAATACCCGAGTATTAGGAGGTACTCGTAACGAGTACAGCAAGTCCGAATACTACACTACTTGCTTATTCCTAGATAACATGTGTTTGGTGTGTTGGAAGCATTACCATCCTGTGTGCACATGTGGGGAGGAGGACCCCTATATAGTGATTGGGCCGGAACCAGGGGGACCGCCATCAGGGTTATTGAAGAAACCACATCAGGGAAATTACAAAGGGAGACATGTGATTGAAGTTGTCAGGGCAACAGGGGGCGGGGCGAGGGTAAAAGGAGCAGGGGGCGCGCTAAGGTGGCAGTGGAAGGAGAGCCTGACAGGAAGCAGAGAGCCGTGCGGCAGAGAGAGGACTGTGGCAACTGACGGTGTGGAAAAGAGAGACAGGCAGGAGACTGAAAAGGGAAAATTTGAGACTGACCGAAGGTTGATGCGTAAGAGACTCTCCCCGGGAGTTTCCCCCCGCAAACATTCAGATAAAGTGACGGCCGCTGATTCCCTCCGTGGTGTGACAGGACCGGGATCTCAGGCGACCGCTGCGACGACACAGCAATCCGGTACAGTGGCCAGGACACTGCCCCCCTGTCTTCTCCCACAGCTGCGGCCCCGTCATCACCGACCTCAGGGGACGTCACCTCGCTATAGGCGGCCGCAGAGCCCCGTCCCGGTTACTGAGAGGACACTGAGCAGAATTTGTTAACGTTTATGTTTTTGAAACTGCGTCATGACCTGGCTGGAGAACGAGCGCCTCTAAACGGACGCCTGGGAGATTGACCCCCCGAACAGTCTCTTCAGGGCCTGCTGTGCCCCCACCGTTCCCATTTCTTCAGGGCCTGTTGTGCCCCACCGTGCCAGCTTCTTCAGGGCCCGTTGTGCCCCACCGACCCCATTTCTTCAGGGCCCGTTGCGCCCCACCGTCCAGTTTCTTCAGGGCCTGTTGCGCCCCATCGTTCCGGTTTCTTCAGGGCCTGTTGTGCCCCATCGTTCCGGTTTCTACAGGGCCCGTTGCGCCCCACCGTCCAGTTTCTTCAGGGCCTGCTGCGCCCCATCGTTCTGGTCTCTTCGGGGCTGGACAAGCACAAGTCCTTCCGGGAAGTCGTGGATTACAAGGCAGCCACATCTGCAACCCCTGAGTGGTCGTGAACTCGAGCGACGCCCGGAAGGCTAAGTGTATTATAGAAAAAATAAGGACCCTTTTTGTTTTTAATGTTGTTTTACGAGTCCCTGCGAGGACAAATAGGTGTTTCCCCTTTGTCTGATTGAAGCAGTTTAGCCCTTGCGGCTTTAAAACTTATAAAAGTTTATTTCACCCCACATTCAGTCTCGTGTCTCGTCACTGCATCCTGTGAGCCTGCTCGAACCCTACACTTGGCGTAGTCGGCAGGATGCAGTCTCCGAGCGCGGACAGTGGTGGCCCCGAACATGGGGGAGCTGTAAGCTCTGTAAATAATGAGGGTCCCCGTACCAGCATTTCATTGGGGGCCATGTTGAACAACCTGCCTAGATTCTCTGGCTCAAATACTATGCTATGGAGCTGGACAGAGCGGATGAGGGGGCTTTTTCGGATGCACCCAATGACCCCTGACCTGGAAGCTGAAGTGGCACTCATGGCCCTAGACGGGGAGGTGCGGAGGTCAGTGATGTTGAAACCTCCGGGGCACCGCAACACTTTTGAAAAGGTGTTGCAGATAGTGGAACAGACCCACGGGGATCCCACTAATGTGGGAGAGTTAAGGACCCGACTGTTTAGCCGGATGCAGGCAGAGGGGGAGACGATTACTCAGTATATGAATGTACTCCAAGAGTTGCATACGGCTATTGAAAGAAAAGATGGGGTAGGGGTAGGACCTGTTGACATAACCCTACGTAACCTACTGGTGACTGGACTGCGAGATCCACTGATAAAGCAGGCTTTAAGGGAACGGATCAGAATGAATCCCCAAATCGACTTTTCAGAAGTGGGAAGTCAGGCACGGGTTCAGGAGCAAGAGCAGGGGATGGCGGTCCCCGTGGGGAAGGTCCGAGGTGTGGAGGCCTCCTCGAACACAGTTGAGGAACCTCAATGGGTGGAGGAGATGAAGCGTGAATTGAAAAATATAAAGAGCGAGTTGGCTGAAGTAAAGAGAAGAACCAAACCGGAGATTGGGCGACCCAGTGCTAATCCCGGTCCCTGGGGGTCACGCTCTCCGCGGGGTGGTCAATCTCTACCGGCCCGGTGTTATGAGTGTGGAGAACCAGGCCACTTCGCCCGAGAGTGTCCGCGGCGTGGGAGATTCCCACCCCGGCGGCCATTAAACTAAAGGGCTCCAGGCTGGGGGGACGCTGCTCGGAGCCGAAAACCACAACTAGGGGTGGTGGAAGTCCCGAAGATTTGGTAGCAAAGTGTCCTGAAGTTTGGGCAGAAGTAGAGGGCCGGGCCGTCCGGTGTCTGGTGGACACGGGGTCACAAGTAACCACTATGCCCGCAGCGTACTTTCAACAAAACTTTCCGGAGGCAGCAAGGCCTCAGTGGGGGCCCATGATTAGACTAGTAGCTGCCAACCAACTGCCGGTTCCGGTTGCCGGGGTAGTGTGGGTGCAGGTGACGTTGTGCGGTAAACCCCTCGGCCGCAGAGGGGTGGTGCTGACTCAAGGAGAAGCTGATTATCGACACCCCGTCACCCTAGGCATGAATATTTTAAAAGAGTTTGGTAACCTGTTGCTTAATGATCCCACACAAAAGACACTGAAGCAGTGGGGTTCTCGCACAGCTCAGGGACAGGTATTCCAGCAGCTGGTGCGAGGTGCGCGGGTGCATCGGGACTGCCAGGAGGGTGAGGCTCTGGGCAAGGTCATCGCGACAGCGGCACCCCTGCTTGTGCTGCCTCCTGGACAGACAGTGGTGGCCCTGCCAATTCGGGCCCCGATACCTTTGGAAGGCGTAGAGGTGCAGATGGAGCCGTGTCACTCAGAGCACTTACCTCCTGGCATACTGGTGGCCCGTTCCCTCGCTACGGTGCGAAAAGGAACCGCCCTGGTCCGCTGCGTTAACCTTGAAGACCGAGATATCATTCTGAAAGCACGGACTGTACTGGCCAAACTAGTAAAGCCTCTAGAAGAAGTGCTGCCCGCTGCTGCGGTTCAATTACGAGTACACCCCGAGGATCCTGGGGAGGTAACAATACGAACCCTACAGGCCCACGAAGTCTCGACACAAGAGAAGGGCCGAAATATTTTGGAGCAGATGCGGGCCGAGCTTTCTGGACTAACTGCGGCCCAACTTTCACAAGTAAAAGCATTGCTGGGACAGTACCATGAAGTATTTGCTAGTCATGAGGACAACTTTGGGTGTACCACCGCCATCACTCATGAGATCCCCACAGCAGGAGCGGCCCCTATCCGAGAACGATATCGACAGATTCCGCCACAACTCTATCAGGAGGTGAAAACTTTGCTGGCTCAGATGCTACAAAAAGGGGTGATACGGGAAAGTCAAAGCCCTTGGGCGGCCCCCATCGTGTTGGTCCGGAAGAAAGATGGTACACTACGATTCTGTGTGGATTATCGTAAATTGAATGCTTGCATTATTAAAGACTCATACCCACTGCCCCGCATAGAAGAATCTCTGTCTGCATTGGGTAAAGCAACATATTTTTCGACCCTGGACTTGGCCAGTGGGTACTGGCAGGTGCCTATGTCAGAAGAGGACAGAGCTAAGACGGCGTTCATAGTGCCCATGGGACTGTTTGAGTTTAATCGAATGCCATTCGGGCTGGCCAACGCCCCCGGGACATTTCAGTGATTGATGGAGCGATGTCTAGGGGATCTCAATTTTGAGGCCACGTTGATCTACCTGGACGACATCATCGTCTATGCCGCCTCCTTCGAGGACCACCTGAAGCGGTTGGGACAGGTACTCAGCCGGCTGCAAAAGTACGGGTTGAAGGTGAAGCCTAAGAAATGTCACCTATTTCGCTCTCAGATTGAGTATCTGGGTCATGTCGTTTCGGCAGAAGGTGTGAGGCCATCCCGGGAGAAGATTGCTGCTATCCAGGAATGGCCTACCCCCGAGACGGTGAAAGACGTGCGGGCTTTTCTGGGGTTAGCTGGATATTACCGTCGTTTCGTAAAGAATTTTGCATGTCGAGCTCGAGCCCTGCATGACCTGCTGAAGGGGGCTTCTGCTGGGGCCAATGGGCGAAAAATCCAGTGGCAACACCCTCAGGAAGAGGCCTACCGACATCTCAAGGCTGCACTCTCGGATGCCCCAGTGTTGGCTTATGCGGATTTCTCTCAGCCGTTCATCCTGCACACTGACGGGAGTCTTCACGGGCTAGGAGCTGTGTTGTCACAGGTTCAGGATGGCCGGGAAAGGGTGATCGCATATGGAAGCCGTTCACTCCATGACTCCGAGCGTAACTCTGACAATTACAGCTCTTTTAAGCTCGAGCTCCTCGCAGTGGTGTGGGCTATGACGGAGAGATTCGCAGAGTACCTAGCGGGCTCCGAAGTGGTAGTGCGAACTGACAACAACCCACTGGCTCATTTGGAAAACGCCAAGTTGGGGGCTTTGGAGCAGCGATGGGTGGCCCGAATGGCGAAGTACAATTACAAGATTATTTACAAAAGAGGGGCCGAGAATGTTCATGCAGAAGCTCTCTCTAGGATTCGACATACAACTCCCGGACAGAATCGAGACGAAGAATTAGAAGGAGAGGAAATACCGTTCGCTCTTACCGCTGCCGTGCTCACCAATGTTGATGCAAAAGTATCTTCCCCAGAGGCCCACAGGGGCATCCTGGAACAATCTCATGATAAGTGGATACAACAGCAACAAGAAGATGAAGAAGTTGGACTTCTCCGGACATAGGTCGCCGCTGGTCAATTACCCACTGATACTCAACGACAAGCTTTGACCCAAGACCTGTCGCTGATGCTGCGACAATGGGAGAGACTGATTATCCGAAGGGGATTACTGTACCGTAAGATCACTTCGCAAACAACCTCAACGACTGTTTGGCAGGTGGTTACGCCCGGAGCTCAACTACACGAACTGGCTCGAGAGGCTCACGAAAAAGGGGCCCACTTTGGAGTCAAAAAGACTTTGCAATGGTTACAACAGAAAGTTTATCACCCACGCTTGTCGGCTGTTGTGGACGAAGTTTGCCGTACTTGCCGCTTATGTGAATTGGCCAAACCGCCTGCTCAGAGGGCCGCAACACAGACGATTGTGACTTCAGAACCCTTGGAGCTCCTGACGGTGGATTATCTGCACATTGGTCCCGCATTCCAGGGATACGAACACTGCCTCGTCATGGTCGATCATTTCACCAAATTCGCTGTGGTTACCCCTACTCGAGACCAGACCGCGGAATCAGCCGCCTCCGCAATTTGCAGAAACTTTATACAAGTGTACAGCTGTCCTCAACGTATACATTCCGACCAGGGAGCATGTTTTTTGGGGAAAGTTATGGAGGAACTACATCATCTTTATGGGATTGATAAATCTCGGACTACACCATATCACCCGCAAGGGAATGGGGCTTGTGAGCGATTTAATCGGATATTGATTCAAATGCTACGCACTCTGGAGAGTGACAAGAAAGCTCGTTGGCCTGAATATGTTTCTGAATTAGTGTGGGTTTATAATAATCGGGTACATCGAGTAACGGGCTATACTCCTTATTTCCTGCTGTTCGGACGAGAGGGTAAAGGGATCACGGAGGTAGAGTTGGACCCCGAAGAGCCTTGGCCCTGGACCGGAGTGTCGTCTTGGGTCCGAAATCATCGCCACAGGTTGCAAACTCTTCACCGAATTGTACATACCAAACTTCAAGACTGGGAACACCCAGGGAAGAATATAACCTCCCCTCCCCATCTCCAAATCGGGGACTGTGTGCTTGTACTAGATCAACGCCCCCAGAATAAACTGGAGTCACGCTGGGAAGAGAGTCCTTATCGGGTACTACGCCGTATCCATCCAGAAGGACCTGTATACGAAATACGGCCCGAGCAGGATGAAACACTGCCCACCCGCATTGTGCATCGTAATATGTTACGCCCGTGTATTTCCACCGACCCGAAGCAACTGGAACCCATCCCGAAGACATCCGAACCGGAGTCCATATGCTGGGACTCGGACGACGAGGATTTCCCTCCAGTTCCCAAGGGCCCTCCACCCAATAATGAGCCAGTTGACACAATTGGCCCACCGGCATCTTGCAGCCCACCGACGTCCACCACCCCAGAAGATTCCACCCCAGTCGAACTTAGACGCTCCGAGCGGTCAACAGCCGGCATACCCCCCGAACGGTATGAACAAGACCAGTACGTTTGGCAACAAATATTGACACATTTACTGGCCAATCTCAATAGACTAACACCCTCGCCCGAGGACTGGCGAGCTTACAGGGTGGGAGAATGTGGGGAGGAGGACCCCTATATAGTGATTGGGCCGGAACCAGGGGGACCGCCATCAGGGTTATTGAAGAAACCACATCAGGGGAATTACAAAGGGAGACATGTGATTGAAGTTGTCAGGGCAACAGGGGGCGGGGCGAGGGTAAAAGGAGCAGGGGGCGCGCTAAGGTGGCAGTGGAAGGAGAGCCTGACAGGAAGGAGAGAGCCGTGCGGCAGAGAGAGGACTGTGGCAACTGACGGTGTGGAAAAGAGAGACAGGCAGGAGACTGAAAAGGGAAAATTTGAGACTGACCGAAGGTTGACGCGTAAGAGACTCTCCCCGGGAGTTTTCCCCCGCAAACATTCAGATAAAGTGACGGCCGCTGATTCCCTGCGTGGTGTGACAGGACCGGGATCTCAGGCGACCGCTGCGACGACACAGCAATCCGGTACAGTGGCCAGGACACTGCCCCCATCTTCTCCCACAGCTGCAGAGCCCCGTCCCGGTTACTGAGGGGACACTGAGCAGAATTTGTTAACGTTTATGTTTTTGAAACTGCATCATGACCTGGCTGGAGAACGAGCGCCTCTAAACGGACGCCTGGGAGATTGACCCCCCGAACAGTCTCTTCAGGGCCTGCTGTGCCCCCACCGTTCCCATTTCTTCAGGGCCTGTTGTGCCCCACCGTGCCAGCTTCTTCAGGGCCCGTTGTGCCCCACCGACCCCATTTCTTCAGGGCCCGTTGCGCCCCACCGTCCAGTTTCTTCAGGGCCTGTTGCGCCCCATCGTTCCGGTTTCTTCAGGGCCTGTTGTGCCCCATCGTTCCGGTTTCTACAGGGCCCGTTGCGCCCCACCGTCCAGTTTCTTCAGGGCCTGCTGCGCCCCATCGTTCTGGTCTCTTCGGGGCTGGACAAGCACAAGTCCTTCTGGGAAGTCGTGGATTACAAGGCAGCCACATCTGCAACCCCTGAGTGGTCGTGAACTCGAGCGACGCCCGGAAGGCTAAGTGTATTATAGAAAAAATAAGGACCCTTTTTGTTTTTAATGTTGTTTTACGAGTCCCTGTGAGGACAAATAGGTGTTTCCCCTTTGTCTGATTGAAGCAGTTTAGCCCTTGCGGCTTTAAAACTTATAAAAGTTTATTTCACCCCACATTCAGTCTCGTGTCTCGTCACTGCATCCTGTGAGCCTGCTCGAACCCTACACACATGTCCTGCTACTATCTGTTAAGAGTGTGTTTAGACAGGCAGTGTAGGGTGGGAACTCCCACTTGAGCTTACCATCTGCACGAGGCATTGGCATCACATATGCCACTTGCACAAACCGTGTGTCAGAGTATCAGAGCAGGCTCAACCACCAGCTTGGGTGGTTAAGTAATAGTGACCCCCAACTAGCGTCATTCCTACTATGTTCCTGTGATATCTAACAGGGCATAACTTAGAGTGCTCTCTGTTTGTATGCTGCTCTGTGCGGTTCTTTGCACTCTGCTCACACCGAGTGACGTTTTACTCAGTGTGATTACAGTGATTGTTCACAGCTACGCGCCGCCATTGTTTCCTAGCTGCGGTTCCTCCATCACCGCACGGTGGACCCCAGGAAGCAATCACACCTTCTCATAGCTTATATTTGGTGTGATCTGCAGCAAACCCTAACGGTATCTTAGCACCAGGGTCTGGCTAGCAATGGCGGCGGATGAGCAGCAGCTACCGTGGAATATCCAGCAGCTGGAGAGCAGTTAGAGTGCGCCACTTCAGCTGTGGATCGATCCGCAATAGTGGCGCAGGCAGCCAGTGAAGCCACTACCAGGGTTTCAGCTGCGACTCCTGTTTGACTTTTTCCCCAATAAGTTTTCTAGGGATAGCAAGGCTTGCAGGGGATTCGTGACCCAGTGCTCAATCCAGCTGGAGCTACTGCCTCGCGGTCTGAAGCCGCTCCTGGACTGCGCACTTGTTATCACCCTTTGCCGGTGCCTGCTTTTCTTTAGTAGCCCTTTCTCATAAATTCTTTTTTACAGCTTCATGGTATACATTATTTATTTTGACATATAATCACTGGATTGTCTCTACATTAATGCCTTCACCGTGTCCTCGGATCTCTAGCTCTGGAGTTCCGACTTCAATTTAATCACAGTTTCCTCATTTAGGCTTCATTGTCTTACTCTCTGCCTAGACTCTATAGAATGTATTTGGGGGGTTGATACTTTTTAACACTTTGACACAAACACAAAATTTTATTTTTTTATACATTTTTATTATTATAAAAATGTTTTTTTATTTAATATTTCAGCGTGGGATATTCTTGTTTCTGAAGAGAATTTATCAGTTGATATGATGGCTCTAATTATACGATATCGCCCTTGAACTTCAACCTCTTTTTTCAGTGAGTTCGGTCCCAGCATGTCTCTCTTAGGAGAAGTCGGTCCTTTTTCCTTTTTTCTTCATTTTTTGATTTTCTTCTTTTCTATTTGATATTCTGTGAAAAAATAATAAATTAATCTTCATGTTAGTTATTTGTCTGTATTTCTTTTGATAATACCGATTTTGACAAATGGACTTTCTGATGACCCTGAACTCCGACACTGAATGTCATCTGATCTGTTGGCGCCGTTTTTTCAAATGTGAGCATGTATTTAAACCCTGTACTTCTCTGATTCCTGTATATTGTAAGTGGTATGTCCTGACGAAGGGGTCGCCTGAACCCTAAAATGCGTTGAATAAACTACGTTGAACTTTTACTATTCCTGGAATTCTTCTTGAGGCAGCGCGGTGATGATCATCTTTTCCTACTAAGTGTATACCTTGACCAGGTCATGCACTGACCTGTGAATCTGCAGCAGCCGCCATTATTACATGTCTTTTTATCATCCTCGCCAGGTGATTAGTTCTCTTGGTGGGGGTACCCTATGTAACGTGAGATAAGACCCTTCTGGGCTTTTGTGTCTCCTCTTTCCTATTTGCGTTTTGACAGACAGGGCATTGGAGTGGGCTACACTGTTATGGGAACGTAGGGACCTGATGGTTCGGAGCACCTCTCGTTTTTTGAGCACTCTGAAACAGGTCTTTCTAGGGCCCCAGGTTACCATGATGCAGCACTCCAACTCCTAGCCTTGACGCAGGGCTATATTCCGACCAGCCAGTTTGCTATACGGTTTCAGACGTTAATTTCTGAGCTGGAGTGATACAGGAGAGATGTATATCTTTGTAGCATGTTAGCCAGTAGATCCTCAGTGGTTGATACCTTTTAATGGCTAACTGAAAAGATGGTAACACATTGCAGCTTTCGAGACTACTCAGGTCTCTTCATCAGACTAGACTAATACAAAATCTGAAGAGTCACATATTTATATGTGACTCTTCAGATTTTTTATTAGTCAATGCCTGATGAAGAGACCTGAGAGTTAGCATGGGTGGTCTGGAGAAGGAACCTCCGGGAGTGGACCCTCTGGACCGTGGCACCGAGGGGCCCTGGACGAGCTGCCAGATGGAACCGACCCCTATAGAGGGACCGTTAGGAGCAGGCCCAGGGGTTCGAGTACCACGGTAGCCGATACCGAGAGGGGCGGCTCAGGATGGACCGGAGTAAGACTGAGACTGGAGTAAAGAATAACAGAACAAGACTGGAACCAGGAGACTGGAATGAAGAGAGACAGAAGACTGGAACGAGGAAGAATGACAGGAGTAGGAACACAGGAGACTGGAGTGGAGTAGGACGGCAAGGACACTGAAGGCAGGACTGGAGTAGGACGGCAGGAACACTGGAAGCTGGACTGGAGCAGGACGGCAGGAGCACTGGAGGAAGGACTGGAGTAGGATGGCAGGAACACTGGAGACAGGACTGGAGCAGGATGGCAGGAACACTGGAGACAGGACTGGAGTAGGACGGCAGGAACACTGGAGACAGGACTGGAGCAGGACGGCAGGAACACTGGAGACAGGACTGGAGTAGGACGGCAGGAACACTGGAGACAGGACTGGAGTAGGATGGCAGGAACACTGGAGACAGGACTGGAGCAGGACGGCAGGAACACTGGAGACAGGACTGGAGTAGAATGGCAGGAACACTGGAGACAGGACTGGAGCAGGACGGCAGGAACACTGGAGACAGGACTGGAGTAGGACGGCAGGAACACTGGAGACAGGACTGGAGTAGGATGGCAGGAACACTGGAGACAGGACTGGAGAAGGACGGCAGGAACACTGGAGACAGGACTGGAGTAGGATGGCAGGAACACTGGAGACAGGACTGGAGCAGGATGACAGGAACACAGGAGACAGAACTGTGGACGAGACCAAGGAACACACGTAGCAGGACTGAGAGGCTGCTGCGGGGAGCAGCCGAGAACGGAACTGCAGGAGCAGAGACCACACGATGAAGTGAGGCCAGAGTGCTAGGAAACACAACGATCAGGCACCTCCCTCAGGGGGAAGTGGCCTGATATGGCCCCGTCTGGTCAGCCATTGGTCCAATGGTGCTTCCGGGTCAGGGCACAGCCAGAGCACAAGAAGCAGGAAGGAGGCGCGGCCGCGACCTATGGCACATGCGCATAGCATGCAGGGAAGGCATCGATCGCGAGCCCATCTCAAGTGACCGCCGAGGCCGTCGGGTGGAGAGAGGCTGCGGCGTGGAAGCGGAGGCCGACAGCGGCGTGGGAGCGGAGGTTGGGTGAGTATGGCGGAGCGGTGTAACACTGAGTAGTCTCGAAAGCTTGCAATGTGTTACCATTAGAGTTGAGCGATACCGTCCGATACTTCAAAGTATCGTATCGGATGGTATCGGCCGATCTTTAAAAAAAGTATCGGTATCGCCGATTCCGATACCGGAAGTCCCATTCAAGTCTATGGGACTTCCGGTATCGGAATAAGAAAAACCCTTTCCTGCCCTTGTACAGCCTCTCTGGGGTCTGTACGGGCCTTTCGGGGGGCTGTGCCGGCTCCGGTGGTCTGTGCCGGCCTGCCGGTGGTCTGTGCAGGCTCCGGGGGGCTGTGCCGGCCTGCCGGGGGGCTGTGCAGGCTCCGGGGGGCTGTGCCGGCCTGCCGGGGGGCTGTGCCGGCCTGCCGGGGGGCTGTGCCGGCCTGCCGGTGGTCTGTGCAGGCTCCGGGGGTCTGTGCAGGCATCGTCCGATGGGACTACAAGTCCCATCGGGCGATGCCTGCTACCATGACAGTGATTGACACATTAGCCAATGATGGGACAGTAGTAGTCCCATCATCCGGCTAATGTGTTAAATGTAAAAAAAAAAAAAAAAAAAAAAAATTACATGCTACATACATACAACATGCATACTACATACATGCTACATTCATACTACATACATGCTACATTCATACTACATAAATACTACATGCAAAATACATACTACATATATACTACATGCATGCTACATACATACAGCATGCTACATACATACCACATATATACTACATACATACTACATGCATGCTACATGCATGCTACATGCTACATACATAACATATATACTACATGCATGCTACATACATACTACATGCTACATACTACATATATACTACATGCATGCTACATACATACTACATACTACATATATACTACATGCATGCTACATACATACTACATGCTACACACATACTACATATATACTACATGCATGCTACATACATACTACATGCTACATACATACTACATATACAGTATACTACATACATACTACATACATACTACATGCATGCTACATGCATGCTACATACATACCACATACATACCACATATATACTACATGCATGCTACATACATACTACATGCTACATACATACCATATACATACTACATGCATGCTACATACATACTACATGCTACATACATACTACATATATACTACATGCATGCTACATACATACTACATGCTACATACATACTACATATATACTACATACATACTACATGCTACATACATACTACATATATACTACATGCATGCTACATACTACATGCTGCATACATACTACATATATACTACATGCATGCTACATACATACTGCATGCTACATGCATGCTACATACATACTACATACATACTACATGCTACATACATACCACATATATACTACATACATACAATACATTCATACAATACATACATAGACATACAGTACATATAACATAGAGTAACATACTTACCAATACTTGTCACATTGTTCCCCGAAGCCATTGTCGTGTACGGAATAAATATTAACATAACAAACCACAAAAATACTCACCCACGATCCGAAGCAGTCCACGAGTGTGTCCCACGACGATCTTGGGTAGAGAACTGCAGCATCAGCTGTTGCTGCCGTTCTCTACAGGCTGCAGGAATCCAATGACGGAAGGTAGGTATCCTTCCGCACTGTATTCCTCCGCCACTTAAAAAAAAAAAAAGTCCCTAGTCTCACTTTATGCCATTGCTGCGTGGGAAATTCCCACACAGCAATGGCATAAAGTGAGACTAGGGACTTTTTTTTTTTAAGTGGCGGAGGAATACAGTGCGGAAGGATACCTACCTTCCGTCATTGGATTCCTGCAGCCCGTAGAGAACGGCGGCATCAGCTGATGCTGCAGTTCTCTACCCAAGATCGTCGTGGGACACACTCGTGGACTGCTTCGGATCGTGGGTGAGTATTTTTGTGGTTTGTTATGTTAATATTTATTCCTTTAAAAGACAATGGCTTCGGGGAACAATGTGACAAGTATTGGTAAGTATGTTACTCTATGTTATATGTACTGTATGTCTATGTATGTATTGTATGAATGTATTGTATGTATGTAGAATATATATGGTATGTATGTAGCATGTAGTATGTATGTAGTATGTATGTAGCATGCATGTAGCATGTAGTATGTATGTAGCATGCATGTAGTATATATGTAGTATGTATGTAGCATGCATGTAGTATGTATGTAGCATGTATGTAGTATGTATGTGGTATGTATGTAGCATGTAGTATGTATGTAGCATGCATGTAGTATATATGTAGTATGTATGTAGCATGTAGTATGTATGTAGTATGTATGTAGTTTGTATGTGGTATGTATGTGGCATGTAGTATGTATGTAGCATGCATGTAGTATGTATGTAGCATGCATGTAGTATGTATGTAGTATGTATGTAGTATGTAGCATGTATGTAGCATGTAGTATGTATGTAGCATGCATGTAGTATATATGTAGTATGTAGTATGTATGTAGTATGTATGTGGTATGTATGTAGCATGTAGTATGTATGTAGCATGCATGTAGCATGCATGTAGTATGTATGTAGCATGCATGTAGCATGCATGTAGTATGTATGTAGTATGTATGTAGTATGTATGTAGCATGCAGTATGTATGTAGCATGTATGTAGTATGTATGTAGTATATATGTAGTATGTATGTAGCATGTAGTATGTATGTAGCATGCATGTAGTATGTATGTAGCATGTATGTAGTATGTATGTAGTATATATGTAGTATGTATGTAGTATGTATGTAGCATGCATGTAGTATGTATGTAGTATTTTTTTTTTTTTTTTTTAACATTTAACACATTAGCCGGATGATGGGACTACTACTGTCCCATCATTGACTAATGTGTCAATCACTGTCATGGTAGCAGGCATCGCCCGATGGGACTTGTAGTCCCATCGGACGATGCTTGCACAGACCCCCGGACATCAGCACAGCCCCCCGGCAGGCCGGCACAGCCCCCCGGCAGGCCGGTACAGACCCCCACAGGGTGCACAGACCACCGGCAGGCCGGCACAGCCCCCCGGCAGGCCGGTACAGACCCCCACAGGGTGCACAGACCACCGGCAGGCCGGCACAGCCCCCCGGCAGGCCGGTACAGACCCCCACAGGGTGCACAGACCACCGGCAGGCCAGCACAGCCCCCCGGCAGGCCGGTACAGACCCCGGGCAGTCCACACAGCCCCCCGGCAGGCCGGCACAGCCCCCCGGCAGGCCGGCAGAGACCCCCGGAAGGCCCGAAATGACGGCGCATCATGATGCGCACACACCGCGCATCATGATGACGTCAGTCTGTCAATCAACTTTGAACTTCCGATTCCGATGCCGAATTCCGATATTGAAAAAATATCGGAAGTCGGTATCGGAATTCCGATACAGCAAGTATCGGCCGATACCCGATACTTGCGGTATCGGAATGCTCAACACTAGTTACCATCTTTTCAGTTAGCCATTTAAAGGTATCAACCACTGAGGACTCTCAATTCTGAATATTTTTCTGAGCTGGAGTGGCCAGATAAGGTTTGATCCCGCTCTTCTGGAGGGGTCTTGCAGACCACGTTAAGGATGCTCTGGCAACTAGGGAGATTCCAACTGCACTGGAGGATCTAATATCTGTATCCAATCGTGTCGACCTTCGGTATGCCAAAAGAAGGTTGGAATGAGTCCTTTGGGGTCTCCGATTTGGACTAATGCACTGAAAGAACCCCTGGAGGGTCATCGGGCGGAGGCTAAATTCCGTCCTATACATTCCCCTCCGGTTAGTTAGTTATATATTAGATTGGACATTGAGAAACATTGTAAATATTTGAAGATATTTGGCTGATTAATGAGGAATGTGACATTTACCCCAATACAATGTTTCATAATCACACCACAGTTTAGATCCCAGTAGAGATGAGCAAATATATTTCATTCTTTTCTGCTCAAATATTGCAGGAATTTGCATACAAATTTTTTGCAATTTTGGTTCCATGCAGATCCAGCTATAAAGGGCCATCAGAAGGTTAACAAAAATGAAAAAGACTTATACTCAACTTACCTTTCCCCTCTCTGGTCCCTTCACTCCATACTATCACCCATCTGGTCCTCATTGCATCTTTTTATTGCCTCCATCGAGAATTGAATCCATCCTCTAGACTAGACCGGGAATTCTGGCTCTGATGAGATCTTGGACATTTCTGAGCATGCATGTGCAAGGTCACGTCGTTGCTCATGATGTCATGATGTTGTAACCTTACATGCACTTGCACAGAAACATCCTGGGCCAAGGGAAGTCATAGTGAGTTCCCGGATTTCAGTGAATGTTGGTGGTGATAAATATCTGTGTTTGGACCTGATGTGGAATTGTGAAGAATGGAGGGGCCGATAAGGTCAGCGGTATGGAGAATATTGATCTACATTTTACATTTGCTATCTTCTGTAAACCCCCAAGTCCCCAGGGCATAATTAGGGACATTTTAATTTCTGAAGAATTTCACTGCCAATCAAATTTCCTGTGAAAATCCTTATGAATGGGGGAATTTGAATTTTGTCAGATCCGCTCATCTCTAAGTAAAGATGAGCGAATTGGTTCTGAATAAATCAAATTAATCTAGAATTTATCAACATTTTTGACACAATTTTCCTAGATTTAGATTTAATCGCAATGGGAGCAAGCCCATAGGCCAGAGTCACATACAACGTGTAAAAATTAGGGATGAGCGAGTATACTTGTTAGGATTCAGTACTCGGCGAGTAATGCGGTACTCGCGGTACTCGAAACCTAGCGAATAAATTTCACTACTCACCTCGCAATATTCGGATCTCCCACCCGGCATGTGTCAGCCAATCACAGTAAAGCCACTGCCTTCTTTGTTGTGGCATTAGTGTGATTGGCTGGCCGCGCAATTTCATATTTGTGTGCGGGGGTCTGTGCAAGCTGTGCCGGGCCGATCGGGGGTCTGTGCGGGCTCTGCCGGGCCGATCGGGGGTCTGTGTGGGCTGTGACGGGCCGATCGGGGGTCTGTGCGGGCTGTGACGGGCCGATCGGGGGTGTTTGGGCTCTGCCGGGCCGATCGGGGGTCTGTGCGGGCTGTGACGGGACGATTGGGGGTCTGTGCGTGCTCTGCCGGGCTGATTGGGGGTCTGTGCGGGCTCTGCTGGGCCAATTGGGATCTGTGTGGGCTGTGCCGAGCTGAACGGGTGTCTGTGTGGACTCTGCCGGGCCGATCGGGGGTCTGTGTGGGCTATGACAGGCCGATCGGGGGTCTGTGTGGGCCGTGCCAGGCCGTTCGGGGGTGTTTGGGCTCTGCCAGGCCGATCGGGCGTCTGTGCGGGCTGTGACGGGACGATTGGGGGTCTGTGCGTGCTCTGCCGGGCTGATTGGGGGTCTGTGCGGGCTCTGCTGGGCCAATTGGGATCTGTGTGGGCTGTGCCGGGCTGATCGGGTGTCTGTGTGGACTCTGCCGGGCCGATCGGGGGTCTGTGTGGGCTATTACAGGCCGATCGGGGGTCTGTGCAGGCTTTGCCGGGTCAATAGGGGGTCTATGTGGGCTGTGCTGGGCCGATCGGGGGTCTGTGCGGGCTCTTTCGGGCCGATTAGGGGTCTGTGTGGGCTGTGACGGGACGAATCGGGGGTCTGTGCGGGCTGTGCCGGGCCGATCGGTGGTCTGTGCGGCTGTGCCGGGATGATGGGGGTCTGTGCAGGCTGTGACGGGCCGATCGAGGGTCTGTACGGGCTCTGCCGGTCCGATCGGGGGTCTGTGTGGGCCCTGCCGGGCCTGTGCGGACTCTATGGGGCTCTGTGGGGCTCTGTGCGGGCTCTATGGGGCTCTGTGTGGGCTCTGTGTGGGCTCCGTGGGGCTCTGTGTGGGCTCCGTGGGGCTCTGTGCGGGCTCTGTGGGGATCTATGGGGCTCTGTGCGGGCTCTGTGGGGCCTGTGTGACCTGTGCGGGGCCTGTATGACCATGGTCCAATGGGAATACTTGTCCCATCCGGCTATGCCCGCTACAGTGGCAGCATTAGGGATGATGGGAAAGTAGTATTCCCACTACAGCACTACAGCCGTAAAGCAACTCCAATGACAAAATGCAGAGGTTATCTCCGGTCAGTGTGTCATTGGAGGCTTATAGAGCGGTCATATCTGCTGATGTAGAGGAGATCGTCGTGGGATACTCGTTATTAAAGAGGGATTGCGTCGGACAGGGAGTATAGGTTGGTTTGTTTTTTTACACTTTTTGCAGGTGATTGGCTTCGCTAGGATCTGGGCGTACAATAAATATTATGAAAAACCGTGTCGTGTTTTATTTCATTAAAATACTTTTCTCTTATGTGTGTGTTTTTTTTAACCCGTTATTATTATAAGATTAATAATGGATCGGTGTCTTATAGATGCCTCTCCATTATTAACCGGGCTTAATGTCACCTTCCAAGAGCAAGGTGACATTAACCCCTTATTACCCCATATCCCACCACTACACGGGAGTGGGAAGAGAGGGGCTAAGTGCCAGAATTGGCGCATCTTGTAGATGCACCATTTCTGGGGTGGCTGCGGGCAGGTATTTGTAGCCGGGGGAGACCAATATCCATGGTCCCTACCTAGGCTTTGAATATCAGTCTGCAGCTGTCTGCGTAGCCTTTCTGGCTATAAAACATAGGGGGACCCCACATCATTTTTTTGGGGGGATGCCCCAATTTTAATAGCCAGTGAAGACTATACAGACAGCTGCGGGCTGATATTCATAACCTGGGAAGGGGCCATGAGTATTACCTCCTTACCAGGCTACAAATATTGGCCCCCCGATCATCGGCTTTCCCCCTCTGGCGCAGAAACTGGCGCGGGAGCCCACACCATTTTTTTTTTTCTTTTTATGAAACATTGTTCATTAATAAACATTCATATGGATATATCTATAGATATATCTATGGAAATATCTATGGATATATCGATGGAAATATCTATGGATATATCGGTGGAAATATCTATGCAAATATCTATAGATATATCTATGGAAATATCTATGGAAATATCTATGGAAATATCTATAGATATATCTATGGATATATCTATGGAAATATCTATGGAAATATCTATAGCTATATCTATGGATATATCTATGGAAATATCTATGGATATATCTATTGAAATTTCTATGGAAATATCTATGGATATATCTATGGAAATATCTATAGATATATCTATGGATATATCTATGGAAATATCTATGGATATATCTATGGAAATATCTATGGATATATCTATGGAAATATCGGTGTAAATATCTATAGATATATCTATGGATATATCGATGGAAATATCTATGCAAATATCTATAGATATATCTCTGGAAATATCTATAGATATATCTATGGAAATATCTATGGAAATAACTATGGATATATCTATAGATATATCTATAGATAAATCTATGGAAATATCTATGGAAATATCTATAGATATATCTATGGATATATCTATGGAAATATCTATGGATATATCTATGGAAATATCTATGGATATATCTATGGAAATATCTATGGATATATCTATGGAAATATCTATGGATATATCTATGGAAATATCTATGGATATATCTATGGATATATCTATGGATATATCTTCTTTGGTACATTCTGTTGCTATAAAAGCCTAAAAAAGCTTGTTCAAAATGTATCGATATTATATTGCTCTTCCATATGGTATTACATCTTCTTTGTTACATTTTTTCGGTATTATAATGCTCACCCATACACTATTCCGAGGTCTGGAGTGCATTTCGTAGGTATATAAACCTCAAAAATCTTGTTCTAAATTTATCGGTATTATGTTACACCACCGTAGAGTGAGTAGAAAAATCATGTCAAGAAGAATCATATCAAAACTGTTTCCCATAATCTGTGCGAATCAATTGAGAAACAAAATACATTTTTTCTCAGTAGGGAAATAAAAGGTAGAAAGTTAAATTTAGTGGGAACACCCTTTTATAATTGGGATGTGTTTGTGTTTAGAATGAGCCAATTACAGTTGCCCTCATACTACATAGTAGTCAGCGCTCGGCCACGGACATTTACAGGGACTCTGATTAATCCCAAAGGATATTTTGCTGCTCTAGAAGGATTTTTCTGACATTTTTGTTAGCTACATTGTAAAGCAAAAGTTGTGATCCGTAAACAGCTGACAATGCAGCAAAGGCATTTTTGGAATGGTATTAGTCAGGAAAAGAGTGCAAAAAAGTGTCCAAAGCATTATATCTGCTAAAGAATTCTGGGAAAATGTCTTCATGAAGGGGATTAAAGGTAACTTGTCATGTCCCCAAATGCTATTAACCAGCAATTATGTGCTTAAAGGGAATTTGTCACCGGAACTTGGCAGCCTATGTAAATGGTCTGTGTCTGGTCCGATGGGCAGTGTTTCTTCTTTTTTTCTCCACCCCATCCGTGGCCCCCGTCTGCGATCTTTTCCGGAATTCTAGTAGTTCTACTCCATAGTTTGCGCGTGCGCAAAGCAATCTTGCTTCGTGCACGCGCAGTATGCTTTGCCCAACTGTGGGCAAAGCCAAAAATTACTACTGCTCATGCGCCGATACACTATGTCCCGGAAGTATTTAGCTGTGTTCCAGGACAGTTGGGCAAAGTATACTGCGCGTGCGCGAAACAAGATTGCTTTGCGCACGCGCAAACTATGGAGTAAAACTACTAGAATTCCGGAAAAGATCGCGGTCGGGTGCCAAGGATGGGATGGAGAAAAAAAGAAGAAACACCGCCCATCGGACCAGACACAGACCATTTACATATGCTGCCAACTTCCGGTGACAGATTCCCTTTAATCTACAGGTTAATAGCGTCGTGCCACCAATGCACTAAAAGAATAGCTAAGATAAACAGTTTTCCTCTTGACAGCCTCTAGCTTTCAGTCATAGATGTTTGCCAGCATGGCTTCAGTCGCTGCTCAGTATATAAAAAGTGGTGGCTGTAACCACGCCCGGCACTTTGACTGACAGCCTGTTCAGCAGTGCGTCAGTGTAGAGCCAGCTGTCAGTCAATATTTTATCGCATGCCTACAGCCATCGCTCTCTGTATACTGAGTGGTGACTGAAGTCATGCTGGAAGTGCCTCTATGACTGAAAGCCTAAGGCTGTGTAGACTTCTTATCAGAGTACTCCCTTTAAAGCGTCCTTCACAAGTTCATGTTTCAAGTACATTTTTTTCACAGAGCCCATACATGCCCATTATATCCCGTGGGTCTGCTTACATGTCCATATTTTTACATGGACCATGTGTCTGAGCAAACCCCATGGAGACATGTGCATTTTATACCGGCAGCACAGATATCGTGAGCCAACACAAATCTATGGTTCTGTGAAAAACATGTACAGCACAAGGATGGCATCTATGTGCCGTCTGTGTGCAATCGATGCACCACAGACTATCCAGGAGTTGGTGGATGCTTTAGTCCAGCCGGTGTGGGAGGAGATCCCTCAAGAGACCATCCGCCGCCTCATCAGGAGCATGACCAGGCATTGTACGGAGGTCATACAGGCATGTGGAGGCCACAAACAATAATGAGCATCATTTTGACTTGTTTTAAGAACATTTCATCCCACTTTAATTTTGTGTGGGACTCCAAAGTTTAGGAGAAGTATTTCAATTTCTTTCTTTATTTATACTGGAAAAACATTTATGACTGTTGGTAAAAACGGACACACGGATGATACAATGATGGCACACTGATCCAAAACACTGATGACAGCAGTTCTAGTTTTCTGGTACGTGTTTTATATACATGCGTGAAGGAGGCCTAAATCTGACTTTAATCTATGGTGGAGCACCGAATAGATGGGCTTTTGCTAACCCGTATAGATAAAATATATTTTTGGTTAATTCATTTAACCTTCATTGTGTTGTACATGAATATTGCAGTTTCCGGCCAGAAGTTGGGTGATAATTTTTTTCATTGGGTAATTATTATATTTATATTTTTACTCTCTGAGCTGAGCTCATGCTTCTGATAACATCCACCAGAGAGCACTTAGTCAAATATCATCATGACCTTCTTATTTGTTTAGCTTTTTATAACTTTGCGTTTTTGCATTCTCATTTCCATCATCATATTGAGGATATATATTATGTGTCAGCAGAGAGGCGATCACTGTCAACTCTCAGAAGATCGGCTGATCTACAGCGCTGGAGGCTTCACCAGTTCCATGGAGGGGATCTTAGACATTGCTTTCACTGTTGGAGCAGGTCTTCTCTATGCCACAGGTCTAATGATACATTCATTCGTTATAGGAGTTAATGTCACTGACTGGCTGAAGAGAAGACCTTTGACCACCGCTGAACACATCATCACTTCCCTCTTTATATCTAAACTCCTTTATCATCTGTTTGGTCTGATGGACATAATACGGAGCTTATTCTTGGAAGAAATATCTATGGCATATGCGATAAGTGCTAATTTAATTGCTAGTTGGTCCATGGTCTCCAGTGCATGTCTGTCAACCCTCCTCTCTGTTGTCTACTGCTTGAAAATTTGTCACTTTCACAATCCCATAATTATACATGCTAAAAGGATTATATCATCCGGCATCTTCCCATTGATTACTGCCTGTGTGCTGTTTTCTACTAGTTATTCTTCAACATGTCTCATATTCAAACTATTTACAAGTCTAAAAATATCAATTAAAAATGAGACGTCGGAGATCACTGGTGATGATGACTCTTGGAAATATGCTTTGGAATCATTTTTCACTGTAGTCATCATTTCCATTTTCACTTTGTCATCAACCCTCGTAATAATCACTCTGTGTCATCACGTGTGTCAAATAAGCTCAAACAGTAATCTATCTAATCATTTGGTGGCTTATTTTAAAACTATCAAATTTACCATCGTCTCTTTCCTCAGCTGCCTGTTGTGCAGTGTCATCGGCCTAACCGGAAAATACTGGTACGACACAATTGGCTTTGACTGGGTTACTTTATTATGGAATGTGCTTTGGAATCTACAATCTATTTGCCTGATCTGGGTAACCACAAGATTAAGGAATCAGTTTTCTCAAATTTTCCAGATTGTAACCAACTGTTTTCTAAACAGAAGAAGTTCAGAACCCAACAATGGAGCTCAAATAGAGACAATTACTCCTAAAATCCAAGACCCAAGTGATGAAATTAGAAACGCAACTTAGTAGTAATTCAACTTTTAAGTTTATTAAGACTACAGGTTTTTTTGTGTTGAAAAATAATAAGGTCCATTATGTTGTAGCCAAATTGTTTATGGGGGCTCTTCTGGAATTTCACAAATAGGGTGAAACAATCTTTCCACAATTAAAGGGAATCTGTCACCTACTTTTGGCGGGCTATTTAAATGAGGTCTGTCTGGTCCGATGGGCTGTGTTTCCGATATTTGCCGCCTCCCCATCCTTGGCCGCCGTCTGCAGTTTTTTCATGAATAGGTGTAGGTGTCCACCATTTTTTGCACGTGTGCTAAGCATTCTTGGCTCGCGCACGCAAAGTATGCTTTGCCCAACTGCAGACAAAGCCGAAAAGCCTGACTGCGCATGCGCTGGTTAACTAAGCCCCGGAAGTATTTTTCTGTGTTCCGGGACCTAGTTAACTGGCGCATGCACAGTCAGGCTTTTCGGCTTTGCCTGCAGTTGGGCGTGCGCGAGCCAAGAATGCTTAGCGCACGCGCGAAAAATGGCAGACACCTATTCATGAAAAAACTGCGGACAGCGGCCAAGGATGGGGAGGTGGCAAAGATCGGACACACCGCCCATCGGACCAACCTCATTTAAATAGCCCGCCAAAAGTAGGTGACAGATTCCCTTTAAGTTGAGAGTTTTTCTTACATCGTGAGTTTTGGTAAAAATGTACCTATATTTTCTAACTGGTCTCACATTTGCAATTTATTCTTAGTATAGCAGTAACACATATTCGAGCCAAGGTTTTTGGAAAAATGGAAGTTTTTTATTGTGGATGAACAATACACACAATACACAAACCACAAAAGCTTTGAAGAGAGAAAGTTTGATACTCAAAATTACTTAATAACATTACTATCTTATTCTTGAATTGATCAAGGCACCTCATATTGGAATAATATGAAACACTTTCTTGTTATGTAAGCCTTGAGCATGTAAGCAAATCAAAAAAATGTTATATACGCAAGAGTATAAACAAATAGTCCTGCCTCCTATCTCTCTGTCTTGCTGATGATGAAGTAAAGGACTCACAATTTACATTAACATTTATCCCGAAGCTGTTTGATGGGACTGAGGTCTGGACTTTGTGTGGCCAGTTATGTTCTTCCACTAAATTCCTCCAAACAAGTCTTTATGGCCTTAAGTGCTGAGTAGAGTTGAGCGACTTTGGTCGGATCGGGTTTCGTGAAACCCGAATGAAGCAAAATTTGATTTGGATGAAACTGGTCCGACTAGGGCAAAAAAAGTCGGAGTTTCGTCCGAAACCCGACCCCAATGCAAGTCAATGGGGAATAAAAGTCGGCATTGAGTGGATGAATGTCATCAGCTCAATGACGACTTTTATTTCCCATTGACTTGCATTGGGGTCGGGTTTCGGACGAAACTCCGACTTTTTTTGCCCTAGTCGGACCAGTTTCATCCGAATCAAATTTTGTTTCATTCGGGTTTCACAAAACCCGATCCGACCAAAGTCGCTCAACTCTAGTGCTGAGCACAGACTTGGGGAAGAGAAAAAGACCTTCCCCAAACTGTTCCCACAAAGCTGGAAGCTAAAATTGTCCAAAATGTCTTGTGATGAAGATTAAGATTTCCACTACTGGAGCTGAGGGTCCAAGGCTGCCCCCTGATAACAGCCCAGAGCATTATCCCCCTCCACCATCTGTAGAGGAGACACAATGCAGTCAAGAGGTAACGTCCTCCTGCAATCATCAAACCCAGGGACATGTGAATTGGGCAGCCTATCACAGAACACCTTGTGTCTTGATGTCGTGGATGGTTTCTTCACCCTTATTGATTGCCAAAATCAACACACATAAAGTAAAGGGGAAACAAAGCACGCTCTGCTCCTCTAACCTCTCCACACCACCTCCTCTCATCAAGCACGTCCCCCGGCTCATCATACAGCACCACCATCCAAGCTAAAGTAATAAGAAAAGCATTAGTGGAGACGCGATGATTTACCGAACTGTGACCGAAGTTTCCCGACTTTGAGTAAAAATGCTCATAAAAACTAACACGAATCTGAATGTGCTACATTCGTGTCTAGTTTGAGATTGGTGAATAATTTCCGAACATGTTTGCTCATCTCTACTGGTCACTCTTCGTAATGGTTATTCTCCACCTGTTTATGGCAGTGTTGATTTCTAAAAATGAATTTATCTGCTATGAAGGATAAAACAAATGACTGTATGGGTTTAGGCATGAACTTGCTTTTAATATTCTTCTTGATCTTCATTTATCTTCACCAACCCAATTATATTTTCTGCAGAGCAAAACCAACCTCTATTCCAATTGCTCTTCTTAAATGGCATCTGCCTCAGTTCAGCAGTACGACCCCAGAAACTATAACATTCATCCCCATCCCTCGGTACCTATACATTTCATCTATGTGGCAGATCTAATCACCAATTCTCATATCGTAACTGTAAATCTCAAATTCCTCATGCTATATTTTGGGAAAAAGTTTAGCAGCATAATATTATTTATAAAATATTTTGTATTTTATAGCATCTTAGACCTCTTTTTTTTGGAACTAATTCACACATCACCCCTTTTAAACCTTGTGCAAATTGTCTCTTCAGAGATGAAGAGTACTAGAACTCTAGTGCCACCTATTGGAAATAGCAATCCTAAAAGTCAATGTCGACCCTTTAACTAGCCTTGTTACATGACTTGAATATTTCCCAGAGGAGCATTGCGGCTTTAAGTCTCCTCATCTCGGCATGCCTAGCATGTCATTCTCCACAAGGAGGAATGATACTTCTTGGATATCGGTCAGGCACCTCTCACACAGCCAAACCAGATCTCACGCTTTGCACTGATGAGGGGCAGTACCCCAAAACCCAGTGTCTGCAAATTGAGATTCTGGTTTTGGCTTTTATCCTAAGTCATGTAACAAGGCTCGTTAAAGGGTCGACATTGACTTTTAGGATTGCTACTTCCAATAGGTGGCACTAGAGTTCTAGTGCTCCTCTTCTGTGGAGGGAAGTGTTTCTTATATGAACTCATCACTTCCTCCCATTCTTTGACCCGTTGAAGCGCTCACATAGCGCGAAATGGCCATTGTCAGCCTTTCATTCACTCCTTATGTCACTCCCTCGACCTGACATGTTATTCATATGTCAATAAATTGGTAATTGATTCATCTCGACGAGTGCAACCATTCTTCTGTCTGGATTTCTAAGATTGATTACTACAAGGTCTGGCACCTGGGATCCTCAGCTGTTGGTCTTCTGTTTCCCGCACATCACCAGCGATTCCACGGTAACAGCGGTGCCGTCCGCACTTTTTCTTGTTGGAGTTATTATTATTGGACTTGCTTCAGGACAGAGCACGCTTGAATTGCCGATTGGCAGTGATGTTTGTACGGCAGTAAATTCTTGTATAACCATGTCTGTAAGCATGGAGACAGAATCGACAACTTTTGGGAAAAGCCTCCAGGCAGGTCGGGAGGATGTGGACAATTATTTTAAGGAGTGCGAAACTTGTGATGAGGTGCACACATTAAGCACAAAATCATTGGAATTCAAACGTATGAATTTGGCTGAGCGAGAGAAAAAATTGTTTTGGACAAATAATTCATTGAAGTCCTATAGTGATTGTGGACGAGTACCAAGAGGTTTGCGAGTGTGGAAAGACATTTCCAATTTTAGTGATGATACCTCTTTTCGTATGGAATGGGAGAAGATTTTGCTTAAATGTTCTCAGGACCTATTACAATTGGTTTTGGCTACTAATCTGCGCAATTATGATACAGTAAAAGAGGAATTAACTAAATCACAAGAGGAATTAAAATCAAGGTTGACGGAGAACCAGTGGATAGTGTTTAATAAAAAGATGGATAGTAAACTTTCACCGATACAGGCAGAAATAAAATCTGGAAAACGTGATAAATTTTTACGGGACAAAAATGACTTTGCTAGTGGTCATATTTTCAACTGGAATAAACAACGGGTTCACTCTAATATTAATTTCGGGCAGTTTGGAAAAGGGAAAAACACACGTTTCCATCATAAGCATAAACGAGTTTCAGCAAAAAATGATTATTTCACCACAGATTCTGATTCAAGCGTGGGGGAGGGAGTCAATCACAACTCCGTCCTGACAGATCAGCAATCAGTGCAAGATGTAGTTTCAGCCAGATCCAGCGTCCCTTTAGGCGGAGAGTCAGAAGAAGAAGGAGGAGGACTGTCTGGCCAAGACCGCAAAAGGAAACAAGTTTCGTGGAGAACGAAGCATTATCGGACATAACACCGTTTTCAGTAGTCAATCTGACTGGACATGTTTTAAATGAATCGCACCAGGCGTTACTAGCTAAGGGTCTTCATATTTGCTTACCGCAGGCTTTTGATATGACAGAGTTTAAAATCGATTTATTTAAATCTATAAGAAAAATTCACCTGCAGAAGTACTTTGTAACCAAATCCTCTGAGGATATTAAGCTATCGGGGGAAGAGCAGTGCAAAGTGGGTCCTCTAGGTTTTATGGTGGGAAAAGGGGCATTGGCTGATGTGCAAAAGGATGCTTCTTTGTTACTCAGCATTACAGGTTCAGGAGTTGTTAAAGATAGGGATACCCAGTCTGTGGACACACCATTCACGGGGGGGTAGTGTCACAGTATACGCCTCCTGTTTCTCCGGGTAATCTCATTGATGTATTTGAAAGGCAGGTTATTAAAGATATTGAATCGGTGATATACCCGACAGTTCCCACAAATCTAACACGGTTAGAAAGGAAAGATATGGCAGAGATCAGAGTGTAGGGAAGGTGACCTGACGGATGGACGGACTAGTCAGAGTGAAGAAGGAAAGGTTTGCACAGTGTAGGTAGGTGTCAGTTATTACAGTGGGGAAACAGCTAGGAAAGTGTAGTGGACGTGCAGTACCTTGGGTTGACCATTAGATGGCAGGGAGGAGTGTGAGCAAAGGACTTGAGAACAGCTTAGGGCTTAGGAAACCGTTGGTCATGGGGGGCGGGGTTACAGTGACAGGGGACCGGGAGAGCTATAAATACTGAGGGAGGGTTCCAGAAGGTTCCAGTCCCCAGGGGAAGCTCCGGTGACAGGAGGACTGCGACAGTCTGTGCGCTGTGAGGAGAATCTAAACCAGGAGGACTGAGGAGAGAGAACGTCAGGGGGGTGGTCCTGACAGGAAGGACCGCAGAAGGGACGAGGCATTGGGTGTGAGACACCATATTTGTCACTACGACTGATCAGTGGAAGCGCTGTTGGTTTAAGGGCCTAAGGCGGCCACAGTGACGGACCTGTCAGGAGTGTCGACGAGTGAAGAGGGGACGGTGTACGCACACGCGTCCCCAGTTCAGAGTACGGTGTGTGAGAAGCGGCCCTGGAAACGGAGGGCCGTGAGGTAAAGGAAGTGCGGTGTGCTCTGAGGCCGTCAGACGGACGGCGAGTGAAATAAACTTGGACCTGTTGCTCCCAGAATCTGCCTCCATTGTGTCTCTGTTTTTATCTCTGCGCGGTAAGAAGAGGGACCACCCCCCCCCAGCTCGGCCACTGACCCTACATTTGGCGTCACCGCCGCTAATACATCATCTTCTGTGGCAGGCCTGCCTTAAAGGATGGAGAAGGACTTGGACTGTGCTGCTTGGATAATAAATACCTATGGATTACAATTGGCTTACCTGTGGATTACAAATTGGGAGCGCTGTGGTGACTCCGTGGTGCTGACAGAAGATCCAGGGTGGTATCAGGAGCTGCGCAAGATGGCGGCATTACTACAGCACAGGGGAGAGGTCCGGGTGTTTGCAGTCGTGTTGAATGGACTGGGACCCCCTCCAACGTACCCCCGTGGACAGCAGTATGTGCCCGGAGGCCGACGCTCCCATGTACTGGACCCTGGCAGATGGGTGGAAAGGTCTGTCAACGCCCCACCCAGCAGGAGGAGTGGCACAGAAGAAAAACTTGGCTGCGGCTGTCTGATGCCATTCGAGTGCTGCCCAACGGACGGTATGAGATGCTGCGGGTGTCGGGGCATCGGCCGCCTAGAGTGGCAATGGCGGCGAGAGATGGAGCTGCACCAGAAGTCATCTTCAGAACCACAGGCGGGCAGCGGGATGCTGAGCCGGGGAGCGGAGCCTGTGGGGAGTCAGCGAGAACGGCCGCCACCAATACCAGCAGAGGACTTCTCAGCGGAGCCTCCGAGTCCGGAGGGAAGGCCCGCAGTACAGTGGAGCAAGGAACGGAGGCTGCGGGGGAAACCACGTGATGATGGGACGGAGGCCGCAGCGCCGGGGAAGGTGAGAGTACCCCCGGCCCTACCAGTGCCTCCGCAAGCGGCCCCCACCATTCTGCTGCAGCAAGCGGCCCCCTGCACACCGTAAGGCCTAGTTACCACGGGCCCTGTGCTGTATGCGGAGCTGAGCGAGGACCCCGCTCATGTCCCCGAACTACCCCGCCCGGAGTCACCAGTGCAGAGCTCACCCAAAGAAGACGCTGCTGCGCTTCCCCTGCTAATAGCAGCTGCATCGTTGAAATCAGCCGTTACTCCGGCTCCGTTGGAAGTAGTGGATGTGGCCTGTCCTGAGGCCGCGGTTATGCCACTGCTGGAGTCGGCTGCGGCCGACTTAGCGGGCCCTGTGATTCCAGCCCCCGAGGACCCGGTTGTCCCCATTTGCCACCTGACCCCAGCGGCTGCTGGGCCACAGAAATCTTCAGCCGTTTCTGTCTTGCGGTCTTTTTCAGCGTAGTCCCGCCCACCGGACTCCAGGGCCCGTGCTGTTCCCTCCGTGTGGGTAGCGGAGGTGATCAGGAAGAAGAAGGCCTGGGAGCAGGAAGTGTGGAACCTGCTCCACACTCAAGGAGAGGCCGGCATGGAAAAGAAGAGGACTTGAATGGACACCCTCAGTATCCCCGGGGGCTCCACGGCTGTGGGGTCCCTCACTACTAGCCACTGCGTAGTGAAGTAGACTGTCGAGAGTTCGGTGCACTGTAGTGCAGGTTCTGGAGAACAGTTCTAGTTTAAAAAAAAAAATGTTTGATGTGCTGAGTTTGTTTTTAGAATGTTCCTCTTACAGGATGTTATTTGCTGATTTGAAACTTGACAGAACGGGGATACGGAGAAGTGGAGGAGTGTTCAGGTCCAACGAAGGGGGGAGAAAGAAGACTTACAATGATTTTTTTTGTTATATGTTGGTTTTAGAAGCAAATGAAAATGAAAAAAAAATATAAAAATGGGTACTTGTGCTATTATAAAGTTGTTTAATGTATAATATGCCAAAGTAAAACGCAACAGGCCCGGGTAAGGGAAGGTCTGTGGGACCAAAGGAAAGTGTGAGATCCGGTAGGGATCTAAGAGTTGAGGAGGTCTGGGAGAGCGGGACGCCGACCATGACATGTTATTGAAAGAAAGGAAAATGAGTTGGAAGACGTGAGAGAGACAGCCGTCCTAGGTCAGGTCCCCAACACCACGGACACCCCTGAAGGAGGAAGGCGGGCGCTTGTAATGATCTGGAAGGTAAGAGACCTCGATCATGGCGTACCGAATAGTGGAAGGTGACAGTAGGGGAGAGTAGGGGAAGGTACACACCATAGAGAGAATATGGGTGTACCTAGCCCAATTTGAAAGGCGTTGTCATGTGGCATGCGCGCTGATGAGTAGCAGTAGGCTGCTCAGAGCATAGTGCTCCCAGTATGGTTCGACCCCCGCAGATAGTGGGTTTGGCTCAACAGCTGGTCCGACAACAGAATGTAGGTGTAGCTTCAGAACGACGAAGGCAGGGATGACGATTGTCGAGGACGACAATGGACAAAGGAAGGGGGAGTGTAGTGAAGGTGACCTGACGGACGGACGGACTAGTCAGAGTGAAGAAGGAAAGGTTTGCACAGTGTAGGTAGGTGTCAGTTATTACAGTGGGGAAACAGCTAGGAAAGTGTAGTGGACGTGCAGTACCTTGGGTTGACCATTAGATGGCAGGGAGGGGTGTGAACAAAGGACTTGACAACAGCTTAGGGCTTTAGAAACCGTTGGTCATGGGGGGCGGGGTTACAGTGACAGGGGACCGGGAGAGCTATAAATACTGAGGGAGGGTTCCAGAAGGGTGATCAGTGGAAGCGCTGTTGGTTTAAGGGCCTAAGGCGGCCACAGTGACGGACCTGTCAGGAGCGTCGACGAGTGAAGAGGGGACGGTGTGTGCATACACGTCCCCCAGTGTAACGTGCGGTGTGTAAGAAGAGGCCCTGGAAACGGAGGGCCGTGAGGTAAAGGAAGTGCGGTGTGCTCTGAGGCCGTCAGACGGACGGCGAGTGAAATAAACTTGGACCTGTTGCACCCAGAACTTGCCTCCATCTTGTCTCTGTTTTTATCTCTGCGTGGTAAGAAGAGGGACCACCCCGCCAGCTCGGCCCCTAACTCTACAAGAGAATGGTTGGACATCGTAGTGAGACCCTCAGACAAGGGAGGCAATACTGTTTTACTTTCTAGGGAGATGTATGTTTCAGAGGCACAGCGGCAATTATCTGATGCAGTGACATATACAAAATTGAAGGTGGACCCCACTTTTAGGTATATTGGCGAATTGAGGTCATTACTCAGAAAATATGTTTTGAGCAAAGCTATATCGGAGAGAAAGGCAGAAAAATTGTTGCCGGATTTTCCCACGCGACCCCATTGGTACCACGTACCCAAAATTCACAAATCTGCATCCTGTCCCCCTGGCCGCCCAATCGCATCTGGGATAGGATCGGTTACCGAGCCCCGGTCCCAGTATACTGTTTGGTTATTGAGACCTATGCTAGTCCAGATTCCTTCGTATATCAAAGATACTAATGCTTTTTTGAATGTGATACAAGATTTTCAATGGCAACCTGGCTTTCATTTTGTGTCTATAGACGTGGAAAGCCTTTATACGAGAAACCCCAAGAAATTGGGTGTAGATATTATAAGAGAGATACTTACCACAACAGGTAAGGAGCAAGGTTTTGTGAATTTTGTGTGTGAAGCCATGAGCTTCATATTAACTCATAACGCTTTTAGCTTTGATTCTGAGTGGTATCTACAGAATGTGGGTACTGCGATGGGTACCCCGGTATCATGTACGTTTGACAATTTATTTTTGGGTGCCTTTGAAGAAAAATATGTTTATAGTGCAAAAAATTTTTTTCCACATGTCAGGTAATATCTCAGATATGTGGATGACGTGTTCATTATTTGGGATGAGTCAAGGGAATTGTTTGAGGATTTTGTCAGTTACTTGAATGAAGTGAACCAAATGAATATGGTGTTTACATACAATTTTGGTGGCACGAGATTAGAGTTCTTAGACGTATAGTTGGAAATTAAAGAGGATAAAATTTGTACGTCTGTTTATAGAAAACCGTTAGCTACCAACTCCATATTACGTTATGATAGGCAGCACGGTGGCTCTGTGGTTAGCACTGCAGCGCTGGGGTCCTAGGTTCAAATCCCACCAAGAACTACATCTGCAAGGAGTTTGTATGTTCTCCCCGTGTTTGCGTGGGTTTCCTCCGGGTTCTCCGGTTTCCTCCCACACTCCAAAGACATACTGATAGGGAATTTAGATTGTGAGCCCCATCAGGGACAGTGATGATAATGTGTGTAAAGCGCTACGGAACATGTTAGCGCTATATAAAAATAAAGATTATTAATAAAGATTATGATAGTTTTCATCCTCCTAATACTGTGATTTCGTTGCCATACAGTCAGTTTCTGAGGGTCCATCGGTTAAATAATACCCCAGAAGGTTTTGAGAGACAATCAAGAGAAGTTTATGAAAGGCTTACACAACGGGAATATCCTGAGTCATTGCCAGACACTACACTTGAAAAAGTGAAATCCCTATCTAAGGGTAAACAGAGGGGAGTTACACCTCCATATCAAGGGCGAGCTAAAAAAGAAAAGAGGTTTACTTTTTGTTTTCGCTGTGGTCCCATGGATCGTCAGATATGATCAGCCATTAGAAGAAATTGGCATATCTTAGAACAAGACAGGGATTTACAGTAAGTGATACAGTATCTAGGGGGCCCCTTATTTCGTGCAAACGTAGCACTAGAATTAGAGATATTTTGGTTCAGAATCGAATAATAACTAAGCGAGAAACTTGGCTGAGTAGGGGAATGCCCCAAGGGAATTATAAGTGTGGGCATTGTTCCTATTGCAGGTTTCATTGTACAGATCGCATACTGCAGATGGGTGCAGTGAAACATGTTGTTTCAGATTTGGTCACGTGTAAGTAGTTTATGTGATTTTTTGCACTTGTCGTTTCTTTTATATAGGTAAAACCATACGTCCATTATATGTCCGGTTTCGACAAAGTTTTAAATCCATTGAAACAGGTAAAGGGGTCCGGCGCTTAATTGGCCATGTTAGATATGTACATGGAATGGACCCCACTGTTCTTTCCTTTGCGGGATTGAAAAAGTGGTATTACCTCCGCAGGGAGGGAATCTCAACAAAAATTTTGTTAAGATGAGAATCTAGATGGATAATGAATACACAGGCAACAGGACCATTAGGATTTAATGATAGGTTGGATATGGCCATTTTCTTGTAAGGAGTTGGATAAGTTGTATTCAGTAAAGGCTTGGTATTGCTGAGATTCGTTTTTTGTGTTTTTTCTGTGGTAACAAGTTTGGTTATGGGTACATACATAGCCTTAATTTAGAGGTATAATGCCCGTTCTTAGGTCGGTTGTTTAACATTACCAACATTATATAAGAATTATGCACAAAATTTAAGCTCATGTATACATGGTAGCGTTTCTCTTGTATGTGGTTTTATGTATTATTAGCTCTGTTAAATGCTTACAGAATATCTTAGACACACTGGATGCTCTTCCTTAAAAAATTATCTATAATAATAAATGCCCTAAGCAGCTTCCGGGTTGTAACAACTTCCGTCCAGTTGTAACTGGTGACGTCACCGCACACCTCTTGCCCTGTTAACCCTCAACACACACTCCTCCTCAACACACACTCCTGTCACCTTTCACCATCTCCACTCACTCTTTCACTCCACATACGACCCTTTCTCTCACTCCGTCTCTCATACTCACACCGTCATCGCCGCTGCTCCACGATCCCCGACAACTTCTTCCGCCGGTGCCATCCTGGATCCAGACGTTGTCCACGTCAGCGACATGTTCTTGCGGTGACGCCATCTTGAGTATCATGAAATCCCGCGATACTCAAGATGGCGTCGCCGCAAGAACATGTCGCCGGCGTGGACGACGTCGGGATCCAAAATGGCGTCAGCGATATCTCGCTGTAACTAAATGTTTTTTTCCGCTTAGGCGGTATGTTTGATTTCATGTTTTTTATTTGTTTTTGTGTATCTCCACATGTTTTTAATTTCACTTAAGTCACTTAGACAGCAGCTGTGGAGGGAAGAGTTTCTTATATGAACTCGTCACTTCCTCCCATCCTTTGACCCGTTGAAGCGCTCACACAGAGCGAAACGGCCGTTGTCAGCCTTTCGTGCACTCCTTATGTCACTTCCTCGACCTGACATGTTATTCATACAGTGGGGCAAAAAAGTATTTAGTCAGTCAGCAATAGTGCAAGTTCCACCACTTAAAAAGATGAGAGGCGTCTGTAATTTACATCATAGGTAGACCTCAACTATGGGAGACAAACTGAGAAAAAAAAATCCAGAAAATCACATTGTCTGTTTTTTTTTCAATTTATTTGCATATTATGGTGGAAAATAAGTATTTGGTCAGAAACAAAATTTCATCTCAATACTTTGTGATATATCCTTTGTTGGCAATGACAGAGGCCAAACGTTTTCTGTAAGTCTTCACTAGGTTGCCACACACTGTTGTTGGTATGTTGGCCCATTCCTCCATGCAGATCTCCTCTAGAGCAGTGATGTTTTTGGCTTTTCGCTTGGCAACACGGACTTTCAACTCCCTCCAAAGGTTTTCTATAGGGTTGAGATCTGGAGACTGGCTAGGCCACTCCAGGACCTTGAAATGCTTCTTACGAAGCCACTCCTTCGTTGCCCTGGCGGTGTGCTTTGGATCATTGTCATGTTGAAAGACCCAGCCACGTTTCATCTTCAATGCCCTTGCTGATGGAAGGAGGTTTGCACTCAAAATCTCACGATACATGGCCCCATTCATTCTTTCATGTACCCGGATCAGTCGTCCTGGCCCCTTTGCAGAGAAACAGCCCCAAAGCATGATGTTTCCACCACCATGCTTTACAGTAGGTATGGTGTTTGATGGATGGAACTCAGTATTCTTTTTCCTCCAAACACGACAAGTTGTGTTTCTACCAAACAGTTCCAGTTTGGTTTCATCAGACCATAGGACATTCTCCCAAAACTCCTCTGGATCATCCAAATGCTCTCTAGCAAACTTCAGACGGGCCCGGACATGTACAGGCTTAAGCAGTGGGACACGTCTGGCACTGCAGGATCTGAGTCCATGGTGGCGTAGTGTGTTACTTATGGTAGGCCTTGTTACATTGGTCCCAGCTCTCTGCAGTTCATTCACTAGGTCCCCCCGCGTGGTTCTGGGATTTTTGCTCACCGTTCTTGTGATCATTCTGACCCCACGGGGTGGGATTTTGCGTGGAGCACCAGATAGAGGGAGATTATCAGTGGTCTTGTATGTCTTCCATTTTCTAATTATTGCTCCCACAGTTGATTTCTTCACTCCAAGCTGGTTGGCTATTGCAGATTCAGTCTTCCCAGCCTGGTGCAGGGCTACAATTTTGTTTCTGGTGTCCTTTGACAGCTCTTTGGTCTTCACCATAGTGGAGTTTGGAGTCAGACTGTTTGAGGGTGTGCACAGGTGTCTTTTTATACTGATAACAAGTTTAAACAGGTGCCATTACTACAGGTAATGAGTGGAGGAAAGAGGAGACTCTTAAAGAAGAAGTTACAGGTCTGTGAGAGCCAGAAATCTTGATTGCTTGTTTCTGACCAAATACTTATTTTCCACCATAATATGCAAATAAAATGAAAATAAAACAGACAATGTGATTTTCTGGATTTTTTTTTCTCAGTTTGTCTCCCATAGTTGAGGTCTACCTATGATGTAAATTACAGACGCCTCTCATCTTTTTAAGTGGTGGAACTTGCACTATTGCTGACTGACTAAATACTTTTTTGCCCCACTGTATGTCAATAAATTGGTGATTGATTCATCTCGACGAGTGCGACCATTCTTCTGTCTGGATTTCTAATCTTAATTAGTGATCTTTTCTTAATACCTTAAAGCATACTTGTCACCAGATTTATTAATTTGTGAAACTGGAAGAAATGGGGATAATTCCGCGCTGCCAGTCATACAGGATGTAGTAGGAGACCGAGGAGGTTTGAATGTGGTTTTTATTTGTCCATGCATTTCGAGGCACACATGCTTCTTCCTCCAGTGGTCACGGTGGTTTATCCTGAGCAAGAAGCATGTGTGCTTCGAAACGCGTTGAGACATAAAAGCTGCTATCAAACCTCCTCAGTCTCCTACTACATCCTGTACAATTGGCAGCGTGGATTTATCCCCATTTTTTCCAATTTCACATGTTACTTTGTTCTGTGGGTCTTCTCATTTATCTGGGTTCATGACTTTTACAACCTTTTAAGGTGAACATAATCTGCTTTTTTTTTTACTTTTTAGCCCAAATAATATCCTATTGTGCTCATTACCTTTCCAGCTTCTACTATAATCCCAGGTTTCATAATTGGTATATAGGGCCCATTTGCCATACGTGTGTTGAATGGAACCTATACGTGTTTTATGTAGAATGTACAATGTTTTCTGTAGTCTCCCTCTTGCTATTACACAGGGATTTTGTTATAGGCAGTATGTGCTCGTCTCTGGACACAGGGATTTTCTGGTCCCCTAAGTAATGTATCCTTCTTGCATGGTCTTGATCTACTTCTCCTCATGACATGTCTGGGCAAGGTGGATTTATGCCTCGCTGAATGCCGAACCCGGAAGAATTTGGAGCATGGAACCCTTACACGAATGATGCACCCCACTGCTTCATTACAGGTAAAAACACAAGATTAGAAATCTCCCTCTATAAACACCCACTCTGAATGCAATTTTTTAAGCCTCTTCTGAGGAAGCCAAGACAAAATGCATCAGTGACGTTCCTGGTGGTATATGCTAAATATAGTAAACTAGCTGAAGAGCCCGGTGCTGTCCGGGCATAGTAACTAACTGTGGTTAGTTATAACAAATTATAATTATCCTCCATCCCATAGGCCCGTGCCCATATACCCATCACACATCCTCCATCCCATAGTCCCGTGCCCATATACCCGTCATACATATCCTCCATCCCATAGTCCCGTGCCCATATACCCGTCATACATATCCTCCATCCCTTAGTCCAGTCCCCATATACCCATCACACATCCTCCATCCCATAGTCCCGTGCCCATATACCCATCATACATATCCTCCATCCCATAGTCCCGTGCCCATATACCCATCACACATCCTCCATCCCATAGTCCCATGCCCATATACCCATCATACATATCCTCCATCCCATAGTCCCGTGCCCATATACCCATCATACATATCCTCCATCCCATAGTCCCGTGCCCATATACCCATCATACATATCCTCCATCCCATAGTCCCGTGCTCATATACCCATCACACATCCTCCATGCCATAGTCCCATGCCCATATACCCATCATACATATCCTCCATCCCATAGTCCCGTGCCCATATACCCATCATACATATCCTCCATCCCATAGTCCCGTGCCCATATACCCATCACACATCCTCCATGCCATAGTCCCATGCCCATATACCCATCATACATATCCTCCATCCCATAGTCCAGTCCCTATATACCCATCACACATCCTCCATCCCATAGTCCCGTGCCCATATACCTGTCATACATATCCTCCATCCCATAATCCAGTGCCCATAAACCCATCACACATCCTCCTTCGCATAGTCAACCATTATGAAATCATAATGAGCGGCGGGGCTTGCAACATATGATGACATCAGCGTCGCCATGGCAACCATTATGACATCATAACGAGGGGCGGGGCTTGATACACACACACTTTTTCCCCATTATGTAGATAGGGGCAAAATTGTTTGGTGAATTGGAATGCGTGGGGTTAAAATTTCACCTCACAACATAGCCTAGGACACTCTCGGGGTCCAGACGTGTGACTGTGCCAAATTTTGTCGCTATAGCTGCGACGGCGCGTATGCCAATCCCGGACATACATACATACATACATACACACACTTGAGCTTTATATATTAGATTAAAGGTGCTTTTTCAGGAATCCATAAGTTACATTATTTTTATCTCCTTCATATTGATACCTTAGAATTGAGTATGTATCAAAATATTAGATAAATGATTGCTATCTTTATAATATATTGTACCTAGAGATGAGAGAAACCGAAAGGTCGGGGTTCATACCAAACAGTATCCGGTGTTAAATTATGTGGAGAGAGTGAAAGAGAGAGACAGAGTACCAGAACCCGATTTTCCATGGGTCCAATCTTCCCTAATTGTACACAATAAGCTGTACATTCTGCTATGCTCCTAGGTAGCACATGTGGTTCATGGAGCCACTGTGCCAGAAACTGTACCTACCCTGGAGGGGTGTGACTAAGCAGCTACCTTTGTGTTCGCAGGAGCCTCTGATGGTGAGGTCATGGTTTTGCATTAGGTAGCTGCCAGGTGCCATTCCAGCGCGGAGTCCGGCAGTAGCAGCTGACCCAAAGGTCTCAGCCGATATTTCAGACTCCCAGACAGGACAGGGCCGCCACTTGGGACAGTTCATACTGTGCAGACAGGATGGCCACTTGGGACAGGTTTAGATTACGAAGACAGGACAGCCACTTGGGACAGGTTCAGACTGTGAAGACAGGACGGCCTCTTGGGACAGGTACAGTTTGTGCCGACATGACAGCCACTTTGAAAACTGTTCTGGTATTGTCGATATAACCACAGGGTACAGATACCGCTGACGTGGTTACGGACTCAGGTTCAGGCATGGGTATTCAGCTCCCAGGTACAATAGATGTGGTTTTAGGATATGGATGCTGCCAATGCAGTCATAAGAACAAGGACGGACTATGCTGGACTAATGTGACACAAGATACGATAGAGTATAACAAACTATGGACAGGGAACCTGGCATCATACAGTTGCACATCATACCACCTAACATAACTATAAGGGTTACTCAGGTACCTCCCTCTTCTAGGAGGGTGCCTTATATACAAGATGTCTCCCAGCAATTGGCTGTCAGGTATGGGCATTTTGCCATATGTGCGTACTGCCCCTTTAGGAGTAAGGGAGCCCTCACATGCATGCGAGGCACACCATTGGAGCACAGTGCGATGTTCACAGAGGATTAAGGAGGACACGCTCAGGACCATGCTGGAGGGCAGGGGAAATGAGTACTATAGACCCTATAACAGTGATCAAAATAAAAAAAAAATAGTAAATCAAACTCCCCTTTATCACCCCCTCAGTTAGCTAAAATTATCAAAATAATAAAAAAAATTTTTTGCCATTCTTTGCAGTTAGGGTTAGGGTTGAGGCTAGGGTTAGGAATGAGGATAGAGCTAGGGTTGGGGCTAGGATTTGGGCTAAAGCTAGGGTTAGGGTTGGGCTAGGGTTAGGATTGGGGCTAGAGTTGAGGCTGGAATATAGTTGGGGTTTCATTTAGAGTTAGGGTTAGGGTTGTGTTGGGGGTTAGGGTTGTGTAGGGGTTTGAGTTAGAATTTGGGGTTTCCCCTGTTTAAGTACATCAGGGGGTTTCCAAATGAGATATGACACCCGCCATTGATTCCAGCCAATTTTGCATTCAAAAAGTCAAACGGTGCTCCCTCCCTTCAGAGCTCTGCCATGCACCCAAACAGTGGCTTTCCCATACATGTGGGGTATCGGTGTACTCAGGTCCATTTTATCCTGACACCCTTGTGAAAATAAAAAAGTTTGGGTCTAAATAAAATTTTCTGTGAAAAAAGTTAAATGTTCATTTTTTCCTTCCACATTGAGTTAATTCTCGTGAAACACCTGAAGGGTTAATAAACTTCTTGAATGTAGTCTTGAGCACCTTGAGGGGTGTAGTTTTTAGAATGGTGTCACTTTTGGGTATTTTATGGCATATTGACCCCTCAAACTCACTTCAAATGGGAGGTGGTCACTAAAAAAAATGGTTTTGTACAGTAAATTTTCTTGTAAAAATTAGAAATCGTTGGTCAACTTTTAACCGTTATTACTTCCTAACAAAAAAATTATGCTTCCACAATTGTGCTGATGTAAAGGTGACATGTGGGAAATGTTATTTATTAACTATTTTGTTTGACACAACTTTCTGATTTAAAGGCACAAAAATTAAAATTTGAAAATTGCAAAATTGGTACCAATTTTTTTTTTTTAATAAAAAAATGCAAGTCATATTGAAGAAATTTTACCACTAACATGAAGTACAATATGTCACGAAAAAAAGTTCTCAGAATCAGTGGAATTCATTGAAGCATTCCAAAGCTATAACTAGAGTTGAGCGACTTTTGGTTTTTTAGGGTCGCGTTTCGTTTCGTGAAACCCGACTTTTCCAAAAGTCGGGTCGAGCAAGATCGTCCGATTAAAGGGAAAAGTCGGGGTCGTCCCGAAACACGAAACCCAATGTAAGTCAATGGGGAATAAAAGTCGGCAGTGAGAGGAGGACAGGAAACACACCTACAGTGCCCATTTGAATGCCAAAAGCATCAATTCTTCTTACTTAAGCTTGTCAACCTTAATTAACTTCATAATACAAGTTACTCACTGAAAAATGGGGGTTATTTGGCTACAGACTGTGGGGGGGGAGGGCTGGCTCCAGGTTTTCAGGTGCCATGGGCGAAAGAGCGCCCCTTTAACACATACCACAACTCATCATGCTCCGATACGGCAGAGAAATAGCGGTATAGTACAATGAAAAATACCTCACTTTTTACATCTCATGACGAGGCCCATCTATTTCTCCATACAGAATCATTGGTCCCATATAATGTTTGAAACAGTATATGATGAGCTCCACATAATGCTACAGTATATGTTGGTCCCCATGGATGAAGCTCTACTGTCTTATGGGCCCAAATAGTGCTCCAAACATAATGGGCCCCATTTCTAATGCTCTAGTGTATAATGGGCCCTGTAAATGCTGCTCCAGTGTCTGATGTCCACCTTTGGAATGTTCCAGTGTATGGTGGGCCCCATCTATCATTCTTAGACGGTGTTAGGCCCAGTATGGATTGCACGTGATTGCACAAAGGTGAGAAAGGGTACCGTATCCCCAGATAATATGTATGGATAGTGTACACATTCAAAATATATGTCTCAGGAGGCAGGCTCAGACGGTGTTAGGCCCAGTATGGATTGCACGTGATTGCACAAAGGTTAGAAAGGGTACCGTATCCCAAGATAACATGTATGGATAGCGTACACATTCAAAATATATGTCTCAGGAGGCAGGCTCAGATGGTGTTAGGCCCAGTATGGATTGCACGTGATTGCACAAAGGTTAGAAAGGGTACCGTATCCCCAGATAACATGTATGGATAGCATACACATTCAAAATATATGTCTCAGGAGGCAGGCTCAGACGGTGTTAGGCCCAGTATGGATTGCACGTGATTGCACAAAGGTTAGTAAGGGTACCGTATCCCCAGATAACATGTATGGATAGGGTACACATTCAAAATATATGTCTCAGGAGGCAGGCTCAGACGGTGTTAGGCCCAGTATGGATTGCACGTGATTGCACAAAGGTTAGAAAGGGTACCGTATCCCCGGAAAACATGTATGGATAGCGTACACATTCAAAATATATGTCTCAGGAGGCAGGCTCAGACGGTGTTAGGCCCAGTATAGATTGCACGTGATTGCACAAAGGTTAGAAAGGGTACCGTATCCCCGGATAACATGTATGGATAGCGTACACATTCAAAATATATGTCTATACATCAGGAGGCAGGCTCAGACGGTGTCAGGCACAGTATGGATTTGACGGCCCAGATTACATAGCGGAGGAGCAGGGAGAGGTAAAGATTGCAAATGCTGGGGCCCTGCCCAAGCAAGGGGGGCCCACTCGTGGACGTCGGTACTGGCACTGGGCCCCTCATAGTACAGCGGTGTGTCTGACGGCGGGTGTGCACCACCACCGTCAGAGACACTTGATTGCACTATGAGGGACCCTGTGCCAGTGCCCGCACCCAAGAGTCGGCCTACCCACCTGTCCAGGGCAACGGCACTCGCACGGTGTCGTGTGCTAGGTGGTGACCCCGGCCATGGGGGGGGAGGCAGCACAGTTAGGGAGTTTTAGAAAGTGGCATATGTTGATGTTGGACATTCAGCTGATGCAAAAGGCGAAATAGGTGAAGTACCAGGAAGAGGTGGACCAAAGCAAGCCATTTTTCTGTCACCCTATGTGTCATCAGGGGAAGGTGGGACAAAATCCTTGGAAACCCATGCGTGGTTCATTTTAATGAAGGTTAGATCATCCACATTTTGGGTTGACAGATGGGTCCTTTTTTCTGTCAGGATTGATCCAGCTGCACTGAAGACTCTTTCCGATAGCACACTTGCAGCTGGGCAAGCGAGCTCCTGTAAGGCATATTGGGCCAATTCAGGCCAGGTGTCCAGTTTAGCGGCCCAATAGTCAAAGGGGAATGACCTGTGTGGGAGAACATCGATATGGGAGGAAAAGTAGTTTGTAACCATAGTTGACAACTGCTGTCTCCTGTCACTTTCCATCAATGCAGTATTACCAGTTGTGTGAGCGGTATTTGAAAAATCAGTCCACAACATTGTCATGAAACCCCTGTCTCCAACGCCACTTCTGCTGTGTGCACCACGAACACCTCTGCCAAGTTGCCCCCGGCCCGTACGGCTCGTGTGAGAACCATCACTGCTGCTGTGTGCTGGGAATGCCTCAAGCAACCGATTTACCAGAGTTGCTTGTTTATTAGCCAATATTAGGTCAAGGTTCTCCTGTGGCATGATGTTTTGTAATTTGCCTTTATAGCGTGGATCCAGGATGCTGGCCAACCAGTAGTCGTCATCGTTCATCATTTTGGCAATGCGGGGGTCCCTTTTTAGGATCCACAAGGCATAATCTGACATGTGGGCCAATGTTCTCGGTGTCAATGATGCACTGCGAGTGCTGGGTGGAGGAGCACTTTCTGGCAAATCCACATCCCTCCAGTCACGCACAAACCCTGTACCAGACCTTGCCACGCCAACATTTTCACTTGCCCCACGAGATGCATCCTCCTCCCCTAAGTAATCATCCCCATCATCATCCTCCTCCTCCTCTTCTTCCTCCACCTCGTCCAGGAGAGGTCCCTGAGCAGACAATGGCTGAATGTCATCAAGGATTCCCTCCTCCTCTTCCTCCTCATCAACATTGGCTTCAGACGCCTGCTCCTTAAGGTGCGTCAAAGTTTGCATGAGCAGACGCATAAGTGGGATGCTCATGCTTAGGATGGCGTCGTCTGCGCTTACCAGCCGTGTGCATTCCTCAAAACACTGAAGGACTTTACAAAGGTCTTTCAGCTTCGACCACTGCACACCTGTCAACTCCATGTCTGCTCTCAAAGTGCCTGGCCGTGTATCCTCCCACAAATGCATTATGGCCTGCCTCTGCTCGCACAGCCGCTCCACCATGTGCAGGGTGGAGTTCCACCTTGTTGCAATGTCGATAATGAGGCGGTGGTTGGGAAGGTGGAGCAATCGCTGCAGCTTCTGCATACGAACGGAGTGTACAGGCGACCGGCGGATGTGCGCGCACAGTCTTGGCACCTTCTGGAGCAGGGCTGTTAACTCCGGATAATTTTTGAGGAAGCACTGCACCACCTGGTTCAAGGTGTGAGCCAAGCAAGGTATGTGGCTGAGTTTTGAAAGGGCTATGGCTGCCACAAAATTACGGCCGTTATCACTAACTACCTTGCCTGCCTCAAGATGTACACTGCCCAGCCATGACTCAGTTTGTCGCTTCAAGTACTCGGCCAGCACCTCGGCGGTGTGTCTGTCGCCCAAACACATCATCTGCAACACAGCCTGCTGACGCTTTCCACTAGCTGCTCGATAGGGGGACAAATCGTGTGCAACAGTGGCAGCTGCAGATGGAGTGCTCGTACGACTGCGCTCTGTGGACGAGCTTTCGCTTCTGGAGGAGGAGGAGGAGGAGGAGGGTCGAACGCCTACAGCCAACTGTTTCCTATACCGTGGGCTAGGCAGCACTGTCCCACCACCGCTGTCCCCTGTAGACCCTGCATCCACCACATTAACCCAGTGCGCAGTGATGGACACGTAATGGCCCTGGCCATGCCGACTGGACCATGCATCAGTTGTGAGGTGCACCTTTCCGCTCACTGACTGCTTGAGTGCATGGACAATGCGGTCTTTCACATGATGGTGGAGGGCTGGGATGGCTTTGCGAGAGAAGAAGAGGCGACTGGGTAGGTCATAGCGTGGTACTGCATAGGCCATGAGTTCGCGGAAAGCTGTGCTTTCCACCAACCGAAAGGGCATCATCTCAAACGAGATTAGTTTGGCAATGTGGGCGTTCAAACCCAGTGTACGCGGATGAGAGACTGAGTACTTTCTTGACCTACTCATAGTGTCTGGGAGGGTGAGCTGGACTTGAGAGCTGCATATGGTGGAAGTAGCGGTGGACAGGGCGGACTGAGAGAGGGTTGATAATGGTGATGGAGTTGGTGTTCTTTCTGATGGCCTAGAATCAGTCTTTCGTTGATATAACAGTGGGATTCCCTGACTGCTGTGGTCTTGCAACGACACCTCAACATTTGCTGCTGTGTTAACCGGTGGGCTTACAGTGGGGGAAACAATGTAGCGTTGCTGACTACCTTCGTTGTGATCAGTTGCACATGTGGCACTTGAGGTTTGGTGTTGTGTCCACGCTTGCAAGTGCATGCTGGTTAAATGTCTAAGCATGCAACTGGTATTTAAATTTTTCAGATTTTTCCCTCGGCTAAAGGTCTTTGCGCACTTCTTACAGATAACCTTGGCCTGATCATGAGGATTTTGTTCAAAAAAGTGCCACACTGCACTCTTCCTACTTTGGCAGACATTTTGCGGCCTAGCACGCTGTGATCTTTTGACCCTCTGGACAAGCTGTCCAGCAACTCTTTTGATGTTTGGAACCTGTCTTTGGAGTGCTCCGGGCCTGCCAGATAACAGCTGTTGCGATGTCGATGTCTGCTGTGGATGCTCCTCATCTGAGCTATTGGAAGCAGCACCCTCTTCCCCCAATGGATGCCAATCTGGGTCAACAACTGGGTCATCCATCACCTCCTCTTCTATGTCATGTGCACCTTCCTCAGTGTCACCGTGTATGGTGGTATAGTGTGCGGGAAGGGGCACCTGAGTCTCATCAGGGTCAGAATCTGGCTCTGTACACTGCGAGGACAATGTAGTGCTCTGAGTGAATGTACCAGCAGAATCATCCATCAGCGGCTGTGCATCAGTGCACTCCATGTCAGATTCATCTTGGCCTGGGTAATTCACCATTTCACTTGATAATCCAGGCATGGTATGTGAAAACAGCTCCATGGAGTAATCAGTAGTATGGCCTGCGTCATCCTTCAATCTTGGTTGGGGTGAAGGACACAAGGAAAGGTGTGGTTCATGAACATGAGCCTCCAATGACGACTCAGTGCTTTTACTTTTTACAACTGAAGAAGAGGAGGCGATAGAGCTGGAGGCTGAGTCAGCAATGTAAGACAAAACTTTTTCCTGATGCTCTGGCTTTAAAAGCGGTTTGCCAACTCCTAGAAAACTAAGCGTTCGAGGCCTTATGTAGCCAGACGATGACGCAGGGTCAGCACCTCCTGCATTCGGTCCTATTTTGCTCTTGCCACTACCATCAGATCCACCACCAACACCATCATTACCAGCTGCCAACCCCCGCCCAATTCCACGGCCTCTTCCACCAGCCTTCCTCATTTTTGGTAGAAATGTAGACAAAATCCAACAAACTATATAGTAATGTAAAACAAGGTAAAAGGTGTCTATAGGACAGGGGAGATTTTGAATTTCTGCAGACACTTGTGGACACTGGACACTTTTGGATTGTGTGAGGCCCACTGATATCTGAGCGCTATGTGACAGGCTCGATGGCACAGCTGTGACCAAAGTGACTAGATGATAAGGGAGATTTTGAATCTCTGCACACACTTTTGGACACTGGATGGACACTTTTGGATTGTGTGAGGCCCACTGATATCTGAGCGCTATGTGACAGGCTCGATGGCACAGCTGTGACGAAAGTGACTAGAGGATAAGGGAGATTTTGAATCTCTGCACACACTTTTGGACACTGGACACTTTTGGATTGTGTGAGGCCCACTGATATCTGAGCGCTATGTGACAGGCTCGATGGCACAGCTGTGACCAAATTGACTAGAGGATAAGGGAGATTTTGAATCTCTGCACACACTTTTGGACACTGGATGGACACTTTTGGATTGTGTGAGGCCCACTGATATCTGAGCGCTATGTGACAGGCTCGATGGCACAGCTGTGACCAAAGTGACAAGAGGATAAGGGAGATTTTGAATCTCTGCACACACTTTTGGACACTGGATGGACACTTTTGGATTGTGTGAGGCCCACTGATATCTGAGCGCTATGTGACAGGCTCGATGGCACAGCTGTGACCAAAGTGACTAGAGGATAAGGGAGATTTTGAATCTCTGCACACACTTTTGGACACTGGACACTTTTGGATTGTGTGAGGCCAACTGATATCTGAGCGCTATGTCACAGGCTCGATGGCACAGCTGTGACCAAAGTGACTAGAGGATAAGGGAGATTTTGAATCACTGCACACACTTTTGGACACTGGACACTTTTGGATTGTGTGAGGCACACTGATATCTGAGCGCTATGTGACAGGCTCGATGGCACAGCTGTGACCAAAGTGACTAGATGATAAGGGAGATTTTGAATCTCTGCACACACTTTTGGACACTGGACACTTTTGGATTGTGTGAGGCCTACTGATATCTGAGCGCTATGTCACAGGCTCGATGGCACAGCTGTGACCAAAGTGACTAGAGGATAAGGGAGATTTTGAATCTCTGCACACACTTTTGGACACTGGACACTTTTGGATTGTGTGAGGCCCACTGATATCTGAGCGCTATGTGGCAGGCTCGATGGCACAGCTGTGACCAAAGTGACTAGAGGATAAGGGAGATTTTGAATCTTTGCACACACTTTTGGACACTGGATGGACACTTTTGGATTGTGTGAGGCCCACTGATATCTGAGCGCTATGTGACAGGCTCGATGGCACAGCTGTGACCAAAGTGACTAGAGGATAAGGGAGATTTTGAATCTCTGCACACACTTTTGGACACTGGACACTTTTGGATTGTGTGAGGCCCACTGATATCTGAGCGCTATGTGACAGGCTCGATGGCACAGCTGTGACCAAAGTGACTACAGGATAAGGGAGATTTTGAATCTCTGCACACACTTTTGGACACTGGATGGACACTTTTGGATTGTGTGAGGCCCACTGATATCTGAGCGCTATGTGACAGGCTCGATGGCACAGCTGTGACCAAAGTGACTAAAGGATAAGGGAGATTTTGAATCTCTGCACACACTTTTGGACACTGGACACTTTTGGATTGTGTGAGGCCCAATGAATATCTGAGCGCTATGTGACAGGCTCGATGGCACAGCTGTGACAAAAGTGACTAGAGGATAAGGGAGATTGGATTGCTTTTAAAAAAGCAGTTTGCGGAGCAGTGGGTAAACAGCAATGCAGGAATGTCAGGAAGCCTTAGAAGGCAGCCCAACAACCAACACCACTGATACACCACTATATAGCCTCCCCTTGCACTGCACACACAGTGACTGGTGTGTTGTGCAGGCCAAATCGCTAGCAGCAGAAGCAGTTTTTTTGTCTTCTTCCCTGCCTAACGCTCTCCCTACAGAATCAGCAGCAACCTCTCCCTATACTAAGATCGGCAGAAGTAAGATGGCGGTCGGTGTGCACGCCCTTTTTTCCCCCCTGTGACGCCCACCAAAGCAAGCCAATCACTTGCATGCCCTTCTGAAAGATGGTGGTGACCCGTGCCTATGTCATCACGTTGCCCACAGTATCCGTGGATCCTGATTGGCTGAAAAAGAGCGCAAAACAAACTTTTGAAACGCGACTTTGGCTCGTAAGTCGCCGACCTCGTGGCCGACCTCATCCTAGGGTCGGGTTTCGTTTCATGAAACCCGACTTTGCCAAAAGTTGGGGACTTTTGAATTTTTTCGACCCGTTTCGCTCAACTCTAGCTATAACCTCATAAAGTGACAGTGGCCAGAATTGTAAAAATTGGATTGGTCATTAAGGCCAAAATTGGCTCGTTCACCAAGAGGCTAGCATATCTGTCTATTTATTGTAATATTTTGTACAATCAATGTAATTTTAGTTTTAAACTTTTATTGTACATTTGGTAGAGTTGAGCGAAACAGGTCAGTCAGATTCAAAAGTCGCCGACTTTCACCAAAGTCGGGTTTTGCAAAGCGAAACCCGACCATAGCATGAAGTCGGCCATGCGGTCATCGACTAGAGCGCCAAAGTTGTTTTTTCCAGAATGCTTGCAGGCGCCTTTTCTCAGCCAATGAGCAAGGATGCACACTGTGGGCAACGAGATGACATGGGCAGTGGCCACCACCATCTTAGGGAAGGGCAATGCAGTGATTGGCTTGCTTTGGGGCGCGTCATAGTGTCTATAAATGCCCTGACCGCCGACTGCCATTTTACTTCTGCTGATCTTAATAGTAGGGAGAGGTTGCTGTTTATCAGTAGGGAGAGAATTAGGGCTGTAAAAATCTAAGACAAAGTTCTTGTGTGCTTGTGCTGATAGCGATTGTGCTGTACAGTTAGTGTGCAGTGACAGGGGAGGAATTTCTTGTGTGCAGCAGAGCTGGTTATTAGGGTGCCTGATAGCTGCATTGCTCTGTGTACACAATTGTGCAGACTGCTTTTTACACAGCACTAATACTTTTATTCTTTTTTCTGCACAGTTACCGAGCGTTCATTTTTTTCCCACACCATACAGAGCTGTACGCTCCTCACACACTACCATGTACCGGCTGGTATCACGGACAAATGCATGCTGACTATCTGTGTGTGACTCCGGAAATATATACGGAGATTTAAATTTTTCCCTACACCATATAGAGCTGTACGCTTCTGATACAGTCCCGTATATCTGCTGTTTGTATTACAGTCAAATTCATACTGAGAGAACATCTGTGTGACTCTGGAAATATATACAGAGATTTAAATTTTCCCTTACACAGTATACAGCTATACGCTTCTGATACAGTACCATATATCTGCTGTTTGCATAACGGTCAAATCCATACTGAGTGAGCATCTGTGTGTGATTCCGGAAATATATACTGAGATTTAAATTTTTCCATACACCGTACACACCTGTATGCTTCTGATATAGTACAGTATATCTGCTGTTTGTAAAACGGTCAAATCCATACTGAGAGAGCATCTGTGTGTGACTCCGGGAATATATACGGAGATTTAAATTTTTCCCTACACCGTATACAGCTCTATGCTTCTGATACAGTACCGTATATCTGCTGTTTGTGTTACGGTCAAATTCATACTGAGAGAGTGTCTGTGTGTGACTCCGGAAATATATACGGAGATTGAAATTTTCCCCAATACTATATACACCTGATATCTTCTGATACAGTACCCAGCTTTTTATATTCTGGTCTAATCCATACTGAGCCTGAGAGCATCTGTGTGTGACTCCTGAAATATATACGGAGATTCAAATTTTCCCCAATACTATATACACCTGGTATCTTCTGATAAAGTACCCTTTTACTGATTTTAATATTCTGGTCTAATCCATACTGAGCCTGAGAGCATCTGTGTGTGACTCCTGAAATATATACGGAGATTGAAATTTTCCCCTTCACCATATACAGCTGTACGCTTCTGATACAGTACCATATATCTGCTGGTATTTTGGGCACATTTTCCCAAACGTGAGGAAGTATGGTGGAAGAGGCCGCATACGTGGGCGGGGGGGCAGCTGGTACTGATGGTGGTAGTGGTGCATCTGTTGGTAGTGCCAAAAGCACAATAGCACCTAAGGCAGGAGGTGTTGAGCCTGTGTCATTGTCTGGCTCCAGAAGGCCTGGAAGGCTCCCTTTTCTGGGAGTAGGTAAAGCCGGAGCATCAGGAACAGGTTTTGGCTTACATTGCCGAAACAGCCTCCAGATTTATCGCCTCCTCTTCTGGAGTGTCAAAAAATGCAAGCACTGAGTCGTCAGTGCAGGCTCCTGGTCAAGAACAACACCTTTCCTTGTGTCGTTCAACCCCAACAAAAGTGAAGGATGCGGCAGGCCACACTTCAGATTACTCCCTGGAGCTCTTTTTCACATACCATGCCTGGGTTATCAAGTCAAATCCTTAATTCCCCATTCCAAGATGAATCTGACATGGAGTGCACTGATGCACAGCCACTGCTATATGATTCTGCTGGTACATTCACCCAGAGCACTACATTGCCCTTGCAGTCTACTAAGCCAGAATCTGACACTGATGAAACTCAGGTGCCCCTTCCCTCATGCTATACCACCTTACATGGTGACACAGAGGAAGGTGCAGATGAAATTGAAGAGGAGGTGATGGATGACCCAGTTGTTGACCCAGATTGGCCTTTATTGGGGGAAGAGGGTGCCGCTGGCAATAGTTCAGATAAGGAGAAGGATCCGCAGCACGCATCGACATCTCAGCAGCAGTTATCTGGCAGGCCTGTAGCAGTCCAAAAACATGTTAAAAAAAACAAAAAGAGTTGCAGGACAGCTTGGCCAGATGGTCAAATTAGCATAGCGTGCAAGCCCTGAAAATTTATCCCATAGTAGGAAGAGTGCAGTGTGGCACTTTTTTGACCAAAATCCTATTGATGAGGCAAACGTTATCTGTAAGAAGTGCACAAGGACCTTTAGCCGAGGGAAAAATCTCCGAAATTTGAATATCAGTTGCATGCTTAGACATTTAAACACCATGCACTTGCAAGTGTGGACACACTACAAAACCTCACGTAGCACATGCGCAACGGCTCCAACTGAAGGTATCCAGCAACGCTACATCGCTTCCCCCACTGTAAGCCCACCGGTTAGCACATCACCAGCAAGAAATGTTGAGGTGTCGTCGCAAGGCCAAAGCAGTCAGGGAATCACATTGTTTTTGCAACGAAAGACTGAATCTAGGCCATCACCACCAATACCATCACCATCACCAACCCCCTCTCAGTCCGACATGTCCACCGCTAGTTCCCCCATATGCAGCTCTCAAGTCCAGCTCACCCTAGAGACACTCTGAGTAGGACAAGAAATTACTCATCCTCTCATTCGCATACACTGGCTTTGAATGCCTACATTGCCAAGCTGATCTCATTAGAGATGTTGCCCTTCCGTTTGGTTGAAAGCGCAGCGTTCTGAGAGCTCATGGCCTACGCTGTCCCACGCTATGACCTACCCATTCGGCACTTCTTTTCTAGAAAATCCATCCCTGCCCTCCACCTGCATGTGAAAGACCACATTGTCCATGCACTCAAACAATCAGTGAGTGGAAAGGTGCACCTCACAACAGATGCATGGGCCAGTAGGCATGGCCAGGACCATTACGTGTCCATCACTGTGCACTGGGTTAATGTGGTGAATGCAGGCTCCACAGGGGACAGCGGCGGTGGGACAGTGCTGCCTAGCCCACGGTATAGGAAACAGTTGGCTGTAGGCATTCTACCCTCCTCCTCCTCCAGAAGCAAAAGCTTGTCGACAGAGCGCAGTCACACAAGCACTCCATCAGCAGCTGCCAGTGTTGCACACGAGGTGTCCCACTATCAAACAGCTAGTGGTAAGCGGCAGCAGGCTGTTTTAAAGATGATGTTTTTGGGCAACAACAGACACACCGCGGAGGTACTGGCTGACTACTTGCAGCGAGAAACTTAGTCATGGCTGGGTAGTCTACATCTTGAGCCAGGCAAGGTAGTCAGTGATAACGGCAGTAATTTTGTGGCGGCCATAGCCCTGGCAAAACTCAGACACATACCTTGCCTGGCTCACACCTTTAACCTGGTGGTGCAGTGCTTCCTGATTAATTATCCAGAGTTAACAGCCCTGCTCCATAAGGTGCGAAGACTGTGCTCACACATCCGTCGCTTGCCCGTAGACTCCAGTCATATGCAGAGGCTGCAGCAATCGCTCCACCTCCCCTAACACCACCTAATCATAGACGTTGCAACAAGGTGGATCTCCACCATGCACATTGTTGAGAGGCTGTGGGAACAGAGGCAGGCTGAAATGCATTTGTTGGAGGATACACGGGCAGGCAGTTTGAGGGCAGACATCGAGTTGTCGGGTGTGCAGTCGTCAAAGCTGAAAGACCTCTGTAAAGTCCTTCAGTGTTTTGAGGAATGCACACGGCTGGTAAGTGTTAGGAATCTGTGTCCTGCCATACTTATGCAGAGATCCAGATCCTCACATTTGTCTCCAGAGGCTAAGTCCTTTCAGCCAGCTTCTGAGCATGCTCCTGGAATGAGCTCCCATTGGAGTTCAGGAGTCAGGTGCTCAGGTCCTGCTCCTGATTCCATTGGCTTAGCTCAGGGCTCTGGAGATTTCTGGCAGGTCCCGTACGCTATAAAAAGTGCGCATGGCCGCTATGCCATGCGCTAGTATTTTCATACTGCTGCTGTATGTATGGTGATGGATGCTTGGACTGGTGGCTGACTTATTATGAAACCCCTTTCCTCTGATATTATGACTGTGTGAGTGATTGGGCAGCAGCCAGTAGCAGCGCTAGCGTCAGCGCGCTCCAGCTATACGTTCTCAGCAGCTAGCGTCCTGCATGGCGCCAGCGAGATTGCGGTGTCTTCTCTGTGGCTCCGTTCACACCGCGCTGCGGTTGCAGTTTTTTCCACGTCTGCAGTTGCGACGCCTCCTATCTGATTTCACGGTAGGTCTAGAGGGAGTAGTCCTGCTGCTTAAGGCTACTTCTGTGACTATTTATACCGTGACAGTTTCGCTGTTAGTCTGTGTCCCCGAACAGACTTAGCGTATTACTTTATTCTTTTGTCTGCAGCTCTGTGAGCATAACAGAGCTCGCTTCTGTGCACTTAGGGTGCAGTTAACCCCGTGCACATTACCGCCATAGTGCTCTGCCTCTCTAGCAGCGGATATATCACCTGCCGCACGGTGGACCCCGGGCGGCGAACATGTTTATTTATATTTTTTTAAGCGTGTTCCGCCGCCGTAACAGTAAGTGCCGACTATGCCATCATAAGCATGAGCATCCCACCTATGCGTCTGCTCATGCAAACTTTGACGCACATTAAGAATCAGGCGTCTGCAGCGGAGGAGGAGGAGGAGTGTTATGAATGGGTCACCGAGGAGGAACAACAAAAGCTAAGTCACAGAAAACCAGAGAGGTTGGTAACTATGCAGATTGCAGATCTCTGATCTTAACCACACAACTAACAGTAGCAGTGGAGCGTTCCTACTAAGTTCCTAGACGCCTCGTCACCGCCAAAGGAGTACATAAACCTAAAGCAAGAAAAGGGAAAACTAACTGCCCCAGAGCAGACCTAAAAGGAATAGATAGCCCCCACACATGTATTGACGGTGAAGCAAGATGAAAACACAAACACAGGCAGGAAAATAGGCTGACCAAACGATGGGGCCCAACTAACTATAAAGAGCAGGAAAGGAAAGACACTGTCTGAAATCTGCCAAAAAACCCTACAAAATAATGTCCAACACTTCAGGTAACAAAATTAACCCAGAAGTCACTAGACTTCTCCCACTATATCAGCACTCTGAAATATTCTGAGACAGAGCAAAAAGAGGCCAATCTAATAAGGGACTAAAAAGCAAATTGGCAAATACAGATAAATAAGAGTGGAAATTCAGCACAGCCCAGCCAGGGCTGGCTGAACACACAAAAAACTGAATAGACCAACAAAATAAAGTGTGAACATTAGCAAAAACACTTAGCTTTGAGAAGGCTGGAACAGAGCTGAAAACCAAGACCTGAGCAGCATGAAGCAATCACCAGCACTGACTTAGGGCGTCGGCAGTCTTAAATCTAATCTAAGATTCCTGAGGTCCAATCGTCATCCTCACCATCAGGTGGACCAGAGAATGAACTCACAACAGTACTCCCCCTTGAGGAGGTGTCACTGAACCCTCATCCATGCCACCAGGCCGATCAGGATGGGCCCGGTGAAAAGCACGAACGAATCTCTTGGCATGAATGTCAGAGGCAGAGACCCAAGAATTATCCTCCTGGCCATAACCCTTCCATTTGACCAAATACTGGAGTCTCCGTCTAACCAAACGAGAATCCAATATTTTCACTACCTCATATTCCATATTGCCTTTAACCAATACAGGGTCAGAAGGTGCTGCCATAGGAACCACTGGCTCAACAAACCTCTTCAACAGTGATTTATGAAATACGTTACGAATCTTGAATGTAACTGGAAGAGCCAATCGAAAAGAAACAGGATTAAGAATCTCCAAAATTTTATAAGGTCCAATAAATCTTGGCTTAAATTTTGGAGATGCGACCTTCATAGTAATATTCTTAGACGACAACCAGACCATATCACCCACTTTAAACCGGGGACCAATGGTCCTATGTCGGTTGAAAAATCGCTGGGCCTTTTCCTGAGAGAGTGACAACTTATCCACTACTTGGTCCCATATCTGCTGCATTCTCTCAACCACAGTATCCACACCTAGGCAGGACGAAGATTCCACTTGCCGTGAAGAGAATCGAGGATAAAACCCAAAATTACAGAAAAAGGGTGACATCAAAGTGGCAGAACTAGCTCTATTGTTCAGCCCGAATTCGGCCAAGGGCAAAAATGAAACCAAATCATCCTGATCAGCAGATATAAAACATCTTAAATAAGACTCCAAGGTCTGGTTTGTTCTCTCAGTCTGCCCGTTAGTCTGGGGATGAAACGCGGAGGAGAAGGATAACTGAATTTCCAGATTGGAACAAAAGGCTTTCCAAAATCTGGAAACAAACTGGACTCCTCTATCCGACACAATGTACTCAGGAGTCCCATGCAACCGAACCACTTGTTGTAAAAACAAGGGCACCAACTCAGTGGAAGAAGGCAACTTTGGGAGTGGTACAAGATGGACCATCTTCGAAAATCTATCACAACTCACCCAGATCACAGTCATTCTCTGAGAGACAGGAAGATCAGAAATAAAATCCATTGAGATATGGGTCCATGGTCTCTTGGGCAACGGCAGAGGCATCAGCAACCCACTAGAACGAGAACAGGATTTAGGCCGAGAACAAGTCGCACAGGAATGCACAAAATTCCTGACATCACGAGATAAGGCGGGTCACCAAATCTCTGGTACCAATAATACCTGGATGACCATCCAATGCGGAGCAATGAACTTCAGACATCACTCTCTTCCTCCACTGGTCAGGAACATACAATTTTCCCATAGGACAACGCTCAGGTTTATCCTCCTGAAATTCCTCCAGGGTGCGTCTCAAATTGGGCGAAATGGCAGAAAGAACTACCCCCTCACCTAGGATGGTAGGAGGCTCGGTCACATTAAGAGAATCAGCAAAGAAACTCCTAGAAAGAGTGTCTGCCTTAACATTCTTAGTGCCCGGAAGAAAAGAGCCCACAAAATTAAAACGCGTGAAAAACAAGGCCCATCTAGCCTGTTTAGGATTCTTGTGATCGGTGAGGACCACAACTTGATGTCTAGCTCCCTCCAACCAATGTCTCCACACCTCAAATGCCCACTTCATGGCCAACAATTCCCGATTCCCCACGTCATAATTGCGTTCAGATGGGGAGAACTTACGAGAAAAGAAGGCACAAGGATTCATCTTAGAAGTCACAGGGTCTTTTTGGGACAAAACAGCTCCTGCACCAATCTCAGAAGCATCTACCTCCACCTGAAATGGAAGTGAGACATCAGGTTGCCGTAAAACTGGAGCTGAAGTATATCTTCGCTTAAGCTCCTGAAATGCTGAGACAGCCTCAGGAGACCAATTCAGCACATCGGCGCCCTTCTTGGTCAGATCAGTCAGTGGTTTGACAATATCAGAAAAATTACCTATAAATTTAGGATAGAAATTAGCAAAACCCAAAAACTTCTGGAAAGCCTTCAAAGAAGTAGGCTGAACCCAATCATAAATGGCCTGTACCTTGGCCGGGTCCATTTCAATAGTCGACGGAGACAAGATAAATTCCAAAAATGAAATCCTCTGTACACCAAAGAGGCATTTCGATCCCTTAACAAACAGGGAATTCTCCCTCAAAATCCGGAACACAGTGCGAACATGTTCCACATGATAATCCTAATCACTGGAAAAGATCAGAATATCATCCAAATAGATGATCAAAATCTTATCCATAAAGTCCCGGAAAATATCATTCATGATGGATTGGAAGACAGAAGGGGCATTAGTGAGCCCAAAAGGCATCACCAGGTACTCAAAATGTCCCTCCGGAGTATTTAACGCCGTCTTCCTTCATCCCCGTGCTTGATGCGAATAAGATTATACGCCCCCCTAAGGTCAAGCTTAGTAAACCAGCAGGCACTCTTAACTCTGGAGACTAAATCAGACATGAGAGGTAACGGGTACTGATATTTAACCGTCATCTTGTTAAGGGAACGATAATCAATACACGGTCTTAATGAACCAGCTTTCTTGGCCACAAAAAAAACCCAGCACCTAAAGGTGACGAGGATGGTCTAATATGACCCTTCTCCAATGACTCCTTAATATAGGATAGCATAGCATCATGTTCGGGTACAGATAAGTTGAAAAGCCGACCCTTGAGAAATTTACACCCAGGCATCAACTCAATTGCACAGTCATAACTCCTTTGAGGGGGCAAAGACGCAGACTTACTCTCACTAAATGCATCAGAAAAATCGGCCAGATAATCAGGAATATCATGAGACTGAGGAGAGGTGGAGAAAACAGGAGCGTCTCTAAGAACACACTGACAGCTCCAACTCACCACAGACCCAGATTTCCAATCTAAAACTGGATTATGAGCATGCAACCAGGGAAAACCCAGAACAATAGTATCATGCAAATTATGCAGCATCAGAAATTTACAATTTTCTTGGTGGTCTGGGCAACTCGCATTATCACCTGGGTCAAAAACTGAGGTTTATTCTCCGCTAAAGGAGTAGCATCAATACCCCTCAAAGGAATAGGCGTCCGCAGAGGCGTCATGGACAAGCCACAACGTTTAGCAAAGTCGAAATCCATCAGATTCAACGCTGCTCCAGAATCCACAAAAGCTTTAGTGGAAAACATGAATAAGGAGCAGATCAGAGTAATTGCCAAAAGAAACTTAGATTGTACACCACCTACAGCAAATGTGTGTGCAAAACGTTTCTCTCGTTTAGGGCAGACAGAAATAGTATGAGAGGCATCTCCACAGAAAAAACACAGCTTATTACGCCTTATAAACTCCTGACGTTGCGCCCTAGACAAAACCCCATCACATTGCATAGGTTCAGACAGTTGTTTAAAAGGTGGCAGCGCCTCCCGTGTAGTTTTACGTTCACGTAAATGCCGATCAACTTGAATGGCTAATGACATAGAATTATCCAGACCAGAGGGAACAGGAAATCCAACCATAACATCTTTTACGGTCTCTGACAAACCCTTCCATGTAGTAAGGACCGCCCACTTTCGGAATTTTTGACAGTATAACTCTGCAGAATTCTGACCCTGGCTTAATGCCAACAGGGTTCTTTCAGCTTGATCAACAGCATTAGGTTCATCATACAACAATCCCAAGGCTTGAAAAAATGCATCCACATTAGTCAAAATAGGATTTTCAGGTGTTAGAGAAAAAGCCCAATCCTGGGGATCGCGCGCAGCAGGGAGATGACAATTTTAACCTGCTGCACAGAGCTCTCCGATGAATTAGGCTTCAAGGCAAGAAATAATTTACAATTATTCTTAAAATTCAGAAATTTAGACTGATCCCCAGAAAACACATCAGGAGTAGGAATCTTAGGTTCAGCAGCATGTGACTGAGTGAGGTAGGTGGAAATTCCCTGCACTTCAGCAACAAGTTGCTCCACACGATCAGACAATTGCTTAATCTCCATTAGGAAAAAAAAAAATCCTCCTTCGGCCCCAGAAAAAAAAAGAGGAAAAAATATATATATATATATATATATATATATATACAGTGGGGAAAAAAAGTATTTAGTCAGTCAGCAATAGTGCAAGTTCCACCACTTAAAAAGATGAGAGGCGTCTGTAATTTACATCATAGGTAGACCTCAACTATGGGAGACAAACTGAGAAAAAAAAATCCAGAAAATCACATTGTCTGTTTTTTTTTTCATTTTATTTGCATATTATGGTGGAAAATAAGTATTTGGTCAGAAACAAAATTTCATCTCAATACTTTGTGATATATCCTTTGTTGGCAATGACAGAGGTCAAACGTTTTCTGTAAGTCTTCACAAGGTTGCCACACACTGTTGTTGGTATGTTGGCCCATTCCTCCATGCAGATCTCCTCTTGAGCAGTGATGTTTTTGGCTTTTCGCTTGGCAACACGGAGTTTCAACTCCCTCCAAAGGTTTTCTATAGGGTTGAGATCTGGAGACTGGCTAGGCCACTCCAGGACCTTGAAATGCTTCTTACGAAGCCACTCCTTCGTTGCCCTGGCGGTGTGCTTTGGATCATTGTCATGTTGAAAGACCCAGCCACGTTTCATCTTCAATGCCCTTGCTGATGGAAGGAGGTTTGCACTCAAAATCTCACGATACATGGCCCCATTCATTCTTTCATGTACCGGGATCAGTCGTCCTGGCCCCTTTGCAGAGAAACTGCCCCAAAGCATGATGTTTCCACCACCATGCTTTACGGTAGGTATGGTGTTTGATGGATGCAACTCAGTATTCTTTTTCCTCCAAACACGACAAGTTGTGTTTCTACCAAACAGTTCCAGTTTGGTTTCATCAGACCATAGGACATTCTCCCAAAACTCCTCTGGATCATCCAAATGCTTTCTAGCAAACTTCAGATGGGCCCGGACATGTACAGGCTTAAGCAGTGGGACACGTCTGGCACTGCAGGATCTGAGTCCATGGTGGCGTAGTGTGTTACTTATGGTAGGCCTTGTTACATTGGTCCCAGCTCTCTGCAGTTCATTCACTAGGTCCCCCCGCGTGGTTCTGGGATTTTTGCTCACCGTTCTTGTGATCATTCTGACCCCACGGGGTGGGATTTTGCGTGGAGCACCAGATCGAGGGAGATTATCAGTGGACTTGTATGTCTTCCATTTTCTAATTATTGCTCCCACAGTTGATTTCTTCACTCCAAGCTGGTTGGCTATTGCAGATTCAGTCTTCCCAGCCTGGTGCAGGGCTACAATTTTGTTTCTGGTGTCCTTTGACAGCTCTTTGGTCTTCACCATAGTGGAGTTTGGAGTCAGACTGTTTGAGGGTGTGCACAGGTGTCTTTTTATACTGATAACAAGTTTAAACAGGTGCCATTACTACAGGTAATGAGTGGAGGAAAGAGGAGACTCTTAAAGAAGAAGTTACAGGTCTGTAAGAGCCAGAAATCTTGATTGCTTGTTTCTGACCAAATACTTATTTTCCACCATAATATGCAAATAATATGAAAAAAAAACAGACAATGTGATTTTCGGGATTTTTTTTTCTCAGTTTGTCTCCCATAGTTGAGGTCTACCTATGATGTAAATTACAGACGCCTCTCATCTTTTTAAGTGGTGGAACTTGCACTATTGCTGACTGACTAAATACTTTTTTTCCCCACTGTATATATATATATATATATATATATATATATAAAAATTCTGACTCTTTTTTTTTCTTTTTCTTATAAACAATTTTTCCCTGCTTTTGAGTACCCTAGAATCTGCGGTATGGCTGGTGATTCTGTTATGAATGGGTCACCGAGGAGGAACAATAAAAGCTAAGTCCCAGAAAACCAGAGAGGTTGGTAACTATGCAGATTGCAGATCCCTGATCTTAACCACACAACTAACAGTAGCAGTGGAGCGTTCCTACGATGTTCCTAGAATCCTCGTCACCGCCGGAGGACTACATAAACCTAAAGCAAGAAAAGGGAAAACTAACTGCCCCAGAGCAGACCCCAAAGGAATAGACAGCCCCCACACATGTATTGACGGTGAAGCAAGATGAAAACACAAACACAGGTGTTATGAATGGATCGCCGAGGAAAAAATTAACAACACAAGCTAAGTCTCTGAAAACCAGAGAGGTTGGTAACTATGCAGACTGCAGATCCCTGATTCTAACCACGCAACCATCAGCAGTCGTGGAGCGTTCCTACGTTGGTCCTAGATGCCTCGTCACAACCGGAGAGCTAAATAAGCCTAAAGCAGGAAAAGAGGAAAACTAACTGCCCCAGAGCAGACCCCAAAAGGAAAGACAGCCCCCCACATGTATTGATGGTGAAACAAGATGAAAACACATACAAAGGCAGGAAAATAGGCTGAGCAAACGATGGGGCCAAACTAACTAGATAGGACAGGAAAGACACTGGCTGCAATCTGCCAAAAACCCTACCAAAAAATAATGATACATCTGATAGCAAAATTAACCCTGAAGTCACTAGACTTCTCCCACTATATCAGCACTCTGAAATATTCTGAGACAGAGCAAAAAGAGACCAATCTAATAAGGGACAAAAAAAAGCATATTGGCAAATACAGATAAATAAGAGTGGAAATTCAGCACAGCCCAGCCGGGCTGGCTGACCACACAAAAAACTGAATTGACCAACAAGAGCAAGTGTGAACATTAGCAAAAACAAACTTAACTTGAGAAGACTGGAACAGAGCTGAGTCCAAGACCTGAGAAGCCTGAAGCAATCACCAGCACTGACTTAGGGCGTCGGCTGTCTTATATCCAGTCTGATACTTCAGAGATCCTCCTCACCAGATGGCAGATCACTACCAATTAAACCAACCTTACTACCTCCTGTCACCACCAGAGGGAGAACGGAAGGAGAACTCTCAACTGGTGGAGCAGAAAATGAGCTCATATAACAAACAGGCAGGAAAATAGGCTGAGCAAACGATGGGGCCCAACTAACTATAAAGAACAGGAAAGGAAAGACACTGTCTGAAATCTGCCAAAAAACCCTACAAAATAATGTCCCACACTTCAGATAACAAAATTAACCCTGAAGTCACTAGACTTCTCCCACTATATCAACACTCTGAAATATTCTGAGACTGAGCAAAAAGAGGCCAATCTAATAAGAGACTAAAAAGCAAATTGGCAAATACAGATAAATAAGAGTGGAAATTCAGCACAGCCCAGCCGGGGCTGGCTGAACACACAAAAAACTGAATAGACCAACAAAATCAAGTGTGAACATTAGCAAAAACACTTAGCTTTGAGAAGGCTGGAATAGAGCTGAAAACCAAGACCTGAGCAGCATGAAGCAATCACCAGCACTGACTTAGGGCATCGGCAGTCTTAAATCTAATCTAAGATTCCTGAGGTCCAATCGTCATCATCACCATCAGGTGGACCAGAGAATGAACTCACAACAGAGGAGGGAATCATTGATGACAGTCAGCCACTGTCTGCTCAGGGAACTGTCCTGGACGAGGTGGAGGAAGAGCAGGAAGAGGAGGATGATTATTTTATGGAGGAGGGTGCATCTGAGGGGGCAAGAGAAAAAGTTGGCTTGCCTATGTCAGGTACCAGGTTTGTGCATGACTGGATGGATGTAGATTTGCCATAAAGTGCTCCTCCACTCACCACTGTCAGTGCATCATTGACACCTGGAACATTGGCCCACATGTGTGATTATGTCTTGCGTATCCTAAAAGGGGACCCACACATTGCCCAAATTATGAAGGATGACAACTACTGGTTGGCCAGCATCCTCGATCCATGATATAAAGGGGAAGAGTCTTGAGGAGATCATTTGCATATTCCCAGTGCCTTCTGGGATAAGTGAAGAGTCTCCGCGAGCTCAACGATCACTGGGTTTTGGCCGTTGCAGCTGAAAAGAGGAAATCGGAAAACCAGGGGAAGAGTCTTGAGGAGATCATTTGCATATTCCCAGTGCCTTCTGGGATAAGTGAAGAGTCTCCGCGAGCTCAACGATCACTGGGTTTTGGCCGTTGCAGCTGAAAAGAGGAAATCGGAAAAACCGCGCGCCGAATTTTGGCTCATCTTTCATTGTTTTTAAGAAATCTCAATATGGAAGAGGCCAGGAGCCATTTGGTGAGCTGCACTTCTTGCTACATGTTCACAGATTTACCAGTGGAAAAGCCAAACTTCACATGCCACAAATGCAAGCTTGTGTCCCTGTTGGAGGAAAAGTTGCAAAATCTCGAAGAGAGGTTGGCTACGTTGAAGATCATTAAGGAAAGTGAAGAGTTCTTGGACAGAGCAGAATTATCTCTTCATGTTACAGAAAGAGAAGAAATTCGAAGTGCACCTGAAGAAACAGAGGAATGGAGACATGTGACCCAGAGAAGCAGGAGGATCAGGAGGCAGTCAGCACCCATACTGCTCAGAAACCAGTACCAGGCTCTCACGCAGGAAAATGATGAAGAAATACATCAGGATAAGACTTTGCCAACAAACAGCAACCTTGTACGCCTTCAGAGTCCTCCTGGATGGAGAAAGAAAAATGTTGTGAAGAAGAAACGGAGAGTGGTGGTCATGGGGGATTCCCTGTTGAGAGGAACAGAGGCCGCTATCTGCAGACCGGATATAACTTCAAGAGAAATGTGCTGTCTTCCAGGTGCAAAAATTAAAGATGTGTCTGACAGGATATCAGGACTCTTCAGACCTACAGATGACTACCCATTCCTGCTACTACATGTGGGGACAAATGACACCGCAAGAAACGACCTGGAAACCATCTGCAGAGACTTTGAAGACTTAGGCAAGAAAGTGAAAGAACTGGGAGCGCAGGTGGTCTTCTCTTCCATCCTCCCAGTGGATGGCCATGGAACAAGGAGGTGGAATAAGATTCTGCAGGTGAACAACTGGCTACGTCGATGGTGCCGTCAGCAACGATTTGGATTTCTGGATCACGGAGTGAACTACTTATACGATGGACTACTTGCTAGAGATGGGGTGCACCTTACGAAGACTGGAAAGCATGTATTTGGAAGTCACCTTGCTACACTTGTAAGGAGAGCTTTAAACTAGAACAACATGGGAAGGGAAGCAAAAGACCAGAAAAAGCCATACACCTGACAAATGCTATTGAGAACTCTGCTATTAGAAGTGGAAAGGAAGAACAAAGACGAAAGAATCTAATTAATAAAAATATTGGAGAAAGAGAAACCAATCACAAACTAAAATGTTTCTATACTAATGCACAAAGCATGGGCAACAAACAAGGAGAATTGGAACTACTAACACAGGAAAAGAAATATGATGTCATTGGAATCACTGAAACTTGGTGGGACGATACACATGATTGGAATACAAGACTAGAAGGATACAACTTATTTGCAAGAAACAGACTTGATAAACGAGGAGGGGGTGTTGCATTGTATGTTAGAAACGCATATATCTGCACAGAGATTGAAGCTTCAGAGACTGGGAGTTCTGTGGAAACTGTTTGGGTAAGAATACAAGGACAGAACAATGGAAAGGACACCATTGTAGGCATTTACTACAGGCCGCCTGTGCAAGCTGAAGATATGGATGAACTCTTTATGCATCAAATGGCCAGGTTCTCCAAAAAATATGACATAGTTGTCATGGGAGATTTCAACTATCCAGACATTTGTTGGGAATCTCTCTCAGGCAAAACTAACAGGTCAAGGAAATTCTTATCCTCTCTTGCTGACAACTTTATCTTCCAAAAGGTAGGTGAGAAAACAAGGGGAACTGCTACCTTGGATCTAATCCTTATAAACAGGGAGGAAATGGTTGAGGAGGTAAAAGTGGCTGGAACCCTAGGAGGTAGCGACCATGCTATTTTAGAATTTTGGATAACTAGAGGCGGAAGACCTGTGAAGACTCAGACGTCAAGGTTAGATTTCAGAAAGGCAGATTTTAAGGGATTCAGAAAGATAATTGGAGGGATCCAATGGCTGGATATCCTTAAAGACAAAAATGTCCAGGAAGGATGGGAAATCTTGAAAAATGAAATTCTCAAAGCACAGTTGTTAACAATTCCGAAAAGCGAAAAGAGGGAAGAATAGGAAGCATTTAAGGAAACCAGGATGGATGAACACAGAACTTAAGCACATGCTAAAAAGGAAGAAAAAAATGTTTATAAAATGGAAAGAGGGAGGCATATCTAAAGAAGAATATAATGCTGTCTGCAGAACCTGCAGGGCACAAATCAGATTAGCTAAAGCTGAAAATGAATTGAGGCTTGCAAGAGATGTCAAAAGCAATAATAAAGGATTTTGGGGATATGTCAAAAGTAAAAGAAAAGTCAAAGATGCTATAGGATTTTTACAGGATGAAAATGATGAAATGGTAAGACAGGATGTTGAGAAGGCTGAACTTTTAAATTCCTATTTTGCATCTGTTTTCTCTCAGAAAGGAAATGTAACATCAACTGTTATTCACTGTCCTATTAAGAGAATAGAAGAATCCAGGATATCTATAAACAGAAAGATAGTGAGGAAACACTTAGCTAGCCTAAATGAATTCAAGTCTCCAGGTCCAGATGAATTACACCCCAGAGTACTGAAGGAGATAGCAGAAGAAATTTTTGAACCCCTCTCTATAATCTTTGAAAATTCTTGGAGAACAGGAGAAGTGCCAGAAGACTGGAGAAGAGCAAATGTTGTTCCTATCTTCAAAAAGGGGAAGAAGGTGGACCCAGGTAACTATAGGCCGGTGAGTCTGACTTCTATACCAGGAAAGATCTTTGAACAAATTATTAAACAACATGTATGTCAATACCTGGATAAGAATGAAGTGATTAAACAGAGTCAGCATGGGTTTGTAACTAATAAGTCATGTCAGACTAACTTAATTTCCTTCTATGACGGTATCACTGATTGGGTCGATCAAGGAAATGCTGTAGATATAGTATATCTTGACTTCAGCAAAGCATTTGACAAAGTCTCTCATACAATCCTTATTGAAAAAATGATTAAGTATGGAATGGACAAGGCAACTGTTAGGTGGATTCATAACTGGCTTAGTGATCGGACCCAAAGAGTGGTCGTAAATGGCTGCACATCCAGTTGGAAGAATGTCTCAAGTGGGGTACCACAGGGCTCTGTCCTGGGCCCTGTATTGTTCAACATCTTTATCAACGATTTAGATGAAGGAATTGAGGGTAAACTGATTAAATTTGCTGATGACACAAAGCTAGGAGGGATAGCTAATACTAGAGAAGAGAGAGAGAGGATTCAAAAAGATTTAAATAAACTGGAGAAGTGGGCAGCAACAAACAGAATGGTTTTTAACAGGGAGAAATGCAAAGTACTACATCTGGGCAATAAAAATGGAAAAAGCATATATAGAATGGGAGGAATAGGGCTAAGTGACAGCACATGTGAAAAAGACTTGGGTATACTAATAGATCACAGACTGAATATGAGTCAACAGTGTGATGCAGCAGCAAAAAAGGCAAATGCAATTCTAGGATGTATTAACAGAAGCATACAGTCTAGATCACGTGAAGTCATTATTTCCCTCTACTCCTCTTTGGTCAGACCTCATCTGGAATATTGTGTCCAGTTTTGGGCACCACATTTTAAAAAAGACATCAACAAACTGGAGCAAGTTCAGAAAAGAGCGACCAGAATAGTGACCGGTCTGCAAACCCTGTCTTATGAGGAAAGGTTGCAGGATTTGGGAATGTTTAGTTTGCAAAAGAGAAGACTGAGAGGAGACTTAATAGCTGTCTACAAATATCTAAAGGGCTGTCACATTGTAGAAGGATCAACTTTATTCTCATTTGCACAAGGAAAGACTAGAAGCAATGGGATGAAACTGAATGGGAAGAGACACAGATTAGATATTAGAAAAAACTTTTTGACAGTTAGAGTGATCAATGAGTGGAACAGGCTGCCACGAGAAGTGGTGAGTTCTCCTTCAATGGAAGTCTTCAAACAGAGGCTGGACAGACATCTGACTGGGATGATTTAGCGAATCCTGCTTTGAGCAGGGGGTTGGACCAGATGGCCCAGGAGGTCCCTTCCAACTCTACGATTCTATGATTCTATGATTCTATGATTCTAAAGGCAAATTACAGAACATCATGCCACAGGAGAACCTAGAGCTAATATTGTCGAACAAACAAGCAACTCTGGTAAACCGTTTGCTAGGCTGGTTTCACGCTTGCATTTTTTTGCGCTCTATTTTAGCGCTAAAAAATGCATGCACTTTTTTTTCCTATATTTTGAATGGGATGCGCTTATGTGTGCATACACATGCGTTTGTATGTGTTTTTACGCACATGCGTTTTTTTGTGGTGTGCGCTCGGGCGCACAAAATGCATCCTGTTGCATTTTTTGGGCGTCCGACTTGCCTCAAAAAAACACATGCGCGCGCAATGCATTTTTTTACAGCAAGACACCAATTTTAAGTCTATGGGTGCGCATATGTGCGCATTGGCATGCTCATGTATGCGTTTTTTTGCGCATGCGTTTTTTGTTTACCATTGGTTAGACAATGGAAATTAGGGGTTTGGGTTAGAGTTAGGGTTAGTTAAGGGGGTTTAGGGTTAGGGTTAGGGTTTAGGTTAGGGTTAGTATGGTTTGGTTAAGGGTTAGGGTTTAGGGTTAGTTAGGGTTTAGGGTTAGGGTTTGGGTTAGGGTTAGTAGGGTTTGGTTAAGGGTCAGGGTTAGGGTTAGTATGGTTTGGCTAAGGGTTAGGGTTAGGGTTAGGGTTAAGGTTAGTATGGTTTGGTTAAGGGTTAGGGTTAGGGTATGGTTTGGTTAAGGGTTAGGGTTTGGGTTAGTAAAGTCATGGTTTGGGTTAGTGTGAGGGGCCAACTAATGTTGGAAAAAAGCGCAAACACGGTAAAAACGCATACAAACGCATAAAAACGCTGCGTTTTTTTATTCATGCGCATAAAAATGCTTGAAAAAAACGCAGCATTTGTATGCGTTTTTTCCATGCTTTTTTGCGGGAAAAACGCGCTGCAAAAAATAGCAAGTGTGAAAGTAGCCTTAGAGGCATTCCCAGCACACAGCAGCGGTGCACGTTCTACCACGAGCCGTACTGGGCAACATGGAAGAGGTGTTCGTGGTGCACACAGCCGAAGTGGCATTGGAGACAGCGGTTTCATGACTATGTTGTGGACTGATTTCTCGAGGACCGCTAACACGACGGTTAATACTGAATTGATTGCAACAGACAGGAGGCAGCAGTTGTCAACTATGGTTCAAAATTACCTCTCATCCCCAATCAATGTTCTCCCTCACAGTTCATTCCCCTTTGACTACTGGGCCTGTAAACTGGACACCTGGCCTGAATTTGCACAATATGCCTTACAGGAGCTCGCTTGCCCTGTGGTAGTGTGCTATCAGAAAGAGTCTTCAGTGCTGCTGGAGCAATCCTGACAGAAAGAAGGACCCAAAATGTTGGTGATATCACCTTCATTAAAATAAACCATGCCTGGGTTTCAAAGGATTTTGTACCACCTTTCCCTGATGACACATAGGTTGCCAGCAAAATGACTCGCTTTGTCCTCCTCTTCCTCCAACTTCTCCAATTCCTCCATTTGCAGCTGCTGAACGTCCAGCCTACACCTCAACATATGCAAGTTTTTCCACTTCCCTAACTGGACTGTACCCCCCCAGGGCCAGCGTCAGCACCTGGCGCACCCGAGCAAGTGGCGGTGCCCTGACTCGTGGGCGACGGCACTGGCACAGGGCCCCTCACAGTATGCCAGTGTCTCTGACGGTGGGGGGCCCACTCACCGTCACAGACACCATCATACTATGAGGGGCCTTGTGCCAGTGCCGTCGCCCACGAGTGGGCCCCCCTGCTTGCTCAGGGCACCAGCACTTGCAATACTTACCTCTCCCTGCTTCACCGCTGTGACCTCTTCCGCGTTTCCTGACAGTGACATTCAGGTCAGAGAGCACGATAATGTCACATCTGTACACCCTCTGCCTGAACAGACCAAGTGCAGAGAGCTAGAAGATGGCGATACTGAGGAATCTAGAGTAGAGCAGGTGCCCAGCAAGGGGAGGTATTTCATTTTTTTAATGTTTGGAGCAATATATGGGGAGCATTATACACTGGAGAATTATATATGGGGCCCATCATACACTTGAGCATCATAGATGGGGCCCATTTTATATGGAGCATTATATGGGCCCATCATACACTGGAGCATTATAAATGGGGCCCATCATACACTGGAGCATTATAAATGGGGCCCATTATATATGGAGCATTATACACTGTTTGCATAATTATTATTAGGCAAGTTGTATTTGAGAGGATTCTTTTTATTATTGAACAACAACTATGTTCTCAATCAACCTAAAAGACTCATAAATATCAAAGCTTAATATTTTTGGTAGTTAGCGTGGTTTTTTTTAGATTTGGCTATCTTAGGAGGATATCTGTTTGTGCAGGTAACTATTACTGTGCAGAATTATTAGGCAACTTAATAAAAACCAAATATATACCCATCTCACTTGTTTATTTTCACCAAGTAAACCAATATAGCAACACAAAATTTAGAAATAAACATTTCTGACATTCAAAACCAAAAAAAAGGGACCAACATAGGCACCTTTCTTTACGATGACACTCAAAAGCCTTCCATCCATAGATTCTGTCAGTTGCTTGATCTGTGTAAGATCAACAATACGTGCAGCAGCCACCACAGCCTCCCTGACACTGTTCCGAGAGGTGTAATGTTTTCACTCCCTGTAGATCTCATATTTTATGACGGACCACAGGTCCTCTATGGGGTTCAGATCAGATGAACAAGGGGGCCATGTCATTATTTTTTCTTCTTTTAGACCTTTACTGGGCAGCCACGCTGTGGAGTATTTGTATGCATGTGACGGAGCATTGTCCTGCATGAAAATCATGTTCTTCTTGAACGATACCGACTTCTTCCTGTACCACTGCTTGAAGAAGGTGTCTTCCAGAAACTGGCAGTAGGTCTTGGAGTTGAGCTTCACTCCATCCTCAACCCGAAAAGGTCCCACAAGTTCATCTTAGATGATACCAGCCCATACCAGTACCCCACCTCCACATTGCTGGCGTCTGAGTCAGAGTGGAGCTCTCTGGACTTTACTGATCCAGCCTCGGGCCCATCCATCTGGCCCATCAAGAGTCACTTTCATTTCATCAGTTCATAAAACCTTACAAAAGTCTGTCTTAACATAATTCTTGGCCCAGTCTTGACGTTTTATCCTATGTTTCTTGTCCAAAGGTGGTCGTTTTCCAGCCTTCCTTACCTTGGCCTTGTCCCTGAGTATGGCACACCTTGTGCTTTTTGATACTCCAGTAATGTTGCAGCTCTGAAATATGGCAAAACTGGTGGCAAATGGCATCTTGGCAGCTTCACGCTTGATTTTCCTCAATTCACAGGCAGTTATTTTGAGTCTTTTTTTATCAACATGCTTCTTGCGACCCTGTTGGCTATTGCCATGAAACGCTTGATTGTTCAGTGATCACGCTTCAAAAGATGGCAATTTCAAGACTGCTGCATCCCTCTGCAAGACATCTCACAATTTTAGACTTTTCAGAGTCCATCAAATCTCTCTTCTGACCCATTTTGCCAAAGGAAAGGAAGTTACCTAATAATTAAGCACACCTTATATAGGGTGTTGATGTCATTAGACAACACCCCTCCTCATTACAGAGATGCAAATCACCTGATCTACATAATTGGCAGTTGGCTTTCAAGCCTATACAGCTTGGAGTAGGACAACACGTATAAAAAGGAGGATGTGATCAAAATACTCATTTGCCTTATAATTCTGCACACAGTGTGTAGGCCCATCATACACTGGAGCATCATCCATGGGGCCTATCATATACTGCAGCATCATATGGGGCCCGTTATATATAGAGCATTATATAGGCCCATCATACAATGGATCATCATCCATGGGGCCCATCATATACTGGAGCATCATATGGTGTTCATTATTTATGGGGCATCATATAGGGTATGGAGCATTATATGGAGCACATATGAGGCCTATTCTGTATGGAGCATTATATAGTCCCATCACACACTGGAGCATCATCCATGGGGCCCATCATATACTGGAGCATCATATGGGGTTCATTATTTATGGGGCATCATATAGGTTATGGAGCATTATATGGAGCACATATGGGGCCTATTCTGTTTGGAGCATTATGTGGAGCCCATTCTGTATGGAGCAATATATGAGGCCCATCATATAGTGTATGGAGATTTATATGCAACTCATTATACTGTATGAAGCAATATGTGGGGCTCATTCTACTCTATGGGGACTGTCCTATGCTGTATGGCACATTAGATGGGGACCATCATATACTGTAGCATTATGTGGTGCTCATCATATACTGTATGGAACATTATATGGGACCAATGATTCTGTATGGAGAAATATATGGGCCTCATTACTCTGTATAGCGCACTATGCTGTGGCCATAATACTGTATGGAGGAATATACTGTCCGGTTTTTGAGCTATTGTAGAATTTAAAATAGATCAGTCATGTCATGTAAGAAGTGAAGTATTTTTCATTGTACTATACCTAAATTTCTCTGCCGTATAGGAGCATCATGAATTGTGGCATGTGTTAAAGGGGCCCACTGACACTCTTTCGCCCGGGGCACATGAAAACCTGGAGCCAGCCCTACCCCCCCACCACTTTAGCCAAATAACCCCCCAGTTTTCAATGCGTAACTATTATTATGATCCCAACAAAGAACAAACAGATGAACGGCAAACTAGGGCACACAAATCACCACATTAACAGACGGAGCTATTTATCTGAAGTATTGCGGTATATATTTCAGTCAAAAAACGGAGGAGCTTGCATGAAAAAACATGAATACTTCAATGTGAAATGAAAAATGAAGAAATATGCAGCACTCACCAATATAGCTGAAAAACTGTGCATCTTATTTCACATGAATTCCATCAACAGATATGAGGACATGCAGGACGTTAGAGGAATGCTAGCGGAGAGAGGTGCCGGACTGACTATTATTATAAAGTAAATTAAGGTTGACAAGCTTAAGTAATAAGAATTGATGTCGTTGGCATTGCATTGGGCACTTTAGTTGTCTTTCCTGTCCTCTACTCCCTGCCGACATTTCTTCCCCATTGACTTGCATTGGGTTTTGTGTTTCAGTCGGACGGACCTTCGACTTTTCCCGATAGTCGGCCGATTTCGTTCGACTCGACTTTTGAGAAAGTCGGGTGGTTCGAAACCCCACTCGACCCGAAAAAAGGCAAAGACGCTCATCTCTAACGTTTGGCATTAAAACATTGTAAAATAACTATGAAATATCTATTTCAAAGTCAGCATAGTTTGTAATAAAATCTATCTAAATTTTTGGTATTTGCAGTTACATTTCTATTTATAAGCTTAAATTACTATAACAGTCTGCAGGAAACATTTATTCAAATGTATACCTATTTGAATAGGGATTTGTAGGCGACTTGTTTTGCATCATCATTTGCATTAACAACGCAGATAAAACTAGTCACTCATTATAAACAGATGCATTAATCTCATCCTCATAGGATCCTGAAGAGATGGCCACATCGATCCATTTCCATCATGACATCCAGCAGCTGTGTCTTATCAGTGCAACAGGGATGACATACACTCACTGGCCACTTTATTAGGTACACCATGCTAGTAAGGGGTTGGACCCCCTTTTGCCTTCAGAACTGCCTCAATTCTTCGTGGCAGAGATTCAACAAGGTGCTGGAAGCATTCCTTAGAGATTTTGGACCATATTGACATGATGGCATCACACAGTTGGCGCAGATTTGTCGGCTGCACATCCCTGATGCGAATCTCCCGTTCCACCACATCCCAAAGATGCTCTATTGGATTGAGATCTGGTGACTGAGGAGGCCATTTGAGTACAGTAAACTCATTGTCATGTTCAAGAAACCAATCTGAGATGATTCGAGCTTTATGACATGGCACATTATCCTGCTGAAAGTAGCCATCAGATGTTGGGTACATTGTGGTCATAAAGGGATGGACATGGTCAGCAACAATACTCAGGTAGGCTGTGGCGTTGCAACGATGCTCAATTGGTACCAAGGGGCCCAAAGAGTGCCCAGAAAAAATTCCCCACACCATGACACCACCACCACCAGCCTGAACCGTTGATACAAGGCAGGATGGATCCATGCTTTCATGTTGTTTACGCCAAATTCTGACTCTACCATCCGAATGTCGCAGCAGAAATCGAGACTCATCAGACCAGGCAACGTTTTTCCAATCTTCTACTGTCCAATTTCGATGAGCTTGTGCAAATTGTAGCCTCAGTTTCCTGTTCTTAGCTGAGAGGAGTGGTACCCAGTGTGGTCTTCTGCTGCTGTAGCCCATCTGCCTCAAAGTTCGACGCACTGTGCGTTCAGAGATGCTCTTCTGCCTACCTTGGTTGTAACGGGTGGCAATTTGAGTCACTGTTGCCTTTCTATCAGCTCGAACCAGTCTGCCCATTCTCCTCTGACCTCTGGCATCAACATGGCATTTCCGGCCACAGAACTGCCGCTCACAGGATTTTTTTTCTTTTTCGGACCATTCTCTGTAAACCCTAGAGATGGTTGTGCGTGAAAATCCCAGTAGATCAGCAGTTTCTGAAATTCTCAGACCAGCCCTTCTGGCACCAACAATCATGCCACGTTCAAAGGCACTCAAATCACCTTTCTTCCCCATACTGATGCTCGGTTTGAACTGCAGGAGATTGTCTTGACCATGTCTACATGCCTAAATGCACTGAGTTGCCGCCATGTGATTGGCTGATTAGAAATTAAGTCTTAACACACAGTTGGACAGGTGTACCTAATAAAGTGGCCAGTGAGTGTATATATTAGGACTGATGATACATTTCTTTATGTTGGGAGTCAGTGTCATCGACTGGCTGAAAAGAAGACCACTGACCACCGTTGACCACTTGATCAATTTTATTGTAACATCCAGGATCACCTTTGAGCTTGTTTCGCTATTTCATGTATTTTGGATATCCTTCCATGGAGACCGTTCTGCAGCCTATGATATCGCAGTTAGGATCACTGGAAGTTCTTCTGTGGACTGCAATATATGGTTTTCTGTCCTCCTCTCGGTTTTCTACAGTTTGAAGATTAGCAACATCCATAACAACTTCTTTACACATCTGAAGAAGATGATTCTGCTGCGAGTTCTTGGGTTGATAATTGTGTGTGTGCTGCTATCCATTGGTTCCATATTAGCAGAAGTTCTGATGGCTTTTATGTTCGTCCCAAGAAACTCATCTCAAGAAGCCAACCTTCATGAAGCTCAGATCTTGAACTTCTTGATATCTTTGTTTTATCTGAGAAATGTCTTGCCCCTACTCTTTTACTTCATCTCTTCCTTTGCTCTTCTAGGCTCTTTGTGCCATCATGTGTACAGGATGATGCGTCAGAAGAACGTAACGAGCCTGGACACTTATTATAGGACTATTAAGTTTACAATTGTCTCATTCTTTTGCCTTGCTTTGTATGTGATTTCCAATATGTTTGGAATGTACCTTGGTTTTGTTGGCAATTTTTTAGTTGCGAATTGTTTTCTAGTGCTACATTCCATACATCTAATTCACATGACAGCACGGCTGAGGAGTCACTTTTTCGATATCTTGCATTTAATGACTAAGTGTCTTCTCCTTAGAAGGCGTCCTGGATCTGGATCAGGGTTTCAGATGCAGATAATAAGCCAGTAAACTGAGAACAGGAAGGGTATGTTCATGTGTGAGAGTTTTTATGAGCAAAAAATAATTTCCATACATTCACGTGCTCTAAATTTTATGACGGATGCACAGAATTTTGAAACAAATATTCAGAGAATTGACAATTTTTTTTTGCGCAAATGCCCCTCAGTACAGACGTATCACCTATCACCTAACCATAGGAGAGGCCATGAAATTATATTCACTGGGGGTCCCATACATGAGAATCCCACCTACTACAAGAACAGGTGTTCCGCCTCCTACCCTCCTACCCTTCATCTGTCTTTTAATTTATGTTTATAAATTAGATTCTTTTGGTCATTGAGAAGCATTGTGAATTTTTAATGTTATTAGGCTGAAGAATGGTGAGGAACATGACATTTACTCCTAACAAGATACATTATAAAAATTCATGAAGCCACAACAGTAATGATCCCAATGCAGAGTAAGAATTGAGAAAATCGGTTTTAAACTATTCCAATTCAATTAGAATTTCTAAAAAGACTCAGGATTTTTCTGGATTTAAATGGACAGGAATTGGTTAAAAAAAATACAATATATTCACCTAGTCCTTGACCTGTTCTTTCGGCTCCCAGAAGGTCCTCTGCTGGCTTTCTATGGCATCTGCTCTACTTTGGTGCCGGTGTTCTCTTCACTGTTTGTCCACGCTAGACCTTGATGCACATCATGACTTCAGAACGTGCGTCAAAGCCTGGCTCCTGCCCGACGTGTGGACATAAAGTGAGGAGGAAAGAAAGTTTGGATAGGATAGGAGGCCACCGAGTGAGGTGAGGGGCCTTGGTGTGTATGACTTTTTGCAATATTTTATCACCTTCCTGGCTTTTGAATTGAGAAACCTAAAAACATCATATATAATTTCTTTTTTAATGAAAATTGTGGATCATTCCATACAAATAGAATTAATTTGTTTAAAATGCGAATTTGTTGAATTTCAATTTTGCCAATTTTGTTAGATTAGCTCGTTTTTAGTACTGACCCATGTAATACCCCATTACTGCTCTTCTGTGTATAAATAATGCAAATCTGTGACATTATATTGCTGTTGATACAAAGCTCAGAAATGTTGTTCATACCATAAAGTAGTTTTCATTTCTCAGGACAAGGTTTGGTGTTGGGTAGTGTAGTGAGCAATTGCCTGAAGGACATCTAGGAATACAAGTGAAGGAAGTGACCACTTTTACTTGTGACGTTCCAATAGAGTAAAATATATGCAATATTTAGGCAAAGTTTTTTTGTACTAATTTTCAGTAAATGTCTGTGTAATAATGAATGTAAAAATGCAATAAACCTTGTTCTATTAAATTGAAATAGCTTTTTTACTTCTTTCCTATATTTAAATCATACAAGCAAACTGGAAATAAAAGCAAACACAATATTGTAAACTTATTTGGTTCATTTTTTTCTTTAACTTTAAAACAGAAATGCTAATGCATATGCATAATACTCAAAGGGAACCTGTCAGGAGGTTTGCCCATTCTAAAAAGAGAAAAACAGAAGTTTTAATTACGTTGAGAAAATAATGCGGTGCTATCAAGGAATGATTGAACCACTGAAATCACCATTTTTGGGCTGACTAGGGGTCTACCAGGTATTGAGCACTCCGTTTATTTCCTTTCCTCCTGAGTCCTTTTTTTTGGCCCTTCTACTTTACCCTTTCCTCGTTTTTGTTTCTTTTTTTCCCCTATTTTCCTTTGTTTTCCCTTGTTCCCTTTTTGCCACTTTCTTCTTCCACCCCTTTATTAATCCCATTATTTTTTCCCTAATTGTCATTTCCTTTATTTCTATTCATTTCTTTCTTTTTCTCAATTTTTAGTTATCGTTTTTTTCGGACCATATTACACACTTTTTTCCTCCAAATTTGAGAGGAATGCGTGGGGTGCGTCTTAGGGTCTGAATTTAAAATGTGAGGAGGGGGCAGCGGCGGAGTGAGATTGCACTCACAGGAGGCAGGAAAATGTCACCACTGCAGGAATCCGGTGCTGGGGAAATCACGTGGTCCCGATGCTTAAAGTGAAGGAATATTCATTAGCTGCTTTCCCGCCCACCTGTCAGCGCCGAGCAGTGGGCGGGGAGCAGCAAATGAAAATTCCTTCAAATAAACAGGGGACCCACATGGTTGGTCTCCCCATTGCTGGATTCCTGCAGCAGCTGGGGAGATCATATGTCCGGTGGAGAAGGAGGCAGCAGGAGCCCCCATTCATATACTCACCCTCCAGCGTCTTCATATAGTACTGTACAGACACCACACTGGTCGCGCAGCACCATCTTCTAACATAATAACATACTATTATATAATAACACCACATATACAGTAATATGTATGTAAGTACCAGGAGGAAAAACAGAGCATGCAGTAAAAGTTATATCAAGTTTTATTTAAGTAAAGTACTACAAACAACGTATATCAAATAGTGTACATTTTATGGACAAAAGCAGACAGTATCCACCCACAGTACCCCAAACCTCCATAATGATGGAAAATGGCACTGGCCATTTGTTGATTGGCCGTGCGCGTCACCTCCAGTGCTCAGTGGCCCTGCTCTGCGCCCGGCATCTCTATGTGTGGTGCGCACATCCGGGTTATATCCCGGATTGTGCGCAGTGACACTTGATGCCTGTGGTGCATCGCAGGACTCTCGGGGTCTGGGGCGCATGAGCCGGTAGTGCCTCCACTATTGGCCAGCCGCAAATCACATGACTGAGGTCTGGGACTCTCGCAAGGTCCTATTTTGTACCTTGTGCTTTGGCGGTGATTGGGGCGCATATGCTGACAGCGCTTTTTCTATTGGTTAATTCAGGTCACATGTCCAGGGTCAGGGGCTATTTTAAGGTCCTGATGGACCATTTTTGTCATATCCCTCTTGAGAAAGTGGCCTGAGATGCCGCGAAACGCGCGTCGGGGGTGGTACAGCCTGGTTCCCCCTTGCCTCCACTCCCAGTAAGTGCCCCTGGGATTTCACTTCCCCACCTCTATACCGCAGCTGCATACTGCGGTCTATCTTTCTACATTGATGCCCTCTATTTGTTTACCTTATTGCAATTATATTTAGGCCATTGTGCCTGGGCATTATATATTAGTATTGACTGTGGGGTTGAAATATCTCCCGGGGACATAGCTTGGGATTATTTTCCATCATTATGGAGGTTTGGGGTACTGTGGGTGGATACTGTCTGCTTTTGTCCATAAAATGTACACTATTTGATATACGTTGTTTGTAGTACTTTACTTAAATAAAACTTGATATAACTTTTACTGCATGCTCTGTTTTTCCTCCTGGTACTTATTTAATTGTTTGAGCTTATGCTTTTTTGGCACTGGAGGTCGAACTTTTCTTCCTTCATTAGCCAGATGATGACTATAGGGCTTCTAACTTCAGTAATATGTATGTGATTTATGTTATTAAATAATTTATCACATTTTTTGCGTCAAATATTTTTTTCCCCTGTTTTCCACCTCTATAACCTGGGTGCATCTTATAGTCCGTAAAATATGGACTCTCTGAATCCCAGGTTGCTGCTGGGAACGATGTTGTCAGTGTATTATGCCACATTAACCGACTGACAATAAAACATGCAAAAAAGAAGATAAAACAGATTTTACAGGAAAAAAACGCAAGGAAACATTATTTCCTGTACAATAACTTGTATAGAAGGCAAAATTAAAAAGAGAAAAAAAAAAACGCCTCCTCCATGCCTCAGGCTTTGTTCACATGTAGTGTTTTTGCTGCATTTTTGCACTTTCTCATTGCGTTCAATGATGAAAATATGCCGCAAAAATGCTGAAAAAATTGACATTCTCCTTTTTTTCAAAAATGCAGCACTATCAGTCAGGAAGAAAAAGGAATTGTGTGCATGAGATTTCTGAAATCTGTAAAAAGCAGCTTTTAATTTGCATAAACCTAGTGAAAAAATGCAGTAAAAAATTGCAGCAAAAATGCAACACGTGAACATAGCCTTAATAGTTGGGCAATCTATCACGTATTTCCCCGTTGCCTATGACTCCAGTAGATGACATAGTAGAGGAGGAATTACAATTAAACCAACTGGTAGTCACTGCCCGGGAACTTACATCAGGTGATGATGTAATGATATCGCGCCTGCGTGTAGCGGAGGCCCCAGATCCCGCCCCGCAGTGTTCTATGATGTATTCTTAATGCAGAGCTGGGAATCTAGCACCTGCGCAGTGAGGTTCTCTGTGCCTGTCCCCATCTCCCTCCACCTCTTTCCGACGTATTACGGTGGAGGAAAGAGGCGGAGGAAGATGGAAACAGGCGCAGAGATCCTCACTGTGCAGGCACCAGATTTTTTTAATTAAAAAGGGACTGGGGGGTGACAGGTTCCCAATAAATAATGAAGAAGGGACTCTGAAACTCAGAAAGCCCATGTGGACAATGCAAGAACTGCCAAAAAAGTTAAAGAAGAGGGACTCCGATACACCCTGTATTACATATAAAGGAGGGTCTCATACACATTCTGTTACAATCGTTAGTTAGTATGACTTCTAGACTAATAAGTCCTATGCATGAAGTGCAAGAGCTGAAATTGAAGGCGAGACTGCAGTACAGCCTGAAACACACGTTGAAGAGGGCCTCATAAAGTGTTCTTTTGTAAAGAGTGGGACTTCTAGACTGGTAACTAAGTACTATGAACTAAATACATGGTCTGGAAATCATTTACCCCTAGTGGGTATACATATAGGAGAATTGTAGCGGTAGGCCTCAACCACATCGTGACAAAAATTATGAATGAGGACATCATACACATCCTGGAAAAATTAAGAGTGAGGGTCAAATGCTATCCCTCTGACCCTGACAAGGAGGGAACAGTTTTGAAAAAGGGTGAAGGAGAATTATGCCGTGCATACCGGGTTCCTCCGTGACTCCTCAATGCCGTACAACTATTGGGTATCCAAACTGGACATGTGACATAAACTATCATTCTACACCTTGGAGTCAGTGGCCTGCCTTGCCTTAGCGTTTTGTCAGAGTTGTTTTTAGTGCCGTGGGGGCATAATAACTGATAGGCACATCCACCTGTCAACTGAAAATGCTGACAGGCTGATTCTTATCAAAATGAACAAGGGCTGTATTGGCCCAGACTTCTCAACCCCAAAGGATGAAAGCAGCAAACATAAAGCTAATTCAAATGTTCCCTTTTTCTTCTGTATTCTCATTCACCCCTTCCCACCCAAAAAAG
>NW_027361998.1:6910000-7172500 GCF_039654945.1 Dendrobates tinctorius | reverse complement strand
TAGCGGTATCGGAATTCCGATACTTAATTCCGATACTTTTTTCATATCGGATTCCGGGATCGGAATCGGAATAGGAAGTTCCCATCATGCTATGAGCCTGCTTGCTTTGATTAAGCCAATGGGAATCCTCCGAAGTGTGGGCACATCCTGTTAGGCATGTAGGCATGTTAACTATTGGCATGGCTGTGATTGGCTGCCGAAATGATGTCATGATGCACTATAAAAGCCACCGCAGCCGCCATTTCTGGTCACTCTGCTGTGAATTCAGTTAGGGACAGGCTGCTGTAGAAGACTGTGAGGGACAGTTAGAAATAGCGATTCCACCAAACATCTAGTGCTTTACCCAGGCTACATAAACCACCACTGTAGCCTTCTTTGCCCTAGCAGCAGTGTTCACAGCTGTCTGCAAGGGCTGTGTGAGTGCAGCTCACGCTGTGGAGTGGGTCCTGCAGCCACGTCAGGCTGTAGGCCACCCAGTGTGATCACTGCTGCCTCATACATCTTTTATTTTTTGAGCTGCATTTTTTAAATAATTTCAATCTAGTGTGCTTCCATCCGTATCCATATACGTTGGTTGCAAACACTAGTAGTAGACAGCGGAGCCTTTCTGCAGCCTTTCAGTGCTAGTGTCCACTTTGCTGCACTGTTCACGGCTGTCTGAGAGGTCTCTGACTGTGTGTGAGTGCAGCTCACGCTGAGTAGTGTGTCCTGCAGCTACGTCTGGCTGTAGGACGCTCAGCGTGCGTCACTGCCTCACACATATTTTTATTTGAGTGCAGCTCATTTTTTCTTCTATTAGTGTGCATCCATCCGTCTCCATCTACGGTGGTTGCAAACACTATATAGGAGTACACAGCGGAGCCTTTCTGCAGCCTGTCAGTGCCAGTGCCCACTTAGCTGCACTGTTGACGGCTGTCTGAGAGGTCTCTGACTGTGTGTGAGTGCAGCTCACGCTGAGTAGAGTGTCCTGCAGCTACGTCTGGTTGTAGGACGCTCAACGTGCGTCACTGCCTCACACATATTTGTCTCTGTGTGCAGCTCATTTTTTCTTCTCCTATTAGTGTGCATCCATCCGTATCCATCAACATTGGTTGGTTGCAAACACTATATAGGAGTAGATAGAGGAGCCTTTTTTTCTGGCTTGTGCCCTGCCGGCGCAGCCAGATTAGTATTACCCAATTTTTTTGGAGCCTCATCTTTTGCATTGTAGGTTACCTGCCTGCATTGTAATAGCTCCAAAAAGTTGGTGATACTATCAGTTTCAATTCTTTGTTCTCATACTTTGAGTTTGTTTCAAACAAAGAAACCACATAAAAAGTTCACCAAACACTACATTTTGAACTTGTGTAGGCCACATCAGCTCCTATTAAAGTCTAGTCCACACACACACACTTCATAAAATTAGTGTTTCTTGTACCTGTAACCAGCTGTTCAGGAATAAGCACACTAAGGCCCCCCTTTGTACTTTTTTGCCTATCTTAAGCAGTCTTGCAAGATGAAGAAGGCAGGGAGTAAGGCGCGGGGGCGTGGGCGTGGGCGTGGAGTTTCAGCAGGGAGAGGACGTGGGGATTCTGCAGGGAGAGGACGTGGGGATTCTACAGGTAGAGGACGTGGGGATTCTGGGCCTGCTGCGGGCACCAGTGGATCAGCATCCCCCAGTTTTAGCAGGCAACAGTCCTTTATGCGCAGCTTTGTAGGACCTCAACGTACCCCACTGCTGCGGGAGGAACAAATTGAAGCCGTTGTCGGATGGATGGCAGCTAACGCATCGACTTCAATTACTTCCACATCCTCTCAGGGTCAGAGCACCGAAGAGCAACCATCTGTCTCTTCACCACCTGCCAAAGTGCCCAGGCAGTCAGAGAGACATGGACAGGAGCCATCACAGTCTCTACTTCTGTTCTCGGAATCTGTTGGCTTGGAAAGAGGGGGCCAGCCAAGCAGCATTCCTGAATGTGAAGAAGAGGGAGTATGCAGTGATGCGCAACTTCTTTGTCCCTCTGAATCTGAAGAGGCGAGTGGGCCAGTGCCTATGGTCAGCACACCTCAGTACGCATCAGATGATGACGAGACTCAGTTGCCACTTTCTGGTGCGTACGGTGCTGGCGAGACAACCCCGGAGAAGCAGCTGTTTGAAGAGGGGAGGGAAGATGATGAGGTCCTTGACCCATCATGGCGTGAGCAACAGGAAGGTGGTGGGAGCAGCTCGGAGGAAGAGATTCCCCTACCGGCCAAAACAGGAGGCAGAGGGAGGGGGAAGACTTGGTTGCCTGTACCCTCCACTTCGGCACCCGTTAGGAGCATTCCTCCTTCCAAAGGCAAACCGGGCGCTCACAAGAGTTGCAGTGCGTGGTCCTTTTTTGACACAGTTGCAGATGACATTTGCTTTGTCAAATGCAAGCTGTGTCATCAGAGAGTCAAAAGAGGGAGAAATGTCAGCAACCTCAATACCACAAATATGTGGAAACATGTGCGCACCAAGCACGAGTTGGAGTTGCAGAGACACCCTGAAGACGTAGGCCAACGTACAGCACCACCTACCACCTCTTCAGTTCGTGTTGGGCCCTCTTCCTCCAGCTCACACACTGCTGGTTCGGCTTCCTCACAGGATCGCCAAGGAAGAACCTCTGCCACTGTTGTCCGGAGACCCTGTCAGATTCCACCCATAACAGCACGTTCCCATCCATCACAGCCATCGGTAGCACAGGCATGGGATAAAAGGCGCCCTTACTCGGCAAACCATCCCCGAGCACAGTCTCTGAATGCTGGCATTGCCAAACTTCTGGCAGTTGAAATGCTGTCATTCAGGCTGGTGGACACTGACACCTTCCGGGACTTAATGGCATTGGCAGTCCCCCAATACAACGTGCCCAGCCGCTTTTATTTCAGCAGGCGAGCCGTCCCTGCCCTGCAGAAACATGTTGAGGGCAAAATAAAACATGCGCTACTAAACGCCGTTAGTAGCAAGGTCCACCTGACCACCGATGCGTGGACCAGTAACCATGGACAGGGACGATACCTTTCCCTCACTGCCCACTGGGTCAATGTTGTGGAGCCGGGTACAGATCTGGAGAGTGGCGCTGTACGTGTTCTTCCAACGCCACGGATTGCAGGACTCCAGTCTGTACACATAGACTCCTCCTCCTACTCAAGTTCCTCAGAAACAGCAGAGCAGGAGCCTGTTACGACCGATATGAGCACAGCCGTGGCCAAACGTCAACAGGCTGTACTCAAATTAATTTCTTTGGGGAATCGAAGCCACACAGCGCAGGAGCTCTGGAATGCTATCAAGCTGGAGAGCGATGTGTGGTTTGGGCCAGCGAATCTCCAGCCGGGCTTGGTAGTGTGTGACAATGGCCAAAATCTGGTGGCAGCTCTTGGCCTAGGCAACCTCACACACATCCCATGTCTGGCACATGTTCTTAACTTGGTCGTGCAGAGCTTTCTGAGGGACTATCCGGATCTTGATGCACTGTTGCACAAGGTCCGCATAGAGTGCGCTCACTTGCGACGTTCCAGCACGGCAAGATCGCGCCTCGCTGCTCTGCAGCGACGATTTGGCCTTCCGGAACATCGCATCATATGTGACCTACCCACCCGGTGGAATTCAACGTTACATATGTTGGAGCGGTTGTGTGAGCAGCAGGCAGCAGTTATGGAGTACCAGCTACATCAGGCGCAAACAAGTCGCACTGTGCGCCGTTCACACTTCAGCACCATTGAGTGGGCCTCTATGAAGGACATCTGCCTCGTTTTGCGTGCCTTCGATGAATCCACGCGGATGGCGAGTGCAGACGATACACTAGTCAGCATGACTGTCCCCCTTATCTGCCTGCTTCAACAAACACTGCAAGCACTAAGGGATGAGGTTTCAGAAGAGGTGGAGGATGAGGAGTCCCAAATGCCATCTGCTTCTGGACAGTCTGCGCTACGTGTTTCCTCACAAAGGCCTAGGCAGGGGACACTTTGTGAGGAGGATGAGGAGGAGTCGATGGAGGAGGAAGACATCTCTCCAGAGGAGGGACGTACACAAACCTCTACTCAGTATGTACAGCGAGGGTGGGGTGATGCAGAGCAGGTCGAGGTCACGCCTCAAACAGGGGACAGCGGTTCTTTGGCAGTTGGGAGTCTGCAGCACATGGTTGATTTCATGCTGCAGTGCCTGAGAAACGACCGCCGCATCGCCCACATTCTCGTCTCGGCTGATTATTGGGTGTACACCCTCCTAGATCCTCGCTACCGGGACAGCGTACAAAGGCTCATACCAACGTTGAACCGGGAGCGTAAAATGCGGGAGTACGAAGAGTCACTGGTGCAGTCCATAATGTTTTCCATTCCACCCGACAGCATTGTTGCTAGTGCTTTACAAAGCAGCTCTGTGCGTCGAGGCAGTGGAGGAAACTCTGCACAAAGAGGGAGCAGAGGCAGTGCCGCAGCACAAGGCAAGACCACTATGGCCCAAATGTGGCAAAGTTTTGTGTGTCCACCACAATTGTCTACACCATCAGCGACGCCTCGAGTCAGCAGGAGGCAACGCTTCCGTCAGATGGTGTCAGACTACATGTCTTGCCCTGTCGCTGTACTCCCAGATGGCTCTTCCCCCTTCAAGTTTTGGGTCTCTAAGCTGGATACATGGCCAGAGCTTAGCCAGTATGCATTGGAGGTGCTGGCTTGCCCTGCTGCCAGTGTATTATCGGAACGTGTCTTTAGTGCCGCAGGTGGTGTACTAACAGACCGTCGCACGCGACTATCTTCCGATAATGTTGACCGGCTGACTTTTCTGAAAATGAACAAGGCCTGGATCTCCAAAGACTTTGCCATTCCTCTTACAGACTAAATTAGTGGTTGGCAACTGTATCCAGGTCTGCTGGTGTGTTCATTTTTCTACCACCTGAACTATAATCCCTGTGCTTCAACACAGCCAGTTGTCGCTCAGATGTGTCGTCTGCACAGAGAAACACACTAGCACCTGTGTTACTGGGGTTCAGTAATGCCAGCTGATCCCCTGCTGTGTGGACGGCAGAGTCACCAGCTCCATCAACATTCAAACCACTACTGATTTTTAACCGTGCCCAACTTAGGTCTCTGGCTCCACTGTCTCTACTATTTCCCCTGACCTCCAACCCCGCCATCTACATCTCTGAAGTGGCGTCAGCACAATCTACACTTGTTCCTGTGTTCCTGTGGCTCAGTCCCATCAGTTTATCCCCTGATGTGTGTCCGGCAAGGTCTCCTGCTCTGTCCACATTCCCATAACCAGTAGTGGGAATGAGGACAGAGCTGGCGAACTTGCCGGACAAACATCAGGGGATCAACTGATGGGACTGAGCACCAGTAACACAGGAACAAGTGTAGATTGTGCTGACGCCACTTCAGAGATGTAGCTGGCGGGGTTGGAGGCCAGGGTAAATAGTAGAGACAGTGGAGCCAGAGGCCTAAGTGGAGCATGGTTAGAATCAGTAGTAGTCCACAACCTCCATAAAAACCGATGCCCATTGGCCTCTGCATGCGGCATGCGTAATCCTGGGCTCCAACAGCGTCAGTTGGTGTTCAGAAGTGTCGTCTCCACAGAGCCAAACACATTCGTTCAAGTGTTAGTGGGGTTCAGCACTGTCAGCTGTTCCCCTGCTGTGGAGATGGCAAGTCTCCTGCTGCATTCACCTGCCAAAATCCAGTAGGCCCCAGCCTGCTCCTCGCCTAATCCTGAGCTCCAACAACATCAGTTGGTGTTCAGAAGTGTCGTCTCCACAGAGCCAAACACATTCGTTCAAGTGTTAGTGGGGTTCAGCACTGCCAGCTGTACCCCTGCTGTGGAGATGGCAAGTCTCCTGCTGCATTCACCTGCCAAAATCCAGTAGGCCCCAGCCTGCTCCTCGCCTAATCCTGGGCTCCAACAACGTCAGTTGGTGTTCAGAAGTGTCGTCTCCACAGAGCCAAACACATTCGTTCAAGTGTTAGTGGGGTTCAGCACTGCCAGCTGTTCCCCTGCTGTGGAGATGGCAAGTCTCCTGCTGCATTCACCTGCCAAAATCCAGTAGGCCCCAGCCTGCTCCTCGCCTAATCCTGGGCTCCAACAACGTCAGTTGGTGTTCAGAAGTGTCGTCTCCACAGAGCCAAACACATTCGTTCAAGTGTTAGTGGGGTTCAGCACTGTCAGCTGTTCCCCTGCTGTGGAGATGGCAAGTCTCCTGCTGCATTCACCTGCCAAAATCCAGTAGGCCCCAGCCTGCTCCTCGCCTAATCCTGAGCTCCAACAACGTCAGTTGGTGTTCAGAAGTGTCGTCTCCACAGAGCCAAACACATTCGTTCAAGTGTTAGTGGGGTTCAGCACTGTCAGCTGTTCCCCTGCTGTGGAGATGGCAAGTCTCCTGCTGCATTCACCTGCCAAAATCCAGTAGGCCCCAGCCTGCTCCTCGCCTAATCCTGGGCTCCAACAACGTCAGTTGGTGTTCAGAAGTGTCGTCTCCACAGAGCCAAACACATTCGTTCAAGTGTTAGTGGGGTTCAGCACTGTCAGCTGTTCCCCTGCTGTGGAGATGGCAAGTCTCCTGCTGCATTCACCTGCCAAAATCCAGTAGGCCCCAGCCTGCTCCTCGCCTAATCCTGGGCTCCAACAACGTCAGTTGGTGTTCAGAAGTGTCGTCTCCACAGAGCCAAACACATTCGTTCAAGTGTTAGTGGGGTTCAGCACTGTCAGCTGTTCCCCTGCTGTGGAGATGGCAAGTCTCCTGCTGCATTCACCTGCCAAAATCCAGTAGGCCCCAGCCTGCTCCTCGCCTAATCCTGAGCTCCAACAATGTCAGTTGGTGTTCAGAAGTGTCGTCTCCACAGAGCCAAACACATTCGTTCAAGTGTTAGTGGGGTTCAGCACTGCCAGCTGTTCCCCTGCTGTGGAGATGGCAAGTCTCCTGCTGCATTCACCTGCCAAAATCCAGTAGGCCCCAGCCTGCTCCTCGCCTAATCCTGGGCTCCAACAACGTCAGTTGGTGTTCAGAAGTGTCGTCTCCACAGAGCCAAACACATTCGTTCAAGTGTTAGTGGGGTTCAGCACTGCCAGCTGTTCCCCTGCTGTGGAGATGGCAAGTCTCCTGCTGCATTCATCTGCCAAAATCCAGTAGGCCCCAGCCTGCTCCTCGCCTAATCCTGGGCTCCAACAACGTCAGTTGGTGTTCAGAAGTGTCGTCTCCACAGAGCCAAACACATTCGTTCAAGTGTTAGTGGGGTTCAGCACTGTCAGCTGTTCCCCTGCTGTGGAGATGGCAAGTCTCCTGCTGCATTCACCTGCCAAAATCCAGTAGGCCCCAGCCTGCTCCTCGCCTAATCCTGGGCTCCAACAACGTCAGTTGGTGTTCAGAAGTGTCGTCTCCACAGAGCCAAACACATTCGTTCAAGTGTTAGTGGGGTTCAGCACTGCCAGCTGTTCCCCTGCTGTGGAGATGGCAGTCTCTCCTGCTGTCTCCGCATTACAAAGACAGTAGGCCTCTGCCTACACCCTCCTATTTCCTGGGCTTCAACACAGCCAGTTGTAGTTCGGAAGTGCCGTCCACACGGAAAGAGATACTTGCTCCCGTGTCTCAGTGGGGTTCAGTAACGTCAGCTGATCCCCTGCTGTGTGGATGGCAGTCTCTCCTGCTGTCACCTCATTCAAAATACAGTAGGCCTCTGCCTACACCCTCCTATTTCCTGGGCTTCAACACAGCCAGTTGTAGTTCGGAAGTGCCGTCCACACGGAAAGAGATACTTGCTCCCGTGTCTCAGTGGGGTTCAGTAACGTCAGCTGATCCCCTGCTGTGTGGATGGCAGTCTCTCCTGCTGTCACCTCATTCAAAATACAGTAGGCCTCTGCCTACACCCTCCTATTTCCTGGGCTTCAACACAGCCAGTTGTAGTTCGGAAGTGCCGTCCACACGGAAAGAGAGACTTGCTCCCGTGTCTCAGTGGGGTTCAGTAACGTCAGCTGATCCCCTGCTGTGTGGATGGCAGTCTCTCCTGCTGTCACCTCATTCAAAATACAGTAGGCCTCTGCCTACACCCTCCTATTTCCTGGGCTTCAACACAGCCAGTTGTAGTTCGGAAGTGCCGTCCACACGGAAAGAGATACTTGCTCCCGTGTCTCAGTGGGGTTCAGTAACGTCAGCTGATCCCCTGCTGTGTGGATGGCAGTCTCTCCTGCTGTCACCTCATTCAAAATACAGTAGGCCTCTGCCTACACCCTCCTATTTCCTGGGCTTCAACACAGCCAGTTGTAGTTCGGAAGTGCCGTCCACACGGAAAGAGATACTTGCTCCCGTGTCTCAGTGGGGTTCAGTAACGTCAGCTGATCCCCTGCTGTGTGGATGGCAGTCTCTCCTGCTGTCACCTCATTCAAAATACAGTAGGCCTCTGCCTACACCCTCCTATTTCCTGGGCTTCAACACAGCCAGTTGTAGTTCGGAAGTGCCGTCCACACGGAAAGAGATACTTGCTCCCGTGTCTCAGTGGGGTTCAGTAACGTCAGCTGATCCCCTGCTGTGTGGATGGCAGTCTCTCCTGCTGTAAACTCATTCAAAATACAGTAGGCCTCTGCCTACACCCTCCTATTTCCTGGGCTTCAACACAGCCAGTTGTAGTTCGGAAGTGCCGTCCACACGGAAAGAGACACTTGCTCCCGTGTCTCAGTGGGGTTCAGTAACGTCAGCTGATCCCCTGCTGTGTGGATGGCAGTCTCTCCTGCTGTAAACTCATTCAAAATACAGTAGGCCTCTGCCTACACCCTCCTATTTCCTGGGCTTCAACACAGCCAGTTGTAGTTCGGAAGTGCCGTCCACACGGAAAGAGACACTTGCTCCCGTGTCTCAGTGGGGTTCAGTAACGTCAGCTGATCCCCTGCTGTGTGGATGGCAGTCTCTCCTGCTGTCACCTCATTCAAAATACAGTAGGCCTCTGCCTACACCCTCCTATTTCCTGGGCTTCAACACAGCCAGTTGTAGTTCGGAAGTGCCGTCCACACGGAAAGAGATACTTGCTCCCGTGTCTCAGTGGGGTTCAGTAATGTCAGCTGATCCCCTGCTGTGTGGATGGCAGTCTCTCCTGCTGTCACCTCATTCAAAATTCAGTAGGCCTCTGCCTACACCCTCCTATTTCCTGGGCTTCAACACAGCCAGTTGTAGTTCGGAAGTGCCGTCCACACGGAAAGAGATACTTGCTCCCGTGTCTCAGTGGGGTTCAGTAACGTCAGCTGATCCCCTGCTGTGTGGATGGCAGTCTCTCCTGCTGTCACCTCATTCAAAATACAGTAGGCCTCTGCCTACACCCTCCTATTTCCTGGGCTTCAACACAGCCAGTTGTAGTTCGGAAGTGCCGTCCACACGGAAAGAGACACTTGCTCCCGTGTCTCAGTGGGGTTCAGTAACGTCAGCTGATCCCCTGCTTTGTGGATGGCAGTCTCTCCTGCTGTCACCTCTTTCAAAATACAGTAGGCCTCTGCCTACACCCTCCTATTTCCTGGGCTTCAACACAGCCAGTTGTAGTTCGGAAGTGCCGTCCACACGGAAAGAGATACTTGCTCCCGTGTCTCAGTGGGGTTCAGTAACGTCAGCTGATCCCCTGCTGTGTGGATGGCAGTCTCTCCTGCTGTAAACTCATTCAAAATACAGTAGGCCTCTGCCTACACCCTCCTATTTCCTGGGCTTCAACACAGCCAGTTGTAGTTCGGAAGTGCCGTCCACACGGAAAGAGACACTTGCTCCCGTGTCTCAGTGGGGTTCAGTAACGTCAGCTGATCCCCTGCTGTGTGGATGGCAGTCTCTCCTGCTGTAAACTCATTCAAAATACAGTAGGCCTCTGCCTACACCCTCCTATTTCCTGGGCTTCAACACAGCCAGTTGTAGTTCGGAAGTGCCGTCCACACGGAAAGAGATACTTGCTCCCGTGTCTCAGTGGGGTTCAGTAATGTCAGCTGATCCCCTGCTGTGTGGATGGCAGTCTCTCCTGCTGTCACCTCATTCAAAATTCAGTAGGCCTCTGCCTACACCCTCCTATTTCCTGGGCTTCAACACAGCCAGTTGTAGTTCGGAAGTGCCGTCCACACGGAAAGAGATACTTGCTCCCGTGTCTCAGTGGGGTTCAGTAACGTCAGCTGATCCCCTGCTGTGTGGATGGCAGTCTCTCCTGCTGTCACCTCATTCAAAATACAGTAGGCCTCTGCCTACACCCTCCTATTTCCTGGGCTTCAACACAGCCAGTTGTAGTTCGGAAGTGCCGTCCACACGGAAAGAGATACTTGCTCCCGTGTCTCAGTGGGGTTCAGTAACGTCAGCTGATCCCCTGCTGTGTGGATGGCAGTCTCTCCTGCTGTCACCTCATTCAAAATACAGTAGGCCTCTGCCTACACCCTCCTATTTCCTGGGCTTCAACACAGCCAGTTGTAGTTCGGAAGTGCCGTCCACACGGAAAGAGACACTTGCTCCCGTGTCTCAGTGGGGTTCAGTAACGTCAGCTGATCCCCTGCTTTGTGGATGGCAGTCTCTCCTGCTGTCACCTCTTTCAAAATACAGTAGGCCTCTGCCTACACCCTCCTATTTCCTGGGCTTCAACACAGCCAGTTGTAGTTCGGAAGTGCCGTCCACACGGAAAGAGACACTTGCTCCCGTGTCTCAGTGGGGTTCAGTAATGTCAGCTGATCCCCTGCTGTGTGGATGGCAAAGTCTCCTGCTGCCTACACAGTCGTACCACTACTGATTTTTAACCGTGCTCCAATTAGGCCTGTGGCTCCACTGTCTCTCGTATTTCCCCTGTCCTCCAACCCCGCCAGTTACAGCTCCGAAGTGGCGTCTGCACAATCCACACTTGTTCCTGTGTTACAGGTGTTCAGTCCGGTCAGTTAATCCCCTGATGTGTGTCCGGCAATGTCGCCTGCTCTGTCCACATTCCCATTATCGGAATAACACAGGAACAAGTGTGGATTGTGCAGACGCCACTTCGGAGCTGTAACTGGCGGGGTTGGAGGACAGGGGAAATACGAAAATCAGTGAAGCCACAGGCCTAAGTGGAGCTTGGTTCAAATTAGTAGTCTACAACCGATCTTAAAATTTCTTCAATGCAGCCTAAGCCTGCTCCGTGCTTGTCCCTGGGCTTCAACACAGCCAGTTGTTGCTCGGAAGTGCCAGCAGTTTAGGTGCTTCCTATGTGGACTGCGGGTTCTGGTAAGAAAGGTTTGTTCCATAGTGCCAGTAGGACAAGCACCCCCTGTAGGACTGTGTGATTCGGTAACTGCGGCCAGCTTGCGGCATGCCAACTTTGCTTTTCAGGGGTAACTTCTGATACCCCTCCGGGTTCCAGCACCGTCAGCTGGTTCTCATCAGAGCCTTTGGCCTAGGTGCCTCCATCTCGGTATCCGAGTTCCGGCAACGTCTGCTGGTCCTTGGTAGTGCTTTGTAGCACAGGTACCTCCTGCTTAGTAACCGGGTTCCAGCACCGTCAGCTGGTCCTCGGTTGTGCCATTGGCTCTTATTCCTTCTGCTGCCCCTCCGGGTGCCAGCACTGTCAGCTGGTCCTCGCTATTTCCATTTGCTCTTGCAGCTTATGCTACCCCTCCGGGTTCCAGCACCGTCAGCTGGTTCTCGTCAGAGCCTTTGGCCTAGGTGCCTCCATCTCGGTATCCGAGTTCCGGCAACGTCTGCTGGTCCTTGGTAGTGCTTTGTAGCACAGGTACCTCCTGCTTAGTAACCGGGTTCCAGCACCGTCAGCTGGTCCTCGGTTGTGCCATTGGCTCTTATTCCTTCTGCTGCCCCTCCGGGTGCCAGCACTGTCAGCTGGTCCTCGCTATTTCCATTTGCTCTTGCAGCTTATGCTACCCCTCCGGGTTCCAGCACCGTCAGCTGGTTCTCGTCAGAGCCTTTGGCCTAGGTGCCTCCATCTCGGTATCCGAGTTCCGGCAACGTCTGCTGGTCCTTGGTAGTGCTTTGTAGCACAGGTACCTCCTGCTTAGTAACCGGGTTCCAGCACCGTCAGCTGGTCCTCGGTAGTGCCATTGGCTCTTGTTCCTTCTGCTGCCCCTCCGGGTGCCACTACCGTCAGCTGGTTCAAGAGGACAAAGAACAGGAAGACAACCACCAAGATGCAGAACAACAAGAGAGAGAAGACAAAGAAGCATAAAAAAAACAAAGCAGAAGAACATTAAGCATAAGACTAATACTCTGAGCAAATGATATTATCTTATTTATAAGCAGAAGAAGACTAAGCAGTGTATGGGGGTGAGTCCGTTCCTCCTCGTGGTGCCCCTGGAAAAGGCCTGCTTCTGCAGGCCAAACTGAACGCGGACAAATCCTGTTGTAAATCTTTTGTGACAGGCAGAACGGAAGGTGTAAACTTCTAACTTTTCTAGATAACAACTACAGGAATGCCTGACACAAACAAGAATATGATGAAGAAGAATAGGAAGAAGATGAAGAAGCTGAATATGTAGAATAATAATTGTTGAATAAGAAGAATATGAAGAATGTAAGAAAAGGAAGAAGAAGAAGAAGAAGAAGAAGAATGTAAAAAAAGGAAGTAGAAGAAGAAGAAGAAGAATGTAAAAAAAGGAATAAGAAGAAGAATGTAAAAAAAGGAAGTAGAAGAAGAAGAAGAAGAATGTAAAAAAAGGAAGTAGAAGAAGAAGAAGAAGAATGTAAAAAAAGGAAGTAGAAGAACAAGAAGAAGAATGTAAAAAAAGGAAGTAGAAGAAGAAGAAGAAGAATGTAAAAAAAGGAAGTAGAAGAAGAAGAAGAAGAATGTAAAAAAAGGAATAAGAAGAAGAATGTAAAAAAAGGAAGTAGAAGAAGAAGAAGAAGAATGTAAAAAAAGGAAGTAGAAGAAGAAGAAGAAGAATGTAAAAAAAGGAAGTAGAAGAAGAAGAAGAAGAATGTAAAAAAAGGAAGTAGAAGAAGAAGACATACATGTCTGGCAAAATATAAATGAGGCTAACATAGTCAATATCTTTGTAACTCCTAACATCTTTAAAAAAAAAAGTTTAATTCCTGCTATTCCATTTGATTGGGCTAAACCTCTATGGCTTTAATGTCTCCTCCACCTCCCACAATACATTCTACATTATTCTTAGTTGTTTTTCTTCATGTAGAATTAACCTACAAGGAAAGAAAGGGTTTTTTTTAATTCCGATATTTTGGCCCCATTGACTTGCATTGGTTCCCGGTATCGGAATCGGCGATACCGATACTTTTTTTAAAGATCGGCCGATCCATTCCGATCCGATATTTTCAAGTATCGGCTGGTATCGCTCAACTCTAGTCATAAAGAAAAGCCAAAAACAGGCAGAGATGCTTACCTGTCTAACTAGGCCTCAATACAAATGCACTAACAGAGTGCAGTGGACCCAAGTAAAATGGCAACTGCACAGGTGCAATAATAGTAAATGAGACAGCTAGCTTTCAATCAGGGATTGGCCGTGTGGCACACCAGTGCAAAAAAATAATCTGTATGTGGCAATGTTCATGCAAGGAATGCAGAGCATATGGTTCACAGCCTCTTAGTAACACCATATAGGGGGGCTGCCCAGTGCTAACTGTAATGCATCCCGTGTGAACAGAGGCCAAAGTTTACAGAACCATTTGGGCCCAACTGCACCCCGGAACAAAATATAAAGTGCACAAAAACATATCAATTTCTGTAAGGTATTGGTTGATATTCTGGCCATAATACGTAAGCTGGCAAACCGTGCCAAGGTTCCTTACACTGGCAAGTCCTACTCTAAAATACAAAATCTTCCTTTTTTATGGTTTTTACTTTAAGGTCATAAAGCCATCAACTACCTTATCTTTTAAAAGTCTACACCATCTTATTAGTGATTTGAAAGAGTAAAACTTTGTAAAGTTTCCCTTTAAAGGGGTTTAGTGCACTTTTTTTTCTACTTAAATACACATATTTGGGGCAAAAAGAATCATTTTAGAAGTTAGGTTTCATTAAAAATGTTGCACTGTTTTGAATTCTATGGAGTTTGTGTTGCTCTGTACCTGACTGGCTGCAGAATGAATTAACTGAGAATTAGTGTTGAGCATTCCGATACCGCAAGTATCGGGTATCGGCCGATATTAGCGGTATCGGAATTCCGATACTTAGTTCCGATACTTTTGTCATATCGGATTCCGGAATCGGAATCGGAATAGGAAGTTCCCATCATGCTATGAGCCTGCTTGCTTTGATTAAGCCAATGGGAATCCTCCGAAGTGTGGGCACATCCTGTTAGGCATATAGGCATGTTAACTATTGGCATGGCTGTGATTGGCTGCCGAAATGATGTCATGATGCACTATAAAAGCCACCGCAGCCGCCATTTCTGGTCACTCTGCTGTGAATTCAGTTAGGGACAGGCTGCTGTAGAAGACTGTGAGGGACAGTTAGAAATAGCGATTCCACCAAACATCTAGTGCTTTACCCAGGCTACATAAACCACCACTGTAGCCTTCTTTGCCCTAGCAGCAGTGTTCACAGCTGTCTGCAAGGGCTGTGTGAGTGCAGCTCACGCTGTGGAGTGGGTCCTGCAGCCACGTCAGGCTGTAGGCCACCCAGTGTGATCACTGCTGCCTCATACATCTTTTATTTTTTGAGCTGCATTTTTTACATAATTTCAATCTAGTGTGCTTCCATCCGTATCCATATACGTTGGTTGCAAACACTAGTAGTAGACAGCGGAGCCTTTCTGCAGCCTTTCAGTGCTAGTGTCCACTTTGCTGCACTGTTCACGGCTGTCTGAGAGGTCTCTGACTGTGTGTGAGTGCAGCTCACGCTGAGTAGTGTGTCCTGCAGCTACGTCTGGCTGTAGGACGCTCAGCGTGCGTCAGTGCCTCACACATATTTGTATTTGAGTGCAGCTCATTTTTTCTTCTATTAGTGTGCATCCATCCGTCTCCATCTACGGTGGTTGCAAACACTATAAAGGAGTACACAGCGGAGCCTTTCTGCAGCCTGTCAGTGCCAGTGCCCACTTAGCTGCACTGTTGACGGCTGTCTGAGAGGCCTCTGACTGTGTGTGAGTGCAGCTCACGCTGAGTAGAGTGTCCTGCAGCTACGTCTGGTTGTAGGACGCTCAACGTGCGTCACTGCCTCACACATATTTGTCTTTGAGTGCAGCTCATTTTTTCTTCTCCTATTAGTGTGCATCCATCCGTATCCATCAACATTGGTTGGTTGCAAACACTATATAGGAGTAGATAGAGGAGCCTTTTTTTCTGGCTTGTGCCCTGCCGGCGCAGCCAGATTAGTATTACCCAATTTTTTTGGAGCCTCATCTTTTGCATTGTAGGTTACCTGCCTGCATTGTAATAGCTCCAAAAAGTTGGTGATACTATCAGTTTCAATTCTTTGTTCACATACTTTGAGTTTGTTTCCAACAAAGAAACCACAAAAAAAGTTCACCAAACACTACATTTTGAACTTGTGTAGGCCACATCAGCTCCTATTAAAGTCTAGTCCACACACACACACACTTCATAAAATTAGTGTTTCTTGTACCTGTAACCAGCTGTTCAGGAATAAGCACACTAAGGCCCCCCTTTGTACTTTTTTGCCCATCTTAAGCAGTCTTGCAAGATGAAGAAGGCAGGGAGTAAGGCGCGTGGGCGTGGGCGTGGAGTTTCAGCAGGGAGAGGACGTGGGGATTCTGCAGGGAGAGGACGTGGGGATTCTACAGGTAGAGGACGTGGGGATTCTGGGCCTGCTGCGGGCACCAGTGGATCAGCATCCCCCAGTTTTAGCAGGCAACAGTCCTTTATGCGCAGCTTTGTAGGACCTCAACGTACCCCACTGCTGCGGGAGGAACAAATTGAAGCCGTTGTCGGATGGATGGCAGCTAACGCATCGACTTCAATTACTTCCGCATCCTCTCAGGGTCAGAGCACCGAAGAGCAACCATCTGTCTCTTCACCACCTGCCAAAGTGCCCAGGCAGTCAGAGAGACATGGACAGGAGCCATCACAGTCTCTACTTCTGTTCTCGGAATCTGTTGGCTTGGAAAGAGGGGGCCAGCCAAGCAGCATTCCTGAATGTGAAGAAGAGGGAGTATGCAGTGATGCGCAACTTCTTTGTCCCTCTGAATCTGAAGAGGCGAGTGGGCCAGTGCCTATGGTCAGCACACCTCAGTACGCATCAGATGATGACGAGACTCAGTTGCCACTTTCTGGTGCGTACGGTGCTGGCGAGACAACCCCGGAGAAGCAGCTGTTTGAAGAGGGGAGGGAAGATGATGAGGTCCTTGACCCATCATGGCGTGAGCAACAGGAAGGTGGTGGGAGCAGCTCGGAGGAAGAGATTCCCCTACCGGCCAAAACAGGAGGCAGAGGGAGGGGGAAGACTTGGTTGCCTGTACCCTCCACTTCGGCACCCGTTAGGAGCATTCCTCCTTCCAAAGGCAAACCGGGCGCTCACAAGAGTTGCAGTGCGTGGTCCTTTTTTGACACAGTTGCAGATGACATTTGCTTTGTCAAATGCAAGCTGTGTCATCAGAGAGTCAAAAGAGGGAGAAATGTCAGCAACCTCAATACCACAAATATGTGGAAACATGTGCGCACCAAGCACGAGTTGGAGTTGCAGAGACACCCTGAAGACGTAGGCCAACGTACAGCACCACCTACCACCTCTTCAGTTCGTGTTGGGCCCTCTTCCTCCAGCTCACACACTGCTGGTTCGGCTTCCTCACAGGATCGCCAAGGAAGAACCTCTGCCACTGTTGTCCGGAGACCCTGTCAGATTACACCCATAGCAGCACGTTCCCATCCATCACAGCCATCGGTAGCACAGGCATGGGATAAAAGGCGCCCTTACTCGGCAAACCATCCCCGAGCACAGTCTCTGAATGCTGGCATTGCCAAACTTCTGGCAGTTGAAATGCTGTCATTCAGGCTGGTGGACACTGACACCTTCCGGGACTTAATGGCATTGGCAGTCCCCCAATACAATGTGCCCAGCCGCTTTTATTTCAGCAGGCGAGCCGTCCCTGCCCTGCAGAAACATGTTGAGGGCAAAATAAAACATGCGCTACTAAACGCCGTTAGTAGCAAGGTCCACCTGACCACCGATGCGTGGACCAGTAACCATGGACAGGGACGATACCTTTCCCTCACTGCCCACTGGGTCAATGTTGTGGAGCCGGGTACGGATCTGGAGAGTGGCGCTGTACGTGTTCTTCCAACGCCACGGATTGCAGGACTCCAGTCTGTACACATAGACTCCCCCTCCTACTCAAGTTCCTCATAAACAGCAGAGCAGGAGCCTGTTACGACCGATATGAGCACAGCCGTGGCCAAACGTCAACAGGCTGTACTCAAATTAATTTCTTTGGGGAATCGAAGCCACACAGCGCAGGAGCTCTGGAATGCTATCAAGCTGGAGAGCGATGTGTGGTTTGGGCCAGCGAATCTCCAGCCGGGCTTGGTAGTGTGTGACAATGGCCGAAATCTGGTGGCAGCTCTTGGCCTAGGCAACCTCACACACATCCCATGTCTGGCACATGTTCTTAACTTGGTCGTGCAGAGCTTTCTGAGGGACTATCCGGATCTTGCTGCACTGTTGCACAAGGTCCGCATAGAGTGCGCTCACTTGCGACGTTCCAGCACGGCAAGATCGCGCCTCGCTGCTCTGCAGCGACGATTTGGCCTTCCGGAACATCGCATCATATGTGACCTACCCACCCGGTGGAATTCAACGTTACATATGTTGGAGCGGTTGTGTGAGCAGCAGGCAGCAGTCATGGAGTACCAGCTGCATCAGGCGCAAACAAGTCGCACTGTGCACCGTTCACACTTCAGCACCATTGAGTGGGCCTCTATGAAGGACATCTGCCTCGTTTTGCGTGCCTTCGATGAATCCACGCGGATGGCGAGTGCAGATGATGCACTAGTCAGCATGACTGTCCCCCTTATCTGCCTGCTTCAACAAACACTGCAAGCACTAAGGGATGAGGTTTCAGAAGAGGTGGAGGATGAGGAGTCCCAAATGCCATCTGCTTCTGGACAGTCTGCGCTACGTGTTTCCTCACAAAGGCCTAGGCAGGGGACACTTTGTGAGGAGGATGAGGAGGAGTCGATGGAGGAGGAAGACATCTCTCCAGAGGAGGGACGTACACAAACCTCTACTCAGTATGTACAGCGAGGGTGGGGTGATGCAGAGCAGGCCGAGGTCACGCCTCAAACAGGGGACAGCGGTTCTTTGGCAGTTGGGAGTCTGCAGCACATGGTTGATTTCATGCTGCAGTGCCTGAGAAACGACCGCCGCATCGCCCACATTCTCGTCTCGGCTGATTATTGGGTGTACACCCTCCTAGATCCTCGCTACCGGGACAGCGTACAAAGGCTCATACCAACGTTGAACCGGGAGCGTAAAATGCGGGAGTACGAAGAGTCACTGGTGCAGTCCATAATGTTTTCCATTCCACCCGACAGCATTGTTGCTAGTGCTTTACAAAGCAGCTCTGTGCGTCGAGGCAGTGGAGGAAACTCTGCACAAAGAGGGAGCAGAGGCAGCGCCGCAGCACAAGGCAAGACCACTATGGCCCAAATGTGGCAAAGTTTTGTGTGTCCACCACAATTGTCTACACCATCAGCGACGCCTCGAGTCAGCAGGAGGCAACGCTTCCGTCAGATGGTGTCAGACTACATGTCTTGCCCTGTCGCTGTACTCCCAGATGGCTCTTCCCCCTTCAAGTTTTGGGTCTCTAAGCTGGATACATGGCCAGAGCTTAGCCAGTATGCATTGGAGGTGCTGGCTTGCCCTGCTGCCAGTGTATTATCGGAACGTGTCTTTAGTGCCGCAGGTGGTGTACTAACAGACCGTCGCACGCGACTATCTTCCGATAATGTTGACCGGCTGACTTTTCTGAAAATGAACAAGGCCTGGATCTCCAAAGACTTTGCCATTCCTCTTACAGACTAAATTAGTGGTTGGCAACTGTATCCAGGTCTGCTGGTGTGTTCATTTTTCTACCACCTGAACTATAATCCCTTTGCTTCAACACAGCCAGTTGTCGCTCAGATGTGTCGTCTGCACAGAGAAACACACTAGCTCCTGTGTTAGTGGGGTTCAGTAATGCCAGCTGATCCCCTGCTGTGTGGACGGCAAAGTCACCAGCTCCATCAACATTCAAACCACTACTGATTTTTAACCGTGCCCAACTTAGGTCTCTGGCTCCACTGTCTCTACTATTTCCCCTGACCTCCAACCCCGCCATCTACATCTCTGAAGTGGCGTCAGCACAATCTACACTTGTTCCTGTGTTCCTGTGGCTCAGTCCCATCAGTTTATCCCCTGATGTGTGTCCGGCAAGGTCTCCTGCTCTGTCCACATTCCCATAACCAGTAGTGGGAATGAGGACAGAGCTGGCAAACTTGCCGGACAAACATCAGGGGATCAACTGACGGGACTGAGCACCAGTAACACAGGAACAAGTGTAGATTGTGCTGACGCCACTTCAGAGATGTAGCTGGCGGGGTTGGAGGCCAGGGTAAATAGTAGAGACAGTGGAGCCAGAGGCCTAAGTGGAGCATGGTTAGAATCAGTAGTAGTCCACAACCTCCATAAAAACCGCTGCCCATTGGCCTCTGCATGCGGCATGCGTAATCCTGGGCTCCAACAGCTTCAGTTGGTGTTCAGAAGTGTCGTCTCCACAGAGCCAAACACATTCGTTAGAGTGTTAGTGGGGTTCAGCACTGCCAGCTGTTCCCCTGCTGTGGAGATGGCAAGTCTCCTGCTGCCTTCACCTGCCAAAATCCAGTAGGCCACAGCCTGCTCCTCGCCTAATCCTGGGCTCCAACAGCGTCAGTTGGTGTTCAGAAGTGTCGTCTCCACAGAGCCAAACACATTCGTTAGAGTGTTAGTGGGGTTCAGCACTGCCAGCTGTTCCCCTGCTGTGGAGATGGCAAGTCTCCTGCTGCCTTCACCTGCCAAAATCCAGTAGGCCCCAGCCTGCTCCTCGCCTAATCCTGGGCTCCAACAGCGTCATTTGGTGTTCAGAAGTGTCGTCTCCACAGAGCCAAACACTTTCGTTAGCGTGTTAGTGGGGTTCAGCACTGCCAGCTGTTCCCCTGCTGTGGAGATGGCAAGTCTCCTGCTGCCTTCACCTGCCAAAATCCAGTAGGCCCCAGCCTGCTCCTCGCCTAATCCTGGGCTCCAACAGCGTCAGTTGGTGTTCAGAAGTGTCGTCTCCACAGAGCCAAACACCTTCGTTAGAGTGTTAGTGGGGTTCAGCACTGCCAGCTGTTCCCCTGCTGTGGAGATGGCAAGTCTCCTGCTGCCTTCACCTGCCAAAATCCAGTAGGCCCCAGCCTGCTCCTCGCCTAATCCTGGGCTCCAACAGCGTCAGTTGGTGTTCAGAAGTGTCGTCTCCACAGAGCCAAACACCTTCGTTAGAGTGTTAGTGGGGTTCAGCACTGCCAGCTGTTCCCCTGCTGTGGAGATGGCAAGTCTCCTGCTGCCTTCACCTGCCAAAATCCAGTAGGCCCCAGCCTGCTCCTCGCCTAATCCTGGGCTCCAACAGCGTCAGTTGGTGTTCAGAAGTGTCGTCTCCACAGAGCCAAACACCTTCGTTAGAGTGTTAGTGGGGTTCAGCACTGCCAGCTGTTCCCCTGCTGTGGAGATGGCAAGTCTCCTGCTGCCTTCACCTGCCAAAATCCAGTAGGCCCCAGCCTGCTCCTCGCCTAATCCTGGGCTCCAACAGCGTCAGTTGGTGTTCAGAAGTGTCGTCTCCACAGAGCCAAACACCTTCGTTAGAGTGTTAGTGGGGTTCAGCACTGCCAGCTGTTCCCCTGCTGTGGAGATGGCAAGTCTCCTGCTGCCTTCACCTGCCAAAATCCAGTAGGCCCCAGCCTGCTCCTCGCCTAATCCTGGGCTCCAACAGCGTCAGTTGGTGTTCAGAAGTGTCGTCTCCACAGAGCCAAACACCTTCGTTAGAGTGTTAGTGGGGTTCAGCACTGCCAGCTGTTCCCCTGCTGTGGAGATGGCAAGTCTCCTGCTGCCTTCACCTGCCAAAATCCAGTAGGCCCCAGCCTGCTCCTCGCCTAATCCTGGGCTCCAACAGCGTCAGTTGGTGTTCAGAAGTGTCGTCTCCACAGAGCCAAACACATTCGTTAGAGTGTTAGTGGGGTTCAGCACTGCCAGCTGTTCCCCTGCTGTGGAGATGGCAAGTCTCCTGCTGCCTTCACCTGCCAAAATCCAGTAGGCCACAGCCTGCTCCTCGCCTAATCCTGGGCTCCAACAGCGTCAGTTGGTGTTCAGAAGTGTCGTCTCCACAGAGCCAAACACATTCGTTAGAGTGTTAGTGGGGTTCAGCACTGCCAGCTGTTCCCCTGCTGTGGAGATGGCAAGTCTCCTGCTGCCTTCACCTGCCAAAATCCAGTAGGCCCCAGCCTGCTCCTCGCCTAATCCTGGGCTCCAACAGCGTCAGTTGGTGTTCAGAAGTGTCGTCTCCACAGAGCCAAACACCTTCGTTAGAGTGTTAGTGGGGTTCAGCACTGCCAGCTGTTCCCCTGCTGTGGAGATGGCAAGTCTCCTGCTGCCTTCACCTGCCAAAATCCAGTAGGCCACAGCCTGCTCCTCGCCTAATCCTGGGCTCCAACAGCGTCAGTTGGTGTTCAGAAGTGTCGTCTCCACAGAGCCAAACACATTCGTTCAAGTGTTAGTGGGGTTCATCATTGCCAGCTGATCCCCTGCTGTGGAGATGGCAGTCTCTCCTGCTGTCTCCGCATTACAAAGACAGTAGGCCTCTGCCTACACCCTCCTATTTCCTGGGCTTCAACACAGCCAGTTGTAGTTCGGAAGTGCCGTCCACACGGAAAGAGATACTTGCTCCCGTGTCTCAGTGGGGTTCAGTAATGTCAGCTGATCCCCTGCTGTGTGGATGGCAGTCTCTTCTGCTGTCACCTCATTCAAAATACAGTAGGCCTCTGCCTATACCCTCCTATTTCCTGGGCTTCAACACAGCCAGTTGTAGTTCGGAAGTGCCGTCCACACGGAAAGAGATACTTGCTCCCGTGTCTCAGTGGGGTTCAGTAACGTCAGCTGATCCCCTGCTGTGGAGATGGCAGTCTCTCCTGCTGTCTCCGCATTACAAAGACAGTAGGCCTCTGCCTACACCCTCCTATTTCCTGGGCTTCAACACAGCCAGTTGTAGTTCGGAAGTGCCGTCCACACGGAAAGAGATACTTGCTCCCGTGTCTCAGTGGGGTTCAGTAATGTCAGCTGATCCCCTGCTGTGTGGATGGCAGTCTCTTCTGCTGTCACCTCATTCAAAATACAGTAGGCCTCTGCCTATATCCTCCTATTTCCTGGGCTTCAACACAGCCAGTTGTAGTTCGGAAGTGCCGTCCACACGGAAAGAGATACTTGCTCCCGTGTCTCAGTGGGGTTCAGTAATGTCAGCTGATCCCCTGCTGTGTGGATGGCAGTCTCTCCTGCTGTCACCTCATTCAAAATACAGTAGGCCTCTGCCTACACCCTCCTATTTCCTGGGCTTCAACACAGCCAGTTGTAGTTCGGAAGTGCCGTCCACACGGAAAGAGATACTTGCTCCCGTGTCTCAGTGGGGTTCAGTAACGTCAGCTGATCCCCTGCTGTGTGGATGGCAGTCTCTCCTGCTGTCACCTCATTCAAAATACAGTAGGCCTCTGCCTACACCCTCCTATTTCCTGGGCTTCAACACAGCCAGTTGTAGTTCGGAAGTGCCGTCCACACGGAAAGAGATACTTGCTCCCGTGTCTCAGTGGGGTTCAGTAATGTCAGCTGATCCCCTGCTGTGTGGATGGTAGTCTCTCCTGCTGTCACCTCATTCAAAATACAGTAGGCCTCTGCCTACACCCTCCTATTTCCTGGGCTTCAACACAGCCAGTTGTAGTTCGGAAGTGCCGTCCACACGGAAAGAGATACTTGCTCCCGTGTCTCAGTGGGGTTCAGTAATGTCAGCTGATCCCCTGCTGTGTGGATGGCAAAGTCTCCTGCTGCCTACACAGTCGTACCACTACTGATTTTTAACCGTGCTCCAATTAGGCCTGTGGCTCCACTGTCTCTTGTATTTCCCCTGTCCTCCAACCCCGCCAGTTACAGCTCCGAAGTGGCGTCTGCACAATCCACACTTGTTCCTGTGTTACAGGTGTTCAGTTCGGTCAGTTAATCCCCTGATGTGTGTCCGGCAATGTCGCCTGCTCTGTCCACATTCCCATTATGGGAAGAAGAAGAAGAAGAAGAATGTAAAAAAAGGAAGTAGAAGAAGAAGAAGAAGAATGTAAAAAAAGGAAGTAGAAGAAGAAGAAGAAGAATGTAAAAAAAGGAAGTAGAAGAAGAAGAAGAAGAAAGAAGAAAGAAGAAGAAGACATACATGTCTGGCAAAATATAAATGAGGCTAACATAGTCAATATCTTTGTAACTCCTAACATCTTTAAAAAAAAAGTTTAATTCCTGCTATTCCATTTGATTGGGCTAAACCTCTATGGCTTTAATGTCTCCTCCACCTCCCACAATACATTCTACATTATTCTTAGTTGTTTTTCTTCATGTAGAATTAACCTACAAGGAAAGAAAGGGTTTTTTTTAATTCCGATATTTTGGCCCCATTGACTTGCATTGGTTCCCGGTATCGGAATCGGCGATACCGATACTTTTTTTTAAGATCGGCCGATCCATTCCGATCCGATATTTTCAAGTATTGGCTGGTATCGCTCAACTCTACTGAGAATCCATCACTGAATTCAATCTGACACTCTGACAGGAGAGTTGTAACTCTTTGATCAGTCTTTTTTTGTGCTCACCTCATCTGTTCTTTGAGGGAATGCTATGAATGCAAATTGTGCAAAATATTTAAAGAAACTCAAATACAAAAGTTATTTTTAACGTAAAATACATGCACTGAAGTAGAAAAAAAAAGAAACTAAAAGGTTGACAATTTTTTTAATTAGAAATTTAATTAGATATTAGATTAAAAAGTGAGAGTCCAGTAAATTTGTAATAAGATCCACTACTAAGATTTTCTTGGTTTCCGCAGTGCATTATTTGCATTATGATTTGCATTGTTTCGATAGATAAAAAGATCACTCTCAAAACTCGTCACAACCAGTATCACCTTCCATTGGAGCAGATCACCAATACCCCGGAGGAGATGGAGTCATACATAGGGAGAGAACATCCTATACTACATACCACTCTGGTCGCTACAACAGAAATTGCCTTCATGGTGGGACTTATGACCCAGACGTTCATCGTAGCTGTCAATGTCAACGACTGGAGAAGTAGAAGAACCATAACCACATCTGACCAAGTCGTCATCTCTATCATGATATCAAGGATGATTTTACAATCTGCTCTCCAGCTGAATCTTTTCTGGGACATATTCTGTGCGATGTGCTCTATTATTTTGTTTTCCGAGTCATTATTTGGTTTTCCTCTATGTATTCATCCATCTGGTTTTCCACTCTTCTCTGCATTGTTTTCTATTTGAAGATCTCCAACTTTCACAATGTCTTCTTTTTATGGTTTCGGAGGATTTAAAAGATCCTATTCCTCATTTTCTCTTGTCTTCTGGTTTCTATTGGTCAAACCTTAACAATCTATTTAGTTATTTTTGTATCCAATCTCCAACTTATTTCTCTGAACTCAACACATGATGATTTCCGTCAACCATTTAATACAACATTTGGCATGTTCTTGGCTGGTATGCTTGGACCGTTGTTGACATTTTTCATGTCGTCACTGCTTCTTATCTTCTCTCTCTACCGTCACATCAAGCAAATGAAGTGTAATAGAAAAGGAACCTGCTCCCTGGATGTCTATTGAAGGATCATTAAGTACACCACTGGCTCTATCTTTACCTCTGCATTATGTGTCATCATCAGTGGATTAACAAAAAGGTACAAAAACATTTTGGGTTTTGTAGTATATTCTTTGTCTTGGACCACTATTGAAACATTACATTCAATTTTTTAAATTTATGCAACACCCAAGTTGAAAAATCAGTTCTGCAGGATCCTTATGTACTTATCCAATGTCTTAAACAAGGCAGAAAAACCTGGAGGCTTAGTGATGACTACCCTTACTTGACTTGTGTATGGTGTTTCTCAGCTCTGAATATATCGATGTGCTCTTCCTTACATTTTCTCTTGGTTTAACATGTCCTGAGATGTGTTGAGTAAGAGGCTCTAAAAAAAGAAAATTAAAAAAATCAAACAAACCATAATTTTGTGATGCTCTGTTGAGAGATTTGCATACCATACAGTACAGACCAAAAGTTTGGACACACCTTCTCATTCAAAGAGTTTTCTTTATTTTCATGACTTTGAAAATTGTAGATTCACTCTGAAGGCATCAAAACTATGAAATAACACATGTGGAATAATATAATTGGCAAAAAAGTGTGAAACAACTGGAAATATGTCTTATATTCTAGGTTCTTCAAAGTAGCCACCTTTTGCTTTGATTACTGCTTTGCACACTCTTGGCATTCTCTTGATGAGCTTCAGGAGGTAGTCACCGGAAATGGTTTTCACTTTACAGGTGTGCCCTGTCAGGTTTAATAAGTGGGATTTCTTGCCTTATAAATGGGGTTGGGACCATCAGTTGTGTTGTGCTGAAGTCTGATGGATACACAGCTGATATTCCTACTGAATAGACTGTTAGAATTTGTATTATGGCAAGAAAAAATCAGCTAAGAAAAATGAGTGGCCATCATTACTTTAAGAAATGAAGGTCAGTCAGTCCGAAAAATTGGGAAAACTTTGAAAGTGTCCCCAAGTGCAGTGGCAAAAACCATCAAGCACTACAAAGAAACTGGCTCACATGAGGACCGCCCCAGGAAAGGAAGACCAAGAGTCACCTCTGCTGCGGAAGATAAGTTCATCCGAGCCACCAGCCTCAGAAATCGCAGGTTAACAGCAGCTCAGATTAGAGACCAGGTCAATGCCACACAGAGTTCTAGCAGCAGAAACATCTCTACAACAACTGTTAAGAGGAGACTAGGTGCAGCAGGCCTTCATGGTAAAATAGCTGCTAGGAAACCACAGCTAAGGACAGGCAGCAAGCAGAAGAGACTTGTTTGGACACAAGGAATGGACATTAGACCAGTGGAAATCTGTGCTTTGGTCTGATGAGCCCAAATTTGAGATCTTTGGTCCCACCACCGTGTCTTTGTGTGAAGCAGAGAAGGTGAACAGATGGACTCTACATGCCTGGTTCCCACCGTGAAGCATGGAGGAAGAGGTGTGATGGTGTGGGGGTGCTTTGCTGGTGACACTGTTGGGGATTTATTCAAAATTGAAGGCATACTGAACCAGCATGGCTACTATAGCATCTTGCAGTGGCATGCTATTCCATCCGGTTTGCGTTTAGTTGGACCATCATTTATTTTTCAACAGGACAATGACCCCAAACACACCTCCAGGCTTTGTAAGGGCTATTTCACCAAGAAGGAGAGTGATGGGGTGCTATGCCAGATGACCTGGCCTCCACTGTCACCAGACCTGAACCCAATCAAGATGGTTTAGGGTGAGCTGGACCGCAGAGTGAAGGCAAAAGGGCCAACAAGTGCTAAGCATCTCTAGGAACTCCTTCAAGACTGTTGGAAGACCATTTCTGGTGACTACCTCTTGAAGCTCATCAAGAGAATGCCAAGAGTGTGCAAGCAGTAATCAAAGCAAAAGGTGGCTACTTTGAAGAACCTAGAATATAAGACTTATTTTCAGGTGTTTCACACTTTTTTGTTAATTATATAATTCCACATGTGTTAATTCATAGTTTTGATGCCTTCAGAGTGAATCTACAATTTTCATAGTCATGAAAATAAAGAAAACTCTTTGAATGAGAAGGTATGTCCAACCTTTTGGTCTGTACTCTATGTGTCTATCTTTGGCTACCTAGTGGTATAATCTGTTTCAATCTGTCGATAGTTTTGTTAGCATGTCTTAATATTAATGTTGAATTTGACTTTAAATCCTTTAAAAAAAAAAAGTTAATATTGGACCCATATGTAGTGCTAGGTCGTAAACATGTAGATGTAGGTCACAAACATGTAGATGTAGGTTGTAAGCATGCACGTAGATGTAGGTCACAAACATGTAGATGTAGGTCGCAAGCATGTAGATGTAGGTCATAAACATGAAGTTGTAGGTTGCAAACATGTAGATGTAGGTCATAAACATGTAGAAGTAAGTCATAAGCATGTAGATGTAGGTCACAAGCATGTAGATGTAGGTTGTAAAAATGTATATGTAGGTCGCAAGCATGTAGATGTAGGTTGTAAACATGTAGATGTAGGTCGTAAACATGTAGAGGTAGGTCACAAACATGTAAACGTAGGTCGCAAGCATGTAGATGTAGGTCGTAAACATGTAGGTGTAGGTCACAAACATGTAGACGTAGGTCGTAAACATGTAGATGTAGGTCGTAAACATGTAGATGTAGGTTGTAAACATGTAGATGTAGGTCGCAAGCATGTAGATGTAGGTTGTAAACATGTAGATGTAGGTCGTAAACATGTAGGTCGTAAACATGTAGATGTAGGTGGCAAGCATGCACAGTAGATGTAGGTCGTAAACATGTAGATGTAGGTCACAAACTTGTAGATGTAGGTCATAAACATGTAGAAGTAGGTCATAAGCATGTAGATGTAGGTCGCAAGCATGTAGATGTAGGTTGTAAAAATGTAGATGTAGGTCACAAGCATGTAGATGTAGGTTGTAAACATGTAGATGTAGGTGGGAAACATGTAGATGTAGGTCACAAACATGTAAACGTAGGTCGCAAGCATGTAGATGTAGGTCGTAAACATGAAGATGTAGGTTGTAAACATGTAGATGTAGGTCACAAACATGTAGACGTAGGTCGCAAATATACAGATGTAGGTCGTAAACATGTAGATGTAGGTGGCAAGCATGCACAGTAGATGTAGGTCGTAAACATGTAGATGTAGGTCGCAAACATGTAGATGTAGGTCACAAACATGTAGATGTAGGTCGTAAACATGTAGATGTAGGTCACAAACATTTTGCCACCCAAAATGACCTTTATTTTTATCCAAATTACAAATGCATAGTATTAGTAGTCAAAACCTTTGCAATCAAGATATTTAACTATTTTTTGCTTTTTGTACCAGCTGTAATTTGTGTTTTTCTATGGAATGTTCTGCTAATGGAATTGTGGTGGAATATTGTACAAGGTGTCTGAAAAGTAATAAAATACTGATATAAAAAATAGGTGAGAAGACCTTGGTCTAATCTTAGACTTTAGCTGTGCAGGAAGAGGGAAACCTGTTGGGCCATGATATCAGCATGACAACCATATTGAAAGCTGCCATGTTGGATTCTACTGCAGTTGGAAAATTGGAAATGGAAAATTAGATATGTGACACATCAAACTGGCTGAGAATTTTACCACAAAAATTACATTGTGCTTCATGCTAGTTTAATGATAAAACAGTGATTTTACATCTGTACTTGTGATGAGAAGTGTGGCGTTATCCCAAGCCAATCCTATTAAGCTCATCCTTCAGACATGTCATTGCAGATGTTATTGAGGATTCTGCCCAAAGTTATCTCATATAACCCAAATGTGCAGTTGGCAAACTTATGAGAAGCAGCTTCTTTACCCAATACTCCAAAAACTTGACAACCACAAACAGCCAAGGAGATAATGACTGCAACTAGAGTTGAGCGACTTTTGTCAGATTGGGTTTCATGAAACAAAATTTGTTTCAGATGAAACTGGTCCGACTAGGGCAAAAAAAGTCGGAGTTTCGTCCGAAACCCGACCCCAATGCAAGTCAATGGGAAGTAAAAGTCGGCATCGCTCGAGCAGCTGACGACCGACCACTAGAGTTGAGCGAAACAGGTCGAAAAAATTCAAAAGTCGCCGACTTTCGCCAAAGTCGGGTTTCATGAAACGAAACCCGACCTCAGCGTGAGGTCGGCCACGAGGTCGGCGACTTTAGCGCCAAAGTCGCGTTTCAAAACATGCTTCAGCGCCCTTTTTCAGCCAATGAGGAAGAACGGACACTGTGGGCAATGTGATGACATAGGCAGTGGTCCCCACCATCTTTGAGAAGAGCATGCAAGTGATTGGCTTGCTTTTGGGGGCGTCACAGGGGGTATAAAAGGGCGTGCACGCTGACCGCCATCTTACTTCTGCTGATCTCAGTATAGGGAGAGATGCTGCTGCTGCAGATTCTGTAGGGAGAGCGTTAGGCAGGGAAGAAGAAAAAAAATCAGCTGCAGCTGCTAGCGATTTTGCCTGTACAACACACCAGTCACTGTGCAGTGCAAGGGGAGGCTATATTTTGGTGGATCAGCTCTGTTGGTTGTTAGGCTGCCTTATAAGGCTACCTGATAGCTGCATTGCTGGCTTCACACTGCTTTGCAAACTGTTTTTTTATAAGCAATCCTTTTTTTTTGTCCTGGTGAGATACTGAGCGTGCATTTTTTCATACCGTACAGCGGTGTACGCTGCTCTCTCAGTACAGTGTAATGGCTGTTATCACGGCCACAGTGAAGCTAAGGGTGTGACTCTGTAAGGATAAGTTGAGGAGTTGTTCCGTTCTTACAGACCGCCACCTTATAGTTTTGTCTGTTTTTCAAACAGTCTAGTCTATTTGCTGTTTGATTACATTGAAAACTATAGAGAGACAGCGTGTGTCAGTCCGTATACTAAAAAAACACGGAGCTTGACAATTTAACATACACCGGACAGCGGTGTACGTGCACGCTGCTCTCTCAGTACCGTGTAACGGCTGTTATCACGGCCACAGTGAAGCTAAGGGTGTGACTCTGTAAGGATAAGTCAAGGAGTTATTCCGTTCTTACAGACCTCCACCTTATAGTTTTGTCTGTTTTTCAAACAGTCTAGTCTATTTGTTGTTTGATTACATTCAAAACTATAGAGAGACAGCGTGTGTCAGTCTGTATACTAAAAAAACACGGAGCTTGACAATTTAACATACACCGGACAGCGGTGTATGTGCACGCTCCTCTCTCAGTACCGTGTGACGGCTGTTATCACGGCCACAGTGATGCTAAGGGTGTGACTCTGTAAGGATAAGTTGAGGAGTTGTTCTGTTCTTACAGACCTACACTCTAGGGAGATTCCAATCCTGCTCTGTCCTATATAACATTATTCACACCTGCCAAATTCTTCCTGTCACACAGCGGTGTGATATACACTGGACCTGACACAATACATCAGTGTCCAGAAGTGTGTAAGGACATTCCATTTCTCCCGTCCTATATAACATTTTTCACACATGCCAAATTCATCCTGTCATACAGCGGTGTGATATACACTGGCCTGACACAATACATCAGTGTCCAGAAGTGTGTAAGGACAATGCATTTCTGCCGTCCTATGTCACGTTTTTCACACCAGCCAAATTCAGCCTGTCATATAGCGGTGTGATATACACTGGCCTGACACAATACATCAGTGTCCAGAAGTGTGTAAGGACAATCCATTTCTGCTGTTCTATGTCACATTTTTCACACCAGCCAAATTCAGCCTGTCATAGAGCGGTGTGATATACACTGGCCTGACACAATACATAAGTGTCCAGAAGTGCGTAAGGACAATTCATTTCTGCCGTCCTATGTCACATTTTTCACACCAGCCAAATTCAGTCTGTCATACAGCGGTGTGATATACATTGGGCCTCACACAATACATCAGTGTCCAGAAGTGTGTAAGGACATTCCATTTCTCCCGTCATATATCACATTTTACACACCAGCCAAATTCAGCCTGTCATAGAGCGGTGTGATATACATTGGGCCTCACACAATACATCAGTGTCCAGAAGTGTGTAAGGACATTCCATTTCTAACATCCTATGTCACATTTTTCACACCAGCCTAATTCAGTCTGTCATACAGCGGTGTGATATACATTGGGCCTCACACAGTACATCAGTGTCCAGAAGTGTGTAAGGACAATCCATTTCTAACATCCTATGTCACATTTTTCACACCAGCCTAATTCAGTCTGTCATACAGCGGTGTGATATATATTGGGCCTCACACAGTACATCAGTGTCCAGAAGTGTGTAAGGACAATCCATTTTTGCCATCCTATGTCACATTTTGCACACCAGCCTAATTCAGCCTGTCATACAGCGGTGTGATATACTTGGGCCTCACACAATACATCAGTGTCCAGAAGTGTGTAAGGACATTCCATTTCTCCCATCATATATCACATTTTTCACACCAGCCAAATTCAGCCTGTCATACAGGGGTGTGATATACATTGGGCCTCACACAATACATCAGTATCCAGAAGTGTGTAAGGACATTCCATTTCTCCCGTGATATATCACATATTTCACACCAGCCAAATTCAGCCTGTCACACAGCGGTGTGATATACACTGGCCTGACACAATACATCAGTGTCCAGAAGTGTGTAAGGACAATCCATTTCTGCCGTCCTATGTCACATTTTTCACACCAGCCAAATTCAGCCTGTCATACAGCGGTGTGATATACATTGGGCCTCACACAATACATCAGTGTCCAGAAGTGTGTAAGGACATTCCATCTCTGCTGTCCTATGTCACATTTTTCACACCAGCCTAATTCAGTCTGTCATACAGTGGTGTGATATACATTGGGCCTCACACAATACATCAGTGTCCAGAAGTGTGTAAGGACAATCAATCTCTGCCGTCCTATGTCACAATTTTCACACCAGCCAAATTCAGCCTGTCATACAGCGGTGTGATATACACTGGCCTGACACAATACATCAGTGTCCAGAAGTGTGTAAGGACAATCCATTTCTGCCGTCCTATGTCACATTTTTCACACCAGCCAAATTCAGCCTGTCATACAGGGGTGTGATATACACTGGCCTGACACAATACATCAGTGTCCAGAAGTGTGTAAGGACAATCCATTTCTGCCGTCCTATGTCACATTTTTCACACCAGCCTAATTCAGTCTGTCATACAGCGGTGTGATATACATTGGGCCTCACACAATACATCAGTGTCCAGAAGTGTGTAAGGACATTCCATTTCTCCCGTTATATATCACATTTTACACACCAGCCAAATTCAGCCTGTCATACAGCGGTGTGATATACACTGGCCTGACACAATACATCAGTGTGCAGAAGTGTGTATGGACTTTCCATTTCTCCCGTCATATATCACATTTTACACACCAGCCAAATTCAGCCTGTCATACAGTGGTATGACATACATTGGGCCTAACACAATACATCAGTGTCCAGAAGTGTATAAGGACAATCCATTTCTGTCGTCCTATGTCACATTTTTCACACCAGCCTAATTCAGTCTGTCATACAGCGGTGTGATGTACATTGGGCCTCACACAATACATCAGTGTCCAGAAGTGTGAAAGGACATTCCATTTCTCCCGTCATATATCACATTTTTCACACCAGCCAAATTCAGCCTGTCATACAGCGGTGTGATATACACTGGCCTGACACAATACATCAGTGTCCAGAAGTGTGTAAGGACAATCCATTTCTGCCGTCCTATGTCATATTTTTCACAACAGCCAAATTCAGCCTGTCATACAGCGGTGTGATATACATTGGGCCTCACACAATACATCTGTGTCCAGAAGTGTGTAAGGACAATGCATTTCTGCCATCCTATGTCACATTTTTCACACCAGCCAAATTCAGCCTGTCATACAGCGGTGTGATATACATTGGGCCTCACACAATACATAAGTGTCCAGAAGTGTGTAAGGACAATCCATTTCTGCCGTCCTATGTCACATTTTTCACACCAGCCTAATTCAGTCTGTCATACAGCGGTGTGATATACATTGGGCCTGACACAATACCTCAGTGTACAGAAGTGTGTAAGGACATTCCATTTCTCCGGTCATATATCACATTTTACACACCAGCCAAATTCAGCCTGTCATACAGCGGTGTGATATACACTGGCCTGACACAATACATCAGTGTCCAGAAGTGTGTAAGGACATTCCATTTCTCCCGTCATATATCACATTTTACACACCAGCCAAATTCAGCCTGTCATAAAGCGGTGTGATATACATTGGGCCTCACACAATACATCAGTGTCCAGAAGTGTGTAAGGACAATCCATTTCTGCCGTCCTATGTTACATTTTTCACACTAGCCTAATTCAGTCTGTCATACAGCGGTGTGATATACATTGGGCCTCACAAAATACATCAGTGTCCAGAAGTGTGTGAGGACATTCCATTTCTCCCGTCATATATCACATCTTTCACACCAGCCAAATTCAGCCTGTCATACAGCGGTGTGATATACACTGGCCTGACACAATACATCAGTGTCCAGAAGTGTGTAAGGACAATCTATTTCTGCCGTCCTATGTCACATTTTTCACAACAGCCAAATTCAGCCTGTCATACAGCGGTGTGAAATACATTGGGCCTCACACAGTACATCAGTGTCCAGAATTGTGTAAGGACAATCCATTTCTGCCATCCTATGTCACATTTTGCACACCAGCCTAATTCAGCCTGTCATACAGCGGTGTGATATACTTGGGCCTCACACAATACATCAGTGTCCAGAAGTGTGTAAGGACATTCCATTTCTCCCATCATATATCACATTTTTCACACCAGCCAAATTCAGCCTGTCATACAGAAGTGTGATATACACTGGCCTGACACAATACATCAGTGTCCAGAAGTGTGTAAGGACAATCCATTTCTGCCGTCCTATGTCACATTTTTCACACCAGCCAAATTCAGCCTGTCATACAGGGGTGTGATATACATTGGGCCTCACACAATACATCAGTATCCAGAAGTGTGTAAGGACAATCCATTTCTGCCATCCTATATCACATTTTTCACACCAGCCTAAGGCTACTTTCACACATCAGGTTTTCGGCGTCAGGCGCGATCCGGCGTCGTGCCGGAACGCCGGATCCGGCAAATGTTTAGTAAAACCGGATGTGACGGATCCGGTTTTCTGCCGGATCCGTATTTTTCTTGACAGACAAAACCGGATCCGTCTCATCCGGTTCATCCGTTTTTCTATCTGTTTTTCGATGGATTACGCCGGATCCGGTTTTTAAAATTGACCCTTGTGGCCTTCCGAACGTGATTGGCTACTGGAAAACTATATATAGCATGTTCCTACAGCCCTTCTTTGACAGGTTGTAGAGGAGAAAGTGCAGGTTGGAGAGAAGAGCAAGTTACTGGCGAAGATGGATGTTGTCATTGGAAATATTTTGAAGAATTTGGCGGATTTTATAGCGGAGGCGAATCGTTTGAGGGTGATTGTTCTGAAGAAGGAGAGAGCGAGACAGCAGCGCATCAGGCATCGTAGACGACGTTTGTGGATCCACCCCATCACAGCCAAGAGAATGACGCGTGGGGTCTATTCTACACTCTGCATGGACCTTCGACGAAACCCGGATAAATTTTTTGGATATGTTAGGATGAAAATGGAGAATTTTGATTACTTGGTGGAGCGCATTGCACACCTCATAAGAAAAGCGGACACCTATTGCCGCTTCTCTGTTTCACCCGCAGAGCGTCTGATGGTGACTTTAAGGTAAGCCACATTTATTGGATGTGATCGCATCAGAGCACACTTTCACTGCAATCTTGTTGGTGGTAGTTTGTATCTCCAAGTGTTATAGCTCAGTTTTGGTATGTAATGCTGTGATTTAAAACTAATTTATTGTTTTTTAATTCCCCACAGATTTCTTGCAACTGGAGAATCCCTTTCGTCACTGCATTTCCAGTACAGACTCGGGATTTCCACCATATCTGGAATAGTGAAGTACACATGCCGTGCACTGTGGGACTCCTTAGCTGAAGAGTTTTTACCAGAGCCCACAACAGAGAGGTGGATTGAAATTGCTGACAAGTTTCAACAGATATGTCAGTTTCCCAACTGCTTGGGCGCAGTGGACGGGAAACATATCCGCATTGTAAAGCCAGCTGGATCGGGATCGGAATATTTCAATTACAAGAAATATTTTTCAATTGTCCTCATGGCCATCGCTGACGCGGAATACAAATTTATTGCGGTTGATATTGGGGCCTATGGCCGCTCCAATGACTCTCAAGTTTTCAAACTGTCTGCCATGGGGCGTAAACTCTATGGAAACACCTTCCAGTTCCCACCACCTAGACCGCTGCCGCAAACATCTGGTCCACCTATGCCATTTGTCTGTGTAGGGGATGAAGCCTTCCAGCTTTCAGAACACCTTTTGAAACCGTACTCTAGCAGAGGATTGACAAGACCAAAACGCATTTTTAATTACCGCCTCACAAGAGCAAGAAGAATGGTTGAATGTACCTTTGGTATTCTGACAGCCAAATGGCGGGTCCTATTGACTGCGATCAACCTCAAGACAGAAACTGTGGACGAGGTGATCAAAGCTTGCGTGGTACTCCACAATTTTGTTATCTGCAAGGAACCCATTTCCATTGAGGACACCTCTGGAGAAACCACCTTGCAAGATTACCATGACATTACCACTAGAAGTTCTGTGACGGTTTCAGTAATGAGGGACAATTTTGCACTATACTTTATGTCACCTCAAGGCAGAGTACACTGGCAGGATGACAGAGTGTGAAAGATTTGTGCCCTAACCAAACTTGTGTACCTTCTGTACCAACAGTATATACCTTTGCCAACCAAAGTTGGCTATCTTGTCATGGTCTCTATTTTTAGCTTTAGGCCACAGGTGTGTACCTGGTTGTGTTTTATGCAAAGTATTTCACCTTTTAACAAAAGTTGTGTACATTGTTAGGAAATCACCAACAATAAACACAACTTTTTAGGTGAAATACTTTGCTTCAAACACAACCAGGAACACAACTGTGGCAAAAAGCTAAAATTTACCCACAGTTATATACCTGGTTTTGAATACCTTTTTACCTTTTAAATACCCTGTATTTAACCTTTTTTTTAAACATATTTCGCCGCAGAAAGAAATGACAGACAACCAGTGTAAACAATAATTTAACTTTTATTTAAAATATTTTTTTTTTGTAAACTGTTTTTTAAAGTTAAAAAAACTTTTTTAATAAAGGTTTGAAACCAACTGGGCATTTTTATTACAAAACACATCATAAATCTGTGTAGTGTGGGGTGGAAATACTGCTGGAGGGGCTGCGGGACACTTCGACAATGGGAGTGTGGAGAGAGGACTGGGATCGTGGTGGGGAAGGAACAGTTAGAGGTGATGGTGTGGAAAAAGCTACAGAATGGGTGGACATGTGGGAGGCAGAAGAGGTGGTGGGCGGTGGAGTGGAGGGTTGGGCAGGGACTGTAGGAGCAGATGATGTTGATGGAAAGTTGTATGGGGAAGGAGTTTGGTACGGGGAAGGAGTTTGATACGGGGCAGGTTGCTGGAAGTGGGGAGATGTCTGGTACTGGGGAGGTTGCTGGTACTGGGGAGGTTGCTGGTATGTAATAGGAGGGGGAGGATGGAAAGTGGCTGGAGGGGGTGCAGATGTAATAGGAGGGGGAGGATGGAAAGTGGCTGGAGGGGGTGCAGATGTAATAGGAGGGGGAGGATGGAAAGTGGCTGGAGGGGGTGCAGATGTAATAGGAGGGGGAGGATGGAAAGTGGCTGGAGGGGGTGCAGGTGGAGGAACTACAGTGGTGGGAGGTGGAGGTTGGGAGGTAACCTGCTGTAGAGCACCGTGGCACGAATGCATTACATGCATCTGCTGGGTAGGAGATAGTGTTGCCATGCGCTCCACAACAGACCTGAAAAAGGTGTGGTTTGGCGAAGATCTTGCTTCTGAATGCATGGTTTGCAGAAGTGTCTTCACCTCCAGAATGCTGGAGTTGATCTGCTGAAAGCCTGCGGAGATTTGCTCTGACAAGACTTTTAGACAGTTCTGGAAAGATGCATTCAGATGCAAGAACTCTGGCGCATAAGTCTTTTCCTGACCCCTCTGCCGCTGCCGCCCAGTACCCGCAGGTGTACTAGAGGTGGCAGTGGCAGAAGGGTGGGGTAAAGGGAAAGCGATCTCCTCACCAGCAGCTTCATGTAATGTAGGCGGCCACGATGCTCCTGTGCTGGTGGATGGGACAGATGGGTCGAATGTGTGGGAAGGCTGGGAAGGTGCAGATGTACCGGGGCGGTCGAAGTGTCCCTCGGTGCCGGTCTCCTCAGGGATCGCCTCAGAAGGGTCCAATCGTGCAGGCTCCCGAGTGCTGCTCACCGTGCTGTGGAATAAAGAGAAAAAAAACAATTAAAATAGTGACATGGTATGGCCCTGGCTGAAAAAAAAAAAGTTACATCAAAACATTTTTTTGTCACATGTGGTGTGTAATATTTACCTTCTGGTGAGCATTGTCTCCCGGAAGAACGACAGGGCTCGTGCGTACTTGTACTTGCTCCTGCGTCCTCCAGATCCACTTGGGGCCCGCATCTCTTTATTGAACTCCTTCTTGAAACGATCCCTCACAGACCGCCACCGCTTCACAATTCTCTCCCCTGAAACGAGAAAGGACAAAGTGGTTAGTATACAACATCAGTGTTTCCCAAACTCCAGTCCTCATGGTCCCCAGGGGTCATGTTTTCAGGATTTCCAAAGTAAATAGAAATCCTGAACACATGATCCGTGGGGACCACGAGGACTGGAGTTCGGGAAACACTGGTTTAAATCAAGCAACCGGTACTGTATATACTTACGCTCTTTAATCTGGGCCCGAGCTTCGAGGTCCTCCCAGCGGTCCACAAGGAGCGAACAGATTTCCTCCCAGAGTCGTCGGGTAACGATCAGGTCAGCGTGGCGGCGGTCAGCCATATTCCAGAGCGGCTCCCTTTCTCTGACGAGATCGATGAGGCGGTCCACATCAATCCCTCCATCCTCACCGTCAGAGTCGGGAGCACGCTGTGAAGGCTGTAAGAAAAAGACAAAAATAACATAATTAGCCTCCACAAAAGAAATGAAATAAAAAGTGCAAAAAAAACAAAGCAAAAATATTTATACTTACACGCTGGTGACCGCCGCGTTGCTGTCGCCGACGACCCTGGGAGGCACTGCGAGGACCTCTTGGCCGAGCACCAGATTGGGAAGACTAGAGAAGAAAACAAAAAATGTTATGTCTTTGGATGTAGGCATTTGTTTGCTGTGTGTGGTCTGCAGAACATTGTTTTCTATGTGTTGTGTGTAGTGTGATGTTGTGTTTCTGCGTTTGATGCAAAAAACTTACCAATTGTGAGCCCACTCCAAGTGTCTGTCCACCCCTTCCTTCTTCTTCTGGGAGCCGTTTTTTCCAGACGCCGGATCGCGTCACATTGCCGGATCCGGCGAAAATCGGATGAAACGCATGGCCATCCGGCTCGATCCGGCTCTAATGCAAGATCCGGTTTTAGTCAAAAGCGCCGGATCGCGCCTGACGCCGAAAACCTGATGTGTGAAAGAGGCCTTATTCAGTCTGTCATACAGCGGTGTGATATACATTGGGCCTCACACAATACATCAGTGTCCAGAAGTGTGTAAGGACATTCCATTTCTCCCGTCAAATATCACATTTTACACACCAGCAAAATTCAGCCTGTCATACAGCGGTGTGATATACACTGGCCTGACACAATACATCAGTGTCCAGAAGTGTGTAAGGACAATCCATTTCTGCCGTCCTATGTCACATTTTTCACACAAGCCTAACTCAGTCTGTCATACAGCGGTGTGATATACATTGGGCCTCACACAATACATCAGTATCCAGAAGTGTGTAAGCACATTCCATTTCTCCCGTGATATATCACATTTTTCACACCAGCCAAATTCAGCCTGTCACACAGCGGTGTGATATACACTGGCCTGACACAATACATCAGTGTCCAGAAGTGTGTAAGGACAATCCATTTCTGCCATCCTATGTCACATTTTTCACACCAGCCAAATTCAGCCTGTCATACAGCGGTGTGATATACATTGGGCCTCACACAATACATCAGTGTCCAGAAGTGTGTAAGGACAATCCATTTCTGCCGTCCTATGTCACATTTTCCACACCAGCCTAATTCAATCTGTCATACAGCGGTGTGATATACACTGACCTGACACAATACATCAGTGTCCAGAAGTGTGTAAGGACAATCCATTTCTGCCGTGCTATGTCACATTTTTCACACCAGCCTAATTCAGTCTGTCATACAGCGGTGTGATATACATTGGGCCTCACACAATACATCAGTGTCCAGAAGTGGTAGGAGAATTAAATTCTCCCCTGTTCTATATACACCTTGTACCTTGTTTTACAGTTCCATATCGTTGGTGGAATTGTGGGTACATTTTTCAAAAAAATGAGGAAGTGTGGTGTATGAGGCCGTGTTAGTGGGCGGGGGTTGCCAGCTGTTAATGATGGTGTTGGTGTTGGATCTGCTGGTAGTGGAAAAAGCAAAATAACACCTAATGCAGGAGGTTTTAAGCCTGCGACATTGTCTGGCTCCACAAGGCCTCGAAGGCTCCCTTTTCTGGGAGTAGGTAAACCGCTTTTAAAGCCGGAGCTTCAGGAACAAGTTTTGGCCTACATTGCTGACTCGGCCTCCAGCTCTATCGCCTCCTCTTCTGAACTTGTAAAAAATAAAAGCACTGAGTCGTCTTTGGAGGCTCATGGTCATGAACCACACCTTTCTTTGTGTCCTTCACCCCAACCAAAATTGAAGGATGCGGCAGGCCACACAACAGATTACTCCATGGAGCTCTTTTCACATACCATGCCTGGGTTATCAAGTGAAATGGTGAATTACCCAGGCCAAAATGAATCTGACATGGAGTGCACTGATGCACAGCCACTGATAGATGATTCTGCTGGTACATTCACTCAGAGCACGACATTGTCCTCGCAGTGTACTGAGCCAGATTCTGACCCTGATGAAACTCAGGTGCCCCTTCCCGCGTACTATACCACCGTACACGGTGACAGAGGAAGGTGCACATGACATTGAAGAGGAGGTGATGGATGACCCAGTTGTTGCCCCAGATTGGCATCCATTGGGGGAAGAGGGTGCCGCTGCCAATAGCTCCGAAAAGTAGGAGGAGCATCCGCAGCAGGCATCGACATCGCAACAGCTGTTATCTGGCAGGCACGGAGCAGTCCAAAAACGGGTTACAAAAAGCCAAAAAGTTGCTGGACTGCTTGGCCAGACGGTCAAAATAGCACAGGGTTCAAGGACGCAAAATGTCTTCCATAGTAGAAAGAGCACAGTGTGGCACTTTTTTGAACAAAATCCTAGTGATCAGGCCAAGGTTATCTGTAAGAAGTGCGCAAAGACCTTTAGCCGAGGGAAAAATCTGAAAAATTTGAAAACCAGTTGCATGCTTAGACATTTAACCACCATGCACTTGCAAGCGTGGACGGAACACCAAACCTCAAGTACCACATGTGCAAATGCTCCCAAAGAAGCTAGTCAGCAACGCTACATTGTTTCCCCCACTGTAAGTCCACCGGTTAGCACAGCAGCAAATGTTGAGGTGTCGTTGCAAGGCCAAAGCTGTCAGGGAATCGCAATGTTATATCAACGAAAGACTGAATCTAGGCCATCAGAAAGAACACCAACTCCATCACTATCATCAACCCTCTCTCAGTCCGCCCTGTCCACCGCTAGTTCCATCATAGGCATCCTTCAAGTCCAGCTCACCCTGCCAGAGACTATGAGTAGGACAAGAAAGTACTCATCCTCTCATCCGCGTACACTGGGTTTGAACGCCCACATTGCCAAACTAATCTCGTTAGAGATGATGCCCTATCGGTTGGTGGAAAGCGCAGCTTTCCTCGAACTCATGGCCTACGCAGTACAACGCTATGAACTACCCAGTCGCCACTTCTTTTCTCGCAAAGCCATCCCAGCCCTCCACCTTCATGTGAAGGACCGCATTGTCCATGCACTCAAGCAATCAGTGAGTGGAAAGGTGCACCTCACAACTGATGCATGGTCCAGTAGGCATGGCCAGGGCGTTACGTGTCCATCATTGCGCACTGGGTTAATGTGGTGGATGCAGGGTCCACAGGGGACAGCGGTGGTGGGACAGTGCTGCCTAGCCCACGGTATAGGAAACAGTTGGCTGTAGTCGTACGACCCTCCTCCTCCTACTGCTCTAGAAGCGAAAGCTCGTCCCCAGAGCGCAGTCGCAGCAGCACTCCATCCTCCACGAGGTGTCCCCCTATCGATCAGCTAGTGGAAAGCGTCAGCAGGCTGTGTTGAAGATGATGTGTTTGGGCGACAGACACACCGCGGAGGTACTGGCCGACTACTTTCAGCAACAAACTGAGTCATGGCTGGGCAGTCTACATCTTGAGACAGGCAAGGTAGTCAGCGATAACGGCCGTAATTTTGTGGCTGCCATAGCCCTTTCAAAACTCAGACACATACCTTGCTTGGCTCACACCTTGAACCTGGTGGTGCAGTGCTTCCTCAATAATTATCCAGAGATAACAGGCCTGCTCCAGAAGGTTCAAAAACTGTGCTCGCACATCTGCCAGTCGCCCGTACACTCCAGTCGTATGCAGAAGCTGCAGCGATTGCTACACCTTCCCAAGCACCGGCTCATTATTGACGTTGCAACAAGGTGGAACTCCACCCTGCACATGGTTGAGCGGCTGTGCGAACAGAGGCAGGCCATAATGCATTTGTGGGAGGATACCCGGACAGGCACTTTGAGGGAAGACATGGAGTTGACAGGTGTGCAGTGGTCGAAGCTGAAAGACCTCTGTAAAGTCCTTCAGTGTTTTAAGGAATGCACACGGTTGGTAAGCGCAGACGACGCCATCATAAGCATGAGCATCCCACTTATGCGTCTGCTCATGCAAACTTTGACTCACATTAAGGAGCAGGCGTCTGCAGCCGAGGTTGACGGAGAGGAAGAGGAGGAGGAAATCCTTGATGACAGTCAGCCATTGTCTGCTCCGGGACCTCTCCTGGACGAGGTGGAGGAAGAAGAGGAAGAGGAGGAGGAGGGTGATGATGGGGATGATTATTTAGGGGAGGAGGATGCTTCTCGTGTGTCCAGAGAAAATGTTGGCGTGGCAAGGTCTGGTACAGGCTTTGTGCGTGACTGGAGGGATGTGGATTTGCCAGAAAGTGCTCCTCCACCAAGCAGTCGCACTGCATCATTGACACCGGGAACATTGGTCCACATGTCAGATTATGCCTTGCAGATCCTAAAAAAGGACCCCCGCATTGCCAAAATGATGAACGATGACGACTACTGGTTGGCCAGCATCCTGGATCCACGCTATAAAGGCAAATTCCAAAACATCATGCTACAGGAGAACCTTGACCTAATATTGGCTAACAAACAAGCTACTCTGGTAAACCGGTTGGTTGAGGCATTCCCAGCACACAGCAGCGGTGATGGTTCTCACACGAGCCGTAGGGGCCAGGGGCAGCTTGGAAGAGGTTTTCGTGGTGCACACATCAGAAGTGGCGTTGGAGACAGGGGTTTCATGACCATGTTGTGGACTGATTTTTCAAGTCCTGCTCACACGACTGGTAATACTGCATCGATGGAAAGTGACAGGAGACAGCACTTGTCAACTATGGTTACAAACTACTTTTCCTCCCATGTCAATGTTCTCCCTCACTGGTCATTCCCCTTTGACTATTGGGCTGCTAAACTGGACACCTGTCCTGAATTGGCACAATATGCGCTACAGGAGCTCGCTTGCCCAGCTGCAAGTGTCCTATCGGAAAGAGTCTTCAGTGCTGCTGGATCAATCCTGACAGAAAAAAGGACCCGTCTGTCGACCCAAAATGTGGATGATCTAACCTTCATTAAAATGAACCATGCATGGGTTTCCAACGATTTTGTCCCACCTTCCCCTGATGACACATAGGTTGACAGAAAAATGGCTTGCTTTTGTCCTCTTCTTCCTGGGACTTGAACAATTTCGCCTTTTGCATCAGCTGAATGTCCAACATCAACATATGCCACTTTCTAAAACTCCCTAACTGTGCTGCTTCCCCCCCCATGGCCGGGGTCACCACCTAGCGCACAAAACCGTGTGAGTGCCGTTGCCCTGGACAGGTGGGTAGGCCGACTCTTGGGCGTGGGCACTGGCACAGGGTCCCTCATAGTGCAATCAAGTGTCTCTGACGGTGGTGGTGCACACCCGCCGTCAGACACACCGCGGTACTATGAGGGGCCCAGTGCCAGTACCGACACCCACAAGTGGGCCCCCCTTGCTTGGGCAGGGCCCCAGTATTTGCAATCTTTACCTCTCCCTGCTCCTCCGCTGTGTAGTCTGGGCCGTCAAATCCATACTGGGCCTGACACCGTCTGAGCCTGCCTCCTGATCTATAGACATATATTTTGAATGTGTACACTATGCTATCCATACATGTTATCCGGGGATACGGTACCCTTTCTCACCTTTGTGCAATCACGTGTAATCCATACTGGGCCTGAGAACGGCTGGCGAGCTGTTAAGCAAGCTACAGCACCTGTGGTTTGCACACCTAAGTTTTTCATTTTTTCAGGAATGATGGTTAGGCCTAATTCCGGAACTGCGGTTGACCTGCACTTACTGGGAAATCATCGTTTGCGGGTAATAATTGTAATCCCAGATCCCCATTACTAACGGTGTTCAGCGGGTTATCTGCACCTGTAAGCGACAAACGCTGGCCCTTTCAGTGTAGCGCACATGCAGCCACGGAAATGTAAGGGCATGACACACCAGTTATTGACCAATCTCACGTGCCAGAGCCTCGTGTGTCCCTCTAGAAAGCCGGACTCGGACCGCTGGGCATGACGGAGTCTCGTTCGTTAACGGAATTAAGCTTGCAATGTGTGCATCTTTTTTGTTGCTGGATGGTTGAGGTTGCCCGTGTTGAGTCAAATTACGCCGCAGGCTCCATTCCTGGTGGTGCCCTTCTGGACATTCCTTTAAGGTTCAGCTTTGCAACCATACTGCCCACGTAAAACAAACACTTTGCCTTCATGAACGCGGTTTGGAGGGTCGTGACTCGTGGGAATAACGCCGCCCAATCAGTTTACCTGCTAGAGAGATCCTTTGTTGCTCCCAAACATGACATCACACTCCCTAGGAGGAAGGTAATGCCACTGTGGCGACCGTACTCCTAGGGGGGCGACACAAGTGCACTGATGCCCAGCCACTGCTCGATGAATCTGCTGGTACATTGATCCAGACCACTACATTCCCCTCGCACGCTACACGACCTGAATCTGACCCTGATGAAACTCAGGTTACCCTTCCCATATACTGTTCCATCTTACACGGTGACAAATAGGAAGCTGCAGATGAAAGTGCAGGTTCGGCCCACCCGCCGTCAGACACACCACCGTACTATCAGGGGCCCTGTGCCAGTGCCGTCGCCCACGAGTGGGCCCCCCTGCTTGCTCAGGATCACAGTACTTGCAAGGTTGAAATACTGTGCAGTGAGATGGAAGATGGGGATGACGAGGAGTCCAGACTAGTACAGGGATTCCCTAGCGAGGAGACTTATTTCATTGTTTTCAATGTTGGGACAGCAATTTTTGGGGAGCACTATACTCTGGAGAATGATAGATGGGGCCCACCATATACTGGAACATTCCAAAGGTGGACATCAGACACCGGAGCAGCATTTAGGGGGCCCATTATACACTAGAGCATTAGAAATGGGGCCCATTATGTATGGAGCATTATTTGGGACCATAAGACAGTGGAGCTTCATCCATGGGGACCAACATATACTGTAGCATTATGTGGAGCTCATCATATACTGTTTCAAACATTATATGGGACCAATGATTTTGTATGGAGAAATAGATGGGCCTCGCCATGAGATGTAAAAAGTGAAGTAATTTTCATTGTACTATACCACTATTTCTCTGCCGTATCGGAGCAGCATGAGTTGTGGTATGTGTTAAAGGGGCGCTCTTTTGCCCAGGGCACATGAAAACCTGGAGCCAGCCCTACCCCCCCACAACTTTAGCCAAATAACCCCCAGTTTTCAGTGCGTAACTTGTATTATGAAGTTAATAAAGGTTGACAAGCTTCAGTAATAAGAATTGATGCTTTTGGCATTCAAATGGGCACTGTAGGTGTGTTTCCTGTCCTCCTCTCACTGCCGACTTTTCTTCCCCATTGACTTACATTGGGTTTTGTGTTTCAGTGGGACCCCCGACTTTTCCCTGTAGTCGGCCGATTTCGTTCGACCCGACTTTTGCGAAAGTCAGGTTTTGCGAAACCCAACTAGACCCGAAAAAAGGCAAAGTCGCTCATCTCTACCGACCACCAATGAGAGATTGCCACCTCTCGAGCATGCTCAGCAGGGTGATTTCTGGACTTAGCCTCTGGAACGTCTGTTCGCCGCTGCCTATTCCTAATTACTGTAGCTTTAGCTGGAGAACAAGCAGTAACTAAGTGTACAGCATGAGTCTGAGCAAGACGCTGAGACCAATAAATTTGCTGAGCGGCTCCCACTGCGGTCAAAGCTGAATGGGAGACCGCAGAGGCAGACAACACTGACGCCTTACACCATCTGCCAAATCAGTATGTTTTCTTACTGTTGAGTTCATATCGCTGATTTTTTTTCTAGTCTTCAGTTACTTAAATTGCTGTACTCACAAAATTTTGTTTCTAAATCTATTCTACGGCATTAAAACTATTTCATTTTCTGAATCCCTCTGTGGGCTCCTCAGTAAGATGCTTTTTCTGTGTTTCTCAAGTCTTTTTTTTAGACAAAATCTATTCATTGGTGATAATAAACTAAAGTAATGCTGTTAAAACTGCATGGAGGTTTTATATTCAGTGCACATGACAAGACAATCTCAGAAAGTTACTTCCCAACATGAGGCCTCAATGTTCAGTGTATCACTGTTCTCATATAGGGGCATTCATCGCCCATTTGGTCCCATATACAGTAGATGGAATGTATACATATCATATAGACAAACAGGGACTGGCGAATATTTAGAAATTCAAATTCGCCAGGTTTTACATTTTTTTCCTAAGATTTTGATTTGAAGCAAATCAGCTCACCAAGAATATCAATAATACAAAGCCTCTAATTGAGGGAACAGATGAGTTTAGCACTCCGAGTCTAAATCCACACACTGTCTACAGCGGCAGGAGAGGAATGGCGCTCATTGCTACCATGCTTTCCTCATGTTTGGCTTGTCTCTCGAGGACTATCCTCTGAAGAACCTTAGGGCTGTAAGAGGAAACACGTCAAGACTAGAGATAATACAGGAGATCTCCAAATAAATATGTTATTTTGCTATGAGGCTCTACCTTATTACCTGCTGATTGACTATATACATGCATCTTTTAACATGTGATACACTATTAGGCTGGTTTCACATTAGCGATTTTGTGCGCAGCGCATGCGTCATGCGTACCTATGTTTAACATGGCGTGCGCATGGTCCTGCGTTTGCAAGCGTTCACCTGCATTTTCGTGCGCATGCGTTTTTTTCAAGGTGTGGGTCTAGACGCACCAGATGCAACCTGTTAAATTTTTGCTTCCGTCCAAAGGCGTAAAAAAACGCATGCGTTCGCTTGCGCATGGAATGCATCATAACAACGCATCACAGCCTATGGGAACGCAGGCGTGCACATGGACATGCGCACGCCTGCGTTAGCATATGCATGCGTTTTACGAGTTAATATGTGTAGACACCTAGAGAACAAATGCGCATTTTTGCATGCATTTCAACTTGCGCACGATGCGCTGCGCACAAAAACGCTAATGTGAAACTAGCCTTAGTGATGAGCGAAAATGCTCTGTTGTCACAGCATGCTCTGGTGTTTTCCGAGTATTTTGGGTGTCTTCGGATAATATGTTTGAGTCCCGGCAGCTGCATATTTTGCGAGGATTCCCTGACAAACAGGCATTCCCCATGTGTTCAGGCTGTCTAGCAGCCACAAAACATGCAACCGCAAAGACTCGAACATTTTATCTGAGCACGCCCAAGATACTCTGATAACGCTCAAGTGTGCTGGGATGACACCTTATCTGAGCATGCTCAATCATGAGTAATGCCTATTCACCAATAAATCATGTATCTAAGGCTAGTTTCACATGTGCGTCTTTATGCGCATCGCGCACAAATAGAAACACAGGCAAAAGCGCATCATGCGTTTGCGTTTTTTATGCACATTCATTCTCTAGGTGTTAAACCAGTGTCTACACGTTTACTCGTAAAAAGCATGCGTATGCAAACGCAGGCATACGGATGTCCTTGCACATGCCTGCGTTCCCATAGACTGTAATGCATTCTTATGACGCATTCCGTGTGTAGGGAAGGTGACCTGACGGACGGACGGACTAGTCAGAGTGAAGAAAGATAGGTTTGCACAGTGTAGGTAGGAGTCAGTGATTACAGTGGGGAAACAACTAGGAAAGTGTAGTGGACGTGCAGTACCTTGGGATGACCATTAGATGGCAGGGTGGAGTGTGAGCAAAGGACTTTACAGCAGCTTAGGGCTTTAGAAACCGTTGGTCATGGGGGGCGTGGTGACAGTTAGAGTGACAGTTTCAAGGAACCGGGGGAGTTATAAATACTGAGGGAGGGTTCCAGAAAGTTCCAGTCCCCAGGGGGAGCTCAAGTGACAGGAGGACTATGACAGTCTGTGCACTCTGAGGAGAATCCAGACCAGGGGGACTGAGGAGAGAGGACGTCAGGGGGTGGTCCTGACAGGAAAGGACCGCAGTTGAGACGAGGTACTGGGTGTAAGACACCGTATGTGACACGACGACTGAGCAGTAGAAGCGCTGATGGTTAATGGGCCTAAGGCGGCCACAGTGACGGAACTGTCAGGAGCGTCGACAGTAAAGGAGGGGACGGTGTGTGCAGACACGTCTCCAGTGTACGGTGTGAGAGGCGGCTCTGGAAGCGGAGGGCCGCGGGGTGTGCCGTCAGTCGGACGGCAGGTGAAGAAGTAGACTTGGACCTGTTGCACCCAGAATTTGCCTCCATCGTGTCTCTGTTGTCATCTCTGCGCGGTAAGAAGTGGGACCACCCCCTATCACCCCCCCAGCTGGCCCGACCACCCACCGACCCTACACGTGCGCAAGCGAACGCATGCATTTTTTTACGCCTTTGGGCAGACCCAAAAATGCAACTGGTTGCGTCCTGCGCGTCTAGACGCACACCTTGAAAAAATGCATGCGCACGAAAACGCAGATGAACGTATGTAAATGCAAGACCATGCGCACGCCATGTTAAACATAGGGGTGCATAACGCATGCGCACGGATGCACACGCTGCGCTGCGCAAAAAAATGCTAATGTGAAATGTTGTGAGTTCATTTTCCCCTTCACCATTGAGGTCTGATGAACTCCCTCTTCTGGTGAAGGAAGGTAGTGAGGCTGATTACAAAGCACCTGGGTATGATGATGATGACTGGGTGACTAGAATTGCTGACTGGATATAAGGCAGCCGATGCCCTTCTGCCTTGCGGGTGATTACTCTGAGGGATTCTTGGAGACCAGTCTGATTCCTGCTCCTCAAAAGCTAAGTTTTCTGCTCTACTTTTTGCATTTGTGTTTTGGTTTTGTTTTGCCTTGTTTTTCTGGATTTCTGCCTTTCCCTGCTGGGTGAGCTGAATTCCTTTTTGCTCTGCCTTCAGAAAATACCTGAGTACTGATATAGTCTTTTTGAAGCCTAACGTCTTCAGGGCTTTTTTCCCTATCAGTCTGTTGGCTCTTGTTTTTGAGAGGGTTTTGGCGGATTGCAGACAGCAGCTTTTCTATCCTGTCCTATTTAGTTAGCTTGGGCCCCATCATTTGCTCATCCTATCTTTCTATCTGTGTGAGTGTTTTTTCATCTTGCTTCACCGTCATTATATGTTGGGGGCTGCCTATTGCTTTGGCGTCTGCTCTGGGGCAGTTTAGATTTCCCTTTCTGTCTTTAGGCTATGTAGTTCTCCGGCTGTGATCGAGGGGTCTAGGGCACCGTAGGAACCCCCCACAGCTACTGCTAGTTGTTGTTGTTAGGTTCAGGGGTCTGCAATCCAATAGCTGCCAACTTCTCTGGTTTTCTGGACTTAGCTAGTATTTCTGTTTTTGCCACCTACGGTGACTCATTCATAACAGTGAAACCAGCCTTAGCTGTCTTTTGCACATAATTGCGCCCTTTTGCACATTTTTCTATTTCAGTCTTACTTATTGGGCCTAAACTCTATTGAAAAAAGGTATGTCTATCACAGAGAGCATGTAGGGACAGTCAATGTACGGACAGAGGCGTCATATATCGTAAGTCTCCACTCTGCTGCTTGGCAGGAATATGTGGTAGGGTAGAATAGGGGAAGTATTTTTCTCAGGTTCCTCTTCCCTAGCCTTACCCTCTCAGTCAAGATCAATAATAATTTCTATTGGCATTTGTACGTTTCCTGTCTCTTGTATCACTGTCCCGATGCTGCTTATTTCTGAGATTGGGGTTATGTCATTATTCAGTTACATCTCTTGACCTGATTGCTCCTTCCTGTGTCCTATATAAGTTGCTGTGAGGAGATGGCCACCCGGAGCAATGGTTGTGTGGTTTGTTGTGTGTTATTAGAGATTTGTTTCTTGTGTTTTATTAGTGATTTGCTTGCTTGTCAATTCATCCTCAGGAATCAATGTTTCCATTCTCTGACAGTAAGCAGAGGAAAAGGAGCAGTCTAGGTCTTCTGTAAAACTAAGGCCAGACAGTAGACTGCTAACGTAAATGTAAAGCAATCATCCTATCCACCATTGTTCCACCAGCCCTGGGCCCATTGTGTGGATGGAGAAAGCAGATCCAGCAGAGCCGTCACCGCAGGGGGTCTCACATCAGCACCAGGTGATGGAATATGCCTTGTTCTGTGAGCGAGAGAAAAATCTTTAAGGGGGAGGGAGAAGGAGACACAGGGGTTGAATCAGGCAGTTGTTGGAGTGACTTCTATGTGAGAGGATCCAAGCTGGGATGGATAAATGGGCTATGGAGTTTTGGAGATTGATTGTTGGCTGGAGGGGTCATGATATCCCCATCGTCTGGAGGAACATAGGCTGTGACTGCACACTATGAAAATTCCAAGCACAAAGAAACCTTAGCACCGCTGCCCTCAAACTTCAATCCAAGTTGTCTAATTGCCACACAAACTGATTCCGCCAAACAACCCCTCTTGGAACGGGTGCTCCATCCATGTAACCACAATATAGAAAATCCACATATAAAGAAATGAGGGATGGCACTCACTGTTCAAATGTGTAAGGCTTTATTAAGGAATAACAAGGCATTGGCACGGGAGACATGTGTAGAGTATGGACTACGGCCGTTTCGCGCTGCTGCGCTTCAACGGGTCTGGACAAAACGGCCATAGTCCGTACTCTTCACTTGTCTCCCATGCCGATGCCTTTTTATTCCCGAATAAAGCCTTACACATTTGAACGGTGAGTGCCATCCCTCATTTCTTTTTATGTGGATTTTCTATGTGTGACTGTACACTATACCGGCTGGAGATACCAAAAACTATGGACCAACCAAAAGTTGGGAGAGTGGGTATCGCCTGGTATGGTGGCAGTGGAACTTGTGGACTGAGGACATTGTATTTTGGCCATCTATGTGGATTTGTTGTACAACCATGGATCTATGGAATAAAAATAGTTGCATCATTAACCTGCCTAGGGGATTTTTAGATCCCACACCCTCAGATCTGCACAGTTGCATTGGTAGATAATTACAGCGGATTCTCCTTATATATGACATGTGTTTGGTGCCGTATTTTGAATTGTATATCTAATAAAAATATATTTTGAAAGCTGTTGTTTTTTTGTCTTGATGTTTCTGTGTTTCACTTATGGCACTACGAGAGGTGCATTCCCGTAAACCGCTGCACATGTACGGCACAATGATTGCATCTGCTCACTCGCAAAGCCAGCCTGACTATCAGCGAGCATCAGCTATATATCATAGATGACACCCTGCAGAAATGCCCACAGTCAGTGGGATCGCTTAACCCCTCTGATGCCGCTGTAATTAGTGACAGCGACATCGATCAACATAGCAGAAGGAGGGATCTCCCTCTCTGCCCCAATTGGCACAATGTGATTGTGATTGTGTTGTCCCAATGGTCTGCATGGTGACCTTGGGCCGAAAGATGGCTGCGGAGTCACCAAGATACGGTGGCCTGTAAGCTCCTGCTGAGAGCAGGAGCTGACGCCTGCTGCCTGTGTTTAATGTAGAGATGTAATACTCAGCGCACAGAAAAGTGATGTCTCTTCCTTGGACAAGGTAAAAAAGTAAAAATAAAGTTTAAAAAATAGTAAAAATATTTTTTAAAAATCACAAAATAAAGAAAAAAAATGAAAAAATATTATACCAATAAATACAAATCTAATATATAAAGCTCAATGTGTGTGTGTATGTATGTATGTCCGGGATTGGCATCCGCACCGTCGCAGCTACAGCCACAGAATTTGGCAGAGTCACACGTCTGGACCCCGAGAGCGTCCTAGGCTATGTTGTGAGGAGATATTTTATCTACATAATGGGGAAAAAGTGTGTGTGTATCAAGCCCCGCCGCTCATTATGATGTCATAATGGTTGACTATGGGATGGAGGATGTGTATGACAGATATATGGGCACGGGACTATGGGATGGAGGATATGTATGATGGGTATATGGGCATGGGACTATGGGATGGAGGATATGTATGATGGGTATATGGGCATGGGACTATGGGATGGAGGATATGTATGATGGGTATATGGGCATGGGACTATGGGATGGAGGATATGTATGATGGGTATATGGGCACGGGCCTATGGGATGGAGGATGTGTGATGGGTATATGGGCACGGGCCTATGGAATGGAGAATATGTATGATGAGTATATGGGCACAGGACTATGGGATGGCGGATATGTATGATGGGTATATGGGCACGGGACTATGGGATGGCAGATATGTATGATGGGTATATGGGCATGGGACTATGGGATGGAGGATGTGTGATGGGTATATGGGCACTGGACTATGGGATGGAGGATGTGTGATGGGTATATGGGCACGGGCCTATGGAATGTAGAATATGTATGATGGGTATATGGGCACGGGACTATGGGATGGAGGATATGTATGATGGGTATATGGGCACGGGACTATGGGATGGAGGATATGTATGATGGGTATATGGGCACAGGACTATGGGATGGAGGATATGTATGATGGGTATATGGGCATGGGACTATGGGATGGCGGATATGTATGATGGGTATATGGGCATGGGACTATGGGATGGCGGATATGTATGACGGGTATATGGGCACTCGACTATGGGATGGTGGATATGTATGATGGGTATATGGGCATGGGACTATGGGATGGAGGATATGTATGATGGGTATATGGGCATGGGACTATGGGATGGCGGATATGTATGATGGGTATATGGGCATGGGACTATGGGATGGCGGATATGTATGACGGGTATATGGGCACTCGACTATGGGATGGAGGATATGTATGATGGGTATATGGGCATGGGACTATGGGATGGAGGATATGTATGATGGGTATATGGGCATGGGACTATGGGATGGAGGATATGTATGATGGGTATATGGGCACGGGCCTATGGGATGGAGGATGTGTGATGGGTATATGGGCACGGGCCTATGGAATGGAGAATATGTATGATGAGTATATGGGCACAGGACTATGGGATGGCGGATATGTATGATGGGTATATGGGCACGGGACTATGGGATGGCAGATATGTATGATGGGTATATGGGCATGGGACTATGGGATGGAGGATGTGTGATGGGTATATGGGCACTGGACTATGGGATGGAGGATGTGTGATGGGTATATGGGCACGGGCCTATGGAATGTAGAATATGTATGACGGGTATATGGGCACGGGACTATGGGATGGAGGATATGTATGATGGGTATATGGGCACGGGACTATGGGATGGAGGATATGTATGATGGGTATATGGGCACAGGACTATGGGATGGAGGATATGTATGATGGGTATATGGGCATGGGACTATGGGATGGCGGATATGTATGATGGGTATATGGGCATGGGACTATGGGATGGCGGATATGTATGACGGGTATATGGGCACTCGACTATGGGATGGTGGATATGTATGATGGGTATATGGGCACTGGACTATGGGATGGAGGATAATTATAATTTGCTATAACTAACCACAGTTAGTTACTATGACCGGGCAGCGCCGGGCTCTTCAGCTAGTATTAAATAAATACAAATATTAACCCCTTAAGGACCAGGGGCAATTCCGCTTCCATTTTTCACTCCCCTTCTTCCCAGAGCCAAAATTTTGTTATTTTTCCATCAATATGGCCATGTGAGACGAGCTGTACTTATGAACGGCTTCATTGATTTTACCATATGATTTACTGAGAAAAAAAATTCTGTGAAATTGCAAAAAACGTGCAATTCCACAATTGTTTTTAGGATTTTTTTTACCATATTCACCAAATGCTAAAACTGACCTGCATTATGATTCTCCAGGTCACTACGAGTTCATAGACACCAAACCTGTGTAAGTTAATTTTTTACTTAAGTGGTGAAAAAAAATCCAAAATTTGTAATAAAAAGAAAAGAAAAAAAGAAAGTTGCCATTTTCCGAGACCCGTAGCGTCTCCATTTTTCGTGATCTTGGGTTGGGTGCGGGCTTATTTTTTGTGATCTGTTGTTTTTATTGATACCATTTTGGTGCAGATATGATCTTTTGATCGCTCGTTATTGCATTTTATTAAAATGTTGCAGCAACCAAAAAAAAACACATAATTCTGGTGTTTTGATTTTTTTTCTTACTACATTTACCAATCGGATTAATTCTTTTTTCATATTTATAGATTGGGCAATTTTGAATGTGGCAATAGCAAATATATGTATTTTTTATTTTATTTTTAATTGGTTGATTTTGAATGGGGTGAACGGGCTGTGATTTGAACTTTTATATATTTTTTACATATTTTTAAAAACTTTTTTACTTTTTTACTTGCTTCAATAGCCTTCACGGGAAACTAGAAGCTGTGATCATCCGATCGCCTGTGCTACATAGAGCAGGGCTACTACGCTGCTCTATGTAGCTGAAATACTCACTTGCTATGATGCCATCCACTGGGCGGCGCTCATAGCTACCCGGCTTTGACAACTACAGGTCACTCCTGCAGACCTTGAGTTCTCATGCCAACCTATCGGTGACCTGCAGTCATGTGACATGGACACCAATGGGTACGGTTAATGACGAGCTTCCTGCTCATGCATGTTAAATGCCACTGCCAGTGTTTGAAAGAGGCATTTTATATGTCAACAGCCTTGGATGGATTGCGATTCTACCCGTGGCTGTTAGGGGCACATGACAGCTGATCGGATCAGCTCTCATGGGCCGGAAAAGGTGCGGGCTCACCAACGGAGCCTGCAAACAAACAGGGGGAAGTGTTCAATGTTAGATATATCCGTCATTGGACGTTAAGGGGTTGGTGGGCAGCACAGTGGCTCAGTGGCTAGCATTGCAGCGCTGGGGTCCTATGTTCAAATCCCACCAAAGACAACATCTGCAAGGAGTTTGTAAGTTCTCCCGTGTTTGCGTGGGTTTCCTACGATTTTGTCCCACATTCCAAAGACATACTGATAGGAAATCTAGATTGCAAGCCCCATCGAGGACAGTTCCAATAATGTCTGTAAAGCGCTGCGGAATATGATGGGGCTATATAAATGAGTAAAATAAAAAAGGTAAAAACAAAATAAATAAACCAAGTACACATGATGTGATGACATGGTGTTTGAGCAAATATTCAATTCAATTCAAGTTAAATTAATGTTGAATTTTAAAAAATTAATTGAATTTGGAAAATTTGAAAAATTTACAATTTAAATCTCTTAAATCACCAATGAAATGCTTGCCACTATTTTACACAATGCAGTAGACTGCATAAGCCAGAGAAGTGTTACATTGGCTTTTCCATAATTCTGTGCAACAATTACCATAAGTTACACGGTATAGCACAGCCAATCAGGAGGGACTCTCATAACCTGTATGAAAGCACAGGAAGGCAATGCAGCAGCCATTTTGTAATGAATATTGATACTGTGATCTCACAAGCTAGCAATAGAGATAAGGAGAGAAAGCTTACAAACATTATAGCAATGGAGGAGATGTTAAGTAATCGACAAACCCTCTGAAAAGTGTTAAGTACAGCATTAAGAAACCTCAGAGTGTTACGCACATATTTTTAGGGCACATGAATGGTTTTCCAAATATGTGATTCATGATTAATCAATTTGCAGCAAATTGAATTTTTGGGAAATATTCTGTGAAACTGGTAAATTTGAATTTCAAAAGATTTGCTCATGTCTATTTATTAGGAATTTTTGATTGTGTTTAACCAAAGATCTCACTTAAAAACCAATGTTGTGGTTTTCCTATCAGGTCCTTGATTTCTGCCTGATTATAGGGAATCTTCTGCCAGACATTCCGTCTGAACAACGTATTTCAGATATTAACTTGGAAGCCACAAGTGTAAGCGCTCAGCGCAGAGCGCAGGATAAATGTGTGCCACAAGCGTTAGCGCTCAGCGCAGAGCGCAGGATAAGTGTGCCAAGCCTTACTTCAATCTATAGGGAGTCAGAATGAACATACCAGCCGGTGAAGAATTGGTTTTATTTATTTTTTGCGCCGTTCCTAGTGTGGTATAAGTGATTAGGCGACTTTATTCTTTGGTTCAGTGAGAATTAAAGCGATACCAGATTTATATCAGTTTTTTATGTTTGGCTGCTATCACACTAAAAAAACGCTTTTTATTGCAAAAACTTTCATCACCATATTTTTAGCTTTATACTTTTTTCATATTTCGGCCCACTGAGTCATGTGAGGGCTGATTTTTTGCAGGACAAGTTGACATTTTTATTGGTAGCATTTTCAGGCACATGACTTTTTTAGCTCTTTCTATTCTGATTTTTGTGATGCAAAATGAACAAAAATCAGCAATTCAGGAATTTTTTTCTGGGGGGGTTATGTTGTTCCACATTTGGTAATATTGATTTGGCAGTTTTATTCTTCAGGTCAGAATGATTACAACAATACTACAGTTAAATTGCTTTTTCATGTTTTGGCGCTTTTATACAATAAAAGCTATTTTATAGTGAAAATCATCATTTTTGCATCATTTTATTCTGAGACCTATACCTTTTTTTTGTCACACTGATAAAGCTGTATGATAGTTTGGTTTTGTGTTGCGGGACAAGATGACATTTTCAGTGGCACAATGTTTATTTCAATTAGTCTATTTGATTGCGCTTTATTCCATTTTTTGTTCAGCGGTATGATGACAAAGCATTGTTTTTTGCCTTGTCTTTTATTTATTTTTTCATGGAGTTCACTAAAGGGCTTAACAAGTGGGATAGTTTCATAGCTTGGGTCTTTGCGGAGACGGCAATACCAAATATCTGTACTTTTATTATTTATATTTTTTTCGTAAAAATATCTATTTATGGGTACTACTGTATATATTTTGATTTTTTTTTAGTATTTTTTTAACTACATTTTTACAGTTTATTTCAATTTTTTTTTTATTTTGTCCCATTATGGGACTATCATGTTCTGAAGGCTGTTGGATTGTATAGCATGGGGATGCAGCAGCCTCCCTATGCTATTCAGTCTGTCAGTGCCGCACTGACAAAGTTGCTGATCATGCTCTGACATGGTGGTGGTGGCAGCATCATGCTATGGGGGTGTTTTTCAGCTGCAGGGACAGGACGACTGGTTGTAATTGAAGAAAACATGAATGCGGCCAAGTACAGAGATATCCTGGATGAAAACCTCTTCCAGAGTGCTCTGGACCTCAGACTTGGCAGAAGGTTCACCTTCCAACAAGACAATGACCCTAAGCACACAGCTAAAATAACAAAGGAGTGGCTTCAGAACAACTCTGTGACCATTCCTGACTGGCCCAGCCAGAGCCCTGACCTAAACCCAATGGAGCATCTCTGGAGAGACCTGAAAATGGCTGTGCACCAATGGTCACCATCGAACCTCACGGAACTGGAGAGGATCTGCAAGAAAGAATGGCAGCGGATCCCCAAATCCAGGTGTGAAAAACTTGCTGCATCATTCCCAAGAAGACTCATGGCTGTACTAGCTCAAAAGGTGCTTCTACTCAATACTGAGCAAAAGGGGCTGAATACTTATGACCAGTGATATTTCAGTTTTTCTTTCTTAATAAATTTGCAAAAATGTCTACATTTTTGTTTTTTAGTCAAGATAGGGTGCCGAGTGTACATTAATGAGAAAAAAATGAACTTTTTTGAAATTACCAAATGGCTGCAATGAAGCAAAGAGTGACAAATTAAAAATGGTCTGAATACTTTCCATACCCACTGTACCTAATAAAATTTGTTTGCAAATGGTGCCGGCCTCAAGTGCGCAATAGCAGCTATCGGTGATCCAATAGGTTTTTTTTTGCTTTTTTTACTTTGCCCAACTATGGGACTATCATGTTTTGCAAGCTGTTGGCTTGTACAGCATGGGGATGCAGGGGCATCCCTATGCAATTCAATCTGTCAGCGCTGCACTGACAAAGTTGCTGATCATGCCCTGAGCATGATCTAGAAACTTTGCTAGCTCTGGTGACCAGGATGTCTTCATGATGACATCCGTTCACCGTGGCAATGATCGTGATCTGTAAAAACTTTTAAAAATGTTGTAGGCCTCGATTTCTCAGACATATATTCTTACTTTGTCTGTAAAAATATATGTGATCTCTAAAAGTGAACAAAAGCTTTTAAAAATTTTGTAGACGTCCATTTCTCAAACATACAGTGTAATATGGTCTGTGAAAATGCCTGTGATCTGCAAAACTGCTAAAAAGCTTTTTAAAAAATTGTAGGCCTTTATTTCTCAGACATACAGTCTTATATTGTCTGTGAACATTTCTGTGATCTGAAAAAGTGCTAAAAGCTTTTAAAAAGTGTGAAGGCCTCCATTTTTAAGACGTTTAGTGTGATGTAGTCTGTGAATATTTCTGTGATATCTAAAAGTGAACAAAAGCTTTAAAAAATGTTGTAGTCTTCCATTTCTCAGACATACAGTATTTCGTGGTCTGTGAACATTTCTTTAATTTTCAAGACTGCTAAAAAACTTTTAAAAAATTTGTAGGCTTCCATTTCTCAGACTTACAGTGTTAAGTGGTCAGTGTACATTTTTGTAACCTGTAAAACTGCTAAAAAGCTTTTAAAAATTTTGTAGGCCTCCATTTCGCAGATATACAGTGTTAATTAGTCTGTAAAATTTCTGTAATCTCTAAAAGTGAAAAAAAGTTTTTAAAAATACTTAGCATTCCATTAGTCAGACATACTGTGCTGCTTGGTCTGTGAACATTTCTGTGATCTGTAGAACTGCTAAAAGCTTTTACAAATTTTGTAGGCTTCCATTTCTCAGACTTACAGTGTTATGTGGTCTATGAACTTTTCTGCAATCTGTAAAACTGCTTAAAGGCTTTTAAAAAATGTGTACACCTACATTTCTCAGATACACAATCTTACTTTAAAAAATTGAAGAAGAACAGCATCTCATCCGGGTGAAAGATATGTAAACGTTTATTGCGGCGTGACAAATTACGACGTTTCGACCATCACAAGGTCTTTTTCAAGTATGAAAAAGACCTTGTGATGGTCGAAACGTCGTAATTAAAAAGAGAAAAAAATGCCATAAAAGGGATGCAGAGCTGATATAAGGAGCGTAGATAATGTAATAGGATAATGGGATATAATAACAGTTCAATAACCCCCATAGCGAAATGACCAAATTCTCTACACAATGCAGTACATAAATATAAGGCCTGTTTCACACTTCCATTTTCCAGTCAAAATCTGCTGTTCCGGGAAAAAAAAAGGATCTTACGGATTTGCCTGGTGGATCCTTCTTTTTCCCAATAGACTTGTATTGGCGGCGGATTGTGATGGATGGCCTTCTATTGGGTCCATCATGCAACGGATCCGTCATAAAATTGGCGTCCGTCAGCCAGAAAAAACGTCCCTAGGAAAGTTTTTTGTCTGCGTCAAAAAGATGGCTGGTGACAGATCCGTTGCCATCCGTCGTCTGATATGATGGACGCCTATGGGTGGCGCATCTGTCGCAGGATGGAATCCGTTGACAGATTCCGTTTTTCCAAACTGAGCATGCCCGGAAGAATTTCCCTTCCATAAATTTAACCCCAAAATCCGTTCTGGCACAAAAAAGTCTCTCTCTCTCCAGAATTCTGTAGCTTTAAATTTCCTACAAAAACTGATGTGACGAATCCGTCAAAAAAACAGATCCGGTGCATCAGTTTTTTCCAAATATGTAACGGATCCGTTTTTCAACACTTTGGTGGATTTTGACTGATGGCAAAAAAGCGGAAGTGTGTAACCGGCCTAAGAAGGAGCTTATCCACATAAAGGCGATGATATCAGTAGGGAATGCAGACTACAGCTTGGGTTAAAGGATATCAGAATACACTATACATCCCATAGTGCAGTTTGCAATAAATAAACCCTTGATCTGGAGTGCTGCAAAACCTAATATAATAAGGTGCCACCAAAAAGTAGGATTAACAAATTGAAAAAATGTGAGGTTTGCCTGTGTAAGGAGAAGTAGATCGCCCAATAGGGATGAGCTCAGCGTCTCCTCTTCCCGTTGTGCGTTTTGCCGCCAGCTTCTACCAGGTGCATGTGTTACTTAGTCTGTGAATATTTCTGTGATCGCTAAAAGTGAACAAAAGCTTTTAAAAATTTAGCAGGCTCATGTTTCTCTGACATACAGTCTTACTTGGTCTGCGATAATTCTGTGATCTCTAAAAGTAAACGAAAACTTTTTAAAATTTTGTAAGCTTCCATTTCTCGGACATACAATGTTACAAGATCAGTCAACATTTCTGTGATCTGTAAAATTGTTAAAAATCCTTTTACAAATTTTGTATGCCTCCGTTTCTCAGACATTCTTACTTATTGTTTGAAAATTTCTGTGATCTCTAAAAGTGAAAAACAGCTTTTATAATCCTGCTTTGAGCAGGGGGTTGGAACAGATGGCCCAGGAGGTCCCTTCCAACTTTACGATTCTATGGTAGACTTCCATATCTCAAACATACAATGCTAAAGGGAACCTGTTTGGATGATTGTGCGCAGTATCCTACAGACAGTGTCAGGTTGGAGCCATTCTAACTAATTTAAATGATACCTTGGTTGATGAATTCCGTCTTGTGGTTGTTGTTTAATATTTATTTTCTGTTTTGAGCTAATGAGATGCTTGTGCTTCTTGGCGGGCCTGTGGGAGGGTCTTCATGTGGTTCTCTGCTTAGGTACTCATGTGTATGGCTTCTGACAGGTCACTGACAGGTCCCTCTGTGACCTGCCCCCTAGTTTACATAATGAATATTATATATATCTTGGAAAAAAAACCTTGTGTAGTCAGGCACAGGCGGTGGCTCCTGTGATGCAGTCTGGTTGCATCTGTAGGACAGCATGGTGGCTCAGTGGTTAGCGCTGCAGCGCTGGGGTCCTGGGTTCAAATCCTACCAAGGACAACATCTGAAAGGAGTTTGTATGGTCTCCCCGTGTTTGCGTGGGTTTCCTCCCACACTGCAAAGACATACTGATAGGGAATTTAGATTGTGAGCCCCATCGGGGACAGTGATGATAATGTGTGCAAACTGTAAAGCGCTGCGGAATATGTTAGTGCTATATAAAAATAAAGATTATTATTATCTGTAAAGTGATCCGATTACTGTTTTCCAGATATCCAGTAGCTATTATAATCCATTTGCCTATGTTTTATATTCTTGTTATATTTGAGCTATGTAAAAGCCTCATAAGATCATGTTTCAATACAGCCAAAAGAAACCAAGGCTGAGCCGGCGGATAGTGTCAGAATGTTCTGTAAGATGTTGTAGTGAAGATTAGATATTCTTACTCTCATCGGTCTAATTCCTGAGAATTAATTGTTATGTTACACCTCATTTTGGACATGTGTGGATACCTTATGGCTATGAGCCAGAATTTTAATACTCATACTCATAGGGGTCCCATATACATCTTTGATATCTTGTCATTAGCTGTCTATTTTAATTGTAACTTTTATTCAAAATACATTTTCTTTTTTTCAAATCACCTGTGAAGACGGATGTTTTGCTTGGAATCCAGATTTCTATATGAATTGGTGGAGAATGCGGGCATATAACAAGTAAAATAACATATTGGCAAATATGGATTATTTATGACAGCTGTATTGCTTCCTTTTATTATCAGCTCTCTCCTTTTGTTTATATGTAAACACTAGTGATGAGTTAGCGTGAGAGTATCGAGCAGTGCCGGGTATCACGCGGCGCTCGAGTGCTCTGGTGCACGAAGAAAGCTCATCTGAATCATCTGAGCTGTGTGACACATTGAAGCCGGGCTTTCCTCTGCTGAGAGCAAGGAGACTTCACTGTCAGCAGGACTCTGTGAGTTGAAGAACTCCAGGGACGTTCGTTCTGTCTCGCCGCACTAAAGCCTGGTCTTCCCCTTGGAAGGCAGCGTCTACTCTGTCAGTCTCTCTCTCCCTTTCTCTCTTTCTTTTTCATCCCCCTCATTTCCCAGGATCCCCTGACAAAATGCTTCAGCTTCCCATTCACTTCCATCATGCTCGCTACTTGAGTCGAGCACATCCAAGCGTCTGATGTGTTTGATCGAATACCGAGCATGCGAGTATTTCACTGCTCATTTATCAACCACAAAACAATTATAACTAGGGATGAGCGAGTAGTCAAATATTCGGCCTCACTATAGTAATGAGTAGGTCCTAATACTCGGGTATTCGTAACGAGTAGCAAGTCCAATGCAAGTCAATGGGAAATGCAAGTAATTTTCTTCTGGACCCTAGAAAGCGGTCTGGGGGCTTGAGGAAACGGCTGAAATGGGTGTATGATTGTTTAAAAGCTGGCGGCAAAAATCTGTGTGTTGGTTAGCGCAGGAAGATCATCATCATCACAAGGGCTTCACAATTATAAAGGTTGTACTACTGTCCTTGTTGTTCCACTGGCACTGAACAATGTGCGTTCATAGTGTCTCCAAAAAACTAGCTCAAGGGGCTGTATCATGGTTGATGCCGGAAGGTGGCCTCAAGGACCAGACAGTTATGAAGCTAGGATTACTAGCATGGTAGTTCCAGTGCCCAACGTGCAGGCATAGACATAGTGTTTCCAAAAATTAGCCCATGGGGCTGTATCATGGTTAACGCAGGAAGGAGGCCTCAAGGGCCAGTCAATTATGAAGCTAGGACTACTAGCACGGTAGTTCCAGTGCCCAATGTGTAGGCATAGACATAGTGTTTCAAAAAATTAGCCCAAGGGGCTGTATCATGGTTGACGCAGGGAGGAGGTCTCATCACAAGTGCCTCCAATGGGAAATACTAATGAATGGAACATTGTTTCTAGCTTGTTGACCATGAGGCACATGCAGCAGAAGAAGGAGTAGAATACACATGTAAGAAGAAGGAAAGGGGTTTGTATGGGAAGGGATAGACGTAATCACCAGCAGCATAAAAGAACATTTTGGGTGACTTTAGGTTGGGATACTGTCATCTGGAGGGCTTAAATACTGTTGCGAAATCCAGTCTGTTATGAATGAGTTACCAGGGGAGGAAAAAACAAAAATACAAGCTAAGTCCAGAAAACCGGAGAGGTTGATAGCTAGCAGATTGCAGACCCCTGATCCTATTCACAACAACTAACAGTAGCCGTGGGGTGTTCCTACGGTGGTCCTAGACACCTCGTTCACAGCCAGAGAACTAAATAAACCTAAAGAAAGAAAGGGGAAATCTAAACTGCCCCTGTTGTGAGTTCATTTTCCCCTTCACTGCTGGGGCCCGAGGAACTCCCTCTTCTGGTGAAGAAAGGTAGTGAGCCTGATTGTCAAACACCTGGGGCTGATGATGATGACAGGCTGAGTGGAGTTAATGACTGGATATAAGGCTGCCGACGCCCTTCTGGCCTGCGGGTGATTTCTCTGTGGACTTCTAGGAAACCAGTCTGATTCCTGCTCCTCTAAAGCTAAGATTTCTGCTTTGCCTTTTTGCATTAGTGTTTTGTTTTCCTTACTTTTCTGGATTCTGCCATTCCCTGCTGGGGTGAGCTGAATCTCCTTTTGCCTGTTGCTCTGTCTTCAGAACATTCCTGAGTACTGACATAGCTTTTTTTGAAGCCTAGCGTCTTCAGGGCTTTTTTTTACTGTCAGTTTGTTGGCTCTTATTTTCATAGGGTTTTTCACGGATTGCAGACAGCAGCCTTCCTGTCCTTTCCTATCTAAGCTAGCTTGGGCCCCATCTTTGCTCAGTCTATCTTTCTGTCTGTGTTTTGTTCTTTCTTCTTGCTTCACCGTCATTATATGTGGGGGCTGCCTTTTGCTTTGGGGTCTTCTCTGGGGCAGTTTAGATTTCCCTTTTTGTCTTTAGGCTATCTAGTCCTCCGGCTGTGATCGAGGGGCCTAGGCATCGTAGGAGCCCCCCACGGCTACTGCTAGTTGTGTTGATAGTTCAGGGGTCTGCAATCCGATAGCTGCCAACCTCTCTGGTTTTCTGGACTTAGCTAGCATTTCTATTTTTGCCTCCTACGGTGACTCAATCATAACATGCCCCAGAGCAGACCCCAAAGCAATAGACAGCCCCCAACATGTATTGATGGTGAAAACAGATGAAAACACAAACACAGACAGAAAGACAGGCTGAGCAAACGTTGGGGCCCTCACTAACTAGATAGGACAGGAAAGAAAAGCAACTGTCTGCAATCACGCAAAAACCATGCCAAAAATAATGTCCAACACGTCTGATAGAAAAGGCCCTGAAGTCACTAGACTTCAAAATCACTATATCAGCACTCAGGTATATTCTGAAAACAGAGCAAAGAGATCAACTGATCAGAGACAAAAAATGGAGTTCAGCCAGTCCCAACCAGGGCTGGCTGAACACAAACACCAAGTAAACCAGACAAAATCTTATGGAACAATAGCAGAGCAAAACTTAGCTTTAGTAGACAGGCCTAAACTGGAGGCCAGAGCTCAGAGCAGAGAGGATCACCAGCAACCCAGCAGGGGGTCGGCGGCCTTATATCCACTCAGAGATTCCAGATGTCCAATCACACTCCACCTGTTCAGATGACAGGTTTTTCCCATCCAAATCAATTTCACTACCTCCTTTCACCAGCAGAGGGAGTTCATCGAACATCAAAGGTGAAGGAGAAAATGAGCTCATAACACCAGTCCTTGTTAAATTTTATCAGAGTCAGCCTGTCTGCATCCTCTGTAGTCAGCCATGTGCGTGTATCTGTGATGATTGTCCCAGTGGCAGTGAAAACTCACGCTGACATCACACTATCAGCAGGGCATGCCAGCACCTCCAAGGCATATAAGGAGAGGTCTGGTCAACTGTGCAACTTGGGTACCCAGTAATTAAACGGAACAGATCCATCAGGAAGGACGCAGGTATGATCACTTAGATACTCATTGATCATGTTCAACTTCTGCCTCCTTGACATTGTTACCTGTCCAGCTAGTCCTTGGTGATGAGCCGCTTTATCGAAGATGGCCCAGTTTGTGGACATTTTCCCTTCACCTCTTTTGGACCTGCTGGGCATGTCTCTCCCCATTAATGCATGCTGTTGCACAGAGCTGGTACCTCTGCTATCAGCGGTGTCTAAGTGTGATGTTGTCATCAAATGATCGACAATGGCCCTCTTGAAGGATTCAATTGTGAAACCCCTTGGTGACTGCAACAGTAGCGAAAGAAATTTTGTACCGTAGGTCAAGAAAGGTGGCCAATCAGTATAGGCTGCTGTTGAAAATGTGGATCACGTGAGGGTCTTGGGACAGACAGTCAGATATGAAGTGTGCCACGTGTGCCAAGCTGCAAAGAAGGAGGAACAATACCCATCCTCTATTCACAATCACTCACCTGCTCCTCCTCCAGCTCCTCCTCTCCAGCTCCCATGCTGGACAGACATGAAGTTGGGGTTGGGAGTCGCCTCTGTAGCATCAGGGGTCCCCTCGGTACCACAGAAAAAAACTCCTCTCCATCCTTGTCTTCCTCCTCATCTTGATCACCCAATCTTGCCTTTTGATATTGGCTGGGCTGGGTAGGATCACTGTCACGTCACCGTTAGACTCAGGGCCTGCTGTCCCGGCCTCGGCCACTAGGAGGAGCCGGACGGTCACATCACCGTCGGACTCAGGGCCTGCTGTCCCGGCCTCAACTACTAGGAGGCGCCGGACTGTCCCATCACCGTCTGACTCGCGGCCTGCAGTTCCGGCCTCAGTCTGTGGGAGGCGCTGTGCTTCTACCCCGAGTGATGGCGGCGATGGGTATGAGCCTCCTGAGCAGGCGTCCGCTGAACGCAGGCTTCGCTCCTCGGTCAGTCATGAAGGGGCTGGTGCATCACTATCCAGCCTGGTCCTGGGGGCGGTCCGGATGACATCATCAGTCCAGCAGCCTGTGAGGGCTGATCTGATCCCTCAAATACCTTGGGACTGCTCTTGCAGGCCGCCGGATATATTCTTGGTTCCCCTGCGTGTTACTGTGTGAATTGCTGTTTGACTGACTCTGACTTTTGCCTGGACTTCTGACTCTGCTTCTGCCTAGCAACTTTGTACCTCTGCTGCCCTCCTGGTTTATGACTCTGGCTTCGGCCTGGAATCTGACTCTGCTTCTGCCTAACGACTTTGTACCTCTGCTGCCCTCCTGGTTTATGACTCTTACTTTGGCCTGGATTCTGACTCTGCTTCTGCCTAGCGACTTTGTACCTCTGCTGCCCTCCTGGTTTATGACTCTGGCTTCGGCCTGGAATCTGACTCTGCTACTGTCTACTGTTTTTATACCATTTCTGGCCGACTGGTTTAGTCTCGGATATCATTGCCTCTGTGTCCTGTATTGGAACACCTTTCTGGCGACCGTCCTGCTCTGGTCATTGCTCCTATTCAGACAGCGCCTCCTGGGCTCTGCTATAAATCCAGATCCCTGTATAGGGGTAAAGGGTATCAGTGTTTCTCGGGGTGTTGTCCGGCTGCAGCCCAGACCGCAGGCAGACGTCACATTATATCCGGCCCAAAAAAATAAAACTGCTTCTTGTGTTTATACTTAACACATATAAAAGCAGTTTTCCTTACCTTTTTTTTTCTTCCTCCTGACTGAGCTGATTCTTGGCCCAAACACCTGTTACATTGCACAGCCTGGAAGGTCACTCTCAGGCTCAAGCATGCTGCAGCCTGGAAGCTTCAAAGAAAATGCTGGTTGTTGGAAATCCACATTCCTGGATCATCGCCCCCTGGACAGCGCTGGGGGTCAGGTACTGCCCGCAAATGCGGCCAAACTGTTGTTTCCAGTTTCCCTTTCTTTTGCTAAGAAACGTCTGTGTGTGAAGGCTTATGTGGATTGTGGTGCTGCCGGCAACCTTATGGATTTTTTATTTGCTAAGAGTCTGGGTGTACCTCTGTCAAGGCTTAAAGCGCCTATTCAGACTACTGCGATTTATGGTACATCTATAGACCAGGGAGGCGTGGAATTCATTACTGCCGAAATTTCTATGTCAGTGGGGACATTACATAACGAACAAATGTCATTTTTTGTTATATACAATTTATCAGATCTAGTTGTGTTCGGCCATGCCATGGTTGCACCAACATAATCCGATTATTGACTGGCGCATAGGTGACGTTGTGCGCTGGAGTCCACAGTGTCAGAGTAACTGTATGTCCTTTTTTGTAAACCAGATTAAAATTAAAACACCTTCTATTCCACATGCGTTTAGGGATTATGAAGATGTTTTCTCTACAGTGGAGTCGGAGAAACTACCTCCGCACAGAGAATACGATTGTCCTATTGACTTGGTCCCTGGTGCCCGTCTCCCTAAGGGAAGAATATTCAACCTCTCTGGTCCTGAGCGTGTAGCCATGAATGACTACATAGCAGACAGCCTACGAAAAGGCTTCATTAGACCTTCCACCTCACCTGTAGGAGCTGGGTTTTTCTTTGTAGAGAAAAAAGATGGTGGACTCAGACCATGTATTGATTACCGTGAGCTGAACGCCATTACTGTAAAAAATCAGTACCCGCTGCCACTCATTCCTGATCTTTTTAATCAGTTACTGGGAGCCCGCTGGTTTACTAAACTTGACCTCCGGGGGGCATATAACCTGGTCCGCATAAGAGATGGGGACGAATGGAAAACGGCCTTTAATACACCCCTTGGCCATTTTGAGTACCTGGTAATGCCGTTCGGACTCAGTAACGCTCCTGCAGTATTCCAGCACTTCGTCAACGATATTTTCAGAGACATTTGTGGGGTGTATGTCGTCGTATATCTGGACGACATTTTGATTTATTCTGCTGACCCTGTGACACATGCTCAACACGTCCGTTCAGTACTGCAAAGACTGCGCGAAAACTCTTTGTTTGCAAAATTCGAAAAATGTGTTTTTTTTGCCGAAGAGGTGCAATTTTTAGGATACATGGTCTCAGGGAAGGGGTTCGGCATGGATCCTACCAAGATTCAACCTATTAAGGATTGGGTGCAACCCAAGTCGCTGAAAGCACTGCAGCGATTTTTGGGATTTGCGAATTATTATCGCAAATTCATCAGGGGATTCTCAGAGATTGCCAAGCCACTCACGGACCTTACCCGGAAAGGGGCGGACGTGACCAATTGGAATCCTGAGGCAACCCAGGCTTTTTCTACACTAAAAGAGTGCTTCGTGGCCAACCCGGTGTTGATTCAACCAAACTTGGACCACCCCTTTATTGTAGAAGTAGATGCCTCCGAAGTCGGAGTGGGAGCAGTGCTCTCGCAAGGTACTGCATCCCTCACTCAGCTTCGCCCATGTGCCTTTTTCTCCCGCAAGTTCTCTGCCACGGAAAGAAACTATGACATCGGCAATCGGGAATTACTGGCAATCAAGTGGGCCTTCGAGGAATGGCGCCACTTCCTCGAAGGTGCCAAACACAAGGTTACTGTTATTACCGACCACAAAAACCTAACCTACCTAGAGTCGGCTAAAAGACTAAATCCTAGGCAGGCCAGGTGGGCCTTGTTTTTCTCCAGGTTCGATTTTTTTTAATCGCCTATCGCCCCGGAACTAAGAATGTGAGGGCAGATGCCCTCTCCCGCAGCTTTTGCCCCACACAGACCGAGGACTATGAACCAGTTCCAATATTGGCTAATGGGATTGTCGTGTCGGCAGTATCTCTGGACCTTCTGGAGGAGATCCGTAGGTCATCAGAATGAACTCCTGACACTACACCCCCCAAAAAATTATTCGTTCCAGCTACCTTTTGCTTACAAGTGTTAAAAGAGTCTCACGACTCCGTCCTGGCAGGCCATCCTGGTCTCAATAATACCACTAGGCTGGTAACCAGGAACTTTTGGTGGCCGACGGTGGTCAAGGACTGTAAGGACTACGTCTCAGCGTGTGAAGTCTGTGCCCGCGCCAAGTCCCCCCATAACCGTCCTACCGGCTGGCTCCAGTCCTTGCCCACCCCTGAGAGTCCATGGACCCACATCTCCATGGACTTCATTACAGACCTGCCGCCCTCCGATGGGAAAACTTGTATCTGGGTGGTGGTGGACAGGTTCAGTAAGCAGTGCCACTTTGTTCCCCTGTCTGGCTTGCCTAACTCTGAAACTTTAAGTAAGTTGTTTGTTCTTCATGTTGTACGTTTGCACGGCGTTCCGGCAAATATTGTGTCCGACAGGGGTACCCAGTTTGTCTCAAAGTTCTGGAGGGCGTTCTGTAAACGTATTGGTGTTGAGTTGTCCTTCTCCTCGGCATACCATCCCGAAACCAATGGCCAAACTGAGCGTGCTAACCAAGAGCTGGAGCAATACCTCCGCTGCTATGTCTCAGCACATCAGTCAGATTGGGTGGAACACTTGCCATTGGCGGAGTTCGCTCTCAATAATAGATACCAAGACTCCATCAAAACCACCCCCTTTTTCTGTAACCTAGGACTACATCCACGCTTTGGATCGTTTTCGGCCAAGATGTCGGAACTCCCGGGGGTTGAGCAAAATATACGTCGTCTGAAGACAATTTGGTCCGAAGTAAATTCTAATTTGAAAGGGACTCAGATTAGACAGGCTTCGGCGGCTAATAGACGACGATCCCAGGGGCCGCACCTGGGAGTTGGTGACAAGGTTTGGCTCTCTACAAGAAACATCAAACTTAAGGTACCGTCCGCCAAACTGGGTCCCAGGTTCATCGGCCCATACGAAATATTAGAAGTAATTAACCCGGTAGCGTTTCGGTTAAAGCTCCCGCAGTCGTTTAAAATTCCTAATGTGTTCCATAAATCCCTCCTCAAGGTGTACCGCTCCCCAATTCGTCCCGTCCAGTCCCCTCCTCCTCCAGTTTTGGTCAAGGGTGCCTTGGAGTACGAAGTCCAGGGCATCTTTGATTCCTGGCTAGTGAGAAACTCGGTGCAGTATTTGGTGCATTGGAAGGGCTACGGCCCAGAGAAGAGGTCCTGGGTTCCCACTAGTGACATTCATGCAAAGGGGTTGATTAGAAGGTTTCACCTCCTCCACCCTGACAAACCAGGTTTTGAGGGTCCAGAGGCACCTCTTAGAGGGGGGGGTACTGTCACGTCACCGTTAGACTCAGGGCCTGCTGTCCCGGCCTCGACTACTAGGAGGCGCCGGACTGTCCCATCACCGTCTGACTCGCGGCCTGCAGTTCCGGCCTCGGTCTCTGGGAGGCGCTGTGCTTCTACCCCGAGTGATGGCGGCGATGGGTATTAGCCTCCTGAGCAGGCGTCCGCTGAACGCAGGCTTCGCTCCTCGGTCAGTCATGAAGGGGCTGGTGCATCACCATCCAGCCTGGTCCTGGGGGCGGTCCGGATGACATCATCAGTCCAGCAGCCTGTGAGGGCTGATCTGATCCCTCAAATACCTTGGGACTGCTCTTGCAGGCCGCCGGATATATTCTTGGTTCCCCTGCGTGTTACTGTGTGAATTGCTGTTTGACTGACTCTGACTTTTGCCTGGACTTCTGACTCTGCTTCTGCCTAACGACTTTGTACCTCTGCTGCCCTCCTGGTTTATGACTCTGGCTTCGGCCTGGAATCTGAATCTGCTACTGTCTACTGTTTTTATACCATTTCTGCCTGACTGGTTTAGTCTCGGATATCATTGCCTCTGTGTCCTGTATTGGAACACCTTTCTGGCGACCGTCCTGCTCTGGTCATTGCTCCTATTCAGACAGCGCCTCCTGGGCTCTGCTATAAATCCAGATCCCTGTATAGGGGTAAAGGGTATCAGTGTTTCTCGGGGTGCTATCTGGCTGCAGTCCAGACCGCAGGCAGACGTCACAATCACCCATTGTGAAATCTTGCTCCATACCCAGCTGATGGGCACTCAAAGATTCCATGTTTAGATTATGCAGCGATTCTTTCAAGCTACGTAGCATCGGGATGGTAACGTTGATAATAGCCTGATCACCGATCACGAGGTTGGTGCAGTACTCAAAGTTATCAAGAACCTAACAAATATCAGAAATCCACATCCACTCGACAGTTGTTATGTGTCTTGGTTGAGTCGCAGTCTGATGGGCATGTTTAAGCTGGTATTCAGCAAGTGCCCTCTGCTGCTCACAAATCCTTGCCAACATATAATATGTTGAGTTCCACCATGTTGGCAGGTCGCAAATGAGTCAGTGATTTGGCAAATTAAATTGCTTTTGAAGCGCTGCAAGATCGGCAACAGCGATGGAGGAATGGCAGGAATGGGTGCAAATACGGCACACCTTTTCAAGAAGGTAGGGCAAGTCAGGGTATGTTTTGACAAATTTCTGAACCACTAGGTTCAGTACATGAGCCATGCATGGCACGTGTACCAGATTTCAGAGCCTTAAAGCCGCCACCAGGTTACGCACACTTTCGCAGACAACCAGACCTGTTGCACTGTGGAGAGCCACTGATCGGTCTGCTGTTTTATTCCTCATCACAGCTCTGCTGCAATGTGTGGTGTTTCACCTAAGCAGATGAGCTTCAGCAGAGCGTGTTGCTGCTTTGCCGATGCACAGCTGTAGAGCTCCCAACTTGGGAGTGAAGTGGAGGGTAATTCAGCATAGGATGAGGAGGCGGAGGAAGAGGGGAGACAGGACGTATATGATGAGACAGAAACCATGATTGAAGTTGGGCCCCTGAGTAGGATATGTGATATTCCAGTTTGTGACTTTCTCCTACCCTCCACCATGTTCAGCCAGTGTGACGTGACAGAAATGTATCGTCCCTGTCCACAGCTACTTGTCCACATTTCTGTTGTTAGGCGGTTACGGCGTTGCTGAGAGCACGCTTTAGATTGTTGAACATGTGCTAGTGTAATGTGGGCATGGCACACCAGGAATAATAGTGCCGGCTGGGAACAGAGTATCGAGGGGCAACCACAGCCAAGAGATCACCGAAAGACTGTGTCCCCACAAGCCTAAACGGCAATACCTCCATGGCTAGCAACTTTGCAATGTGCATGTTTAGCATTTGTACTTGTGGGTGTGTGGGTTGGTATTTATGCTTCCTTTCATACATCTAAGTCACGGACAACTGGATGCTTGGCTGGGACAAACAAGTGATTGGGATTGTTGTGTCCTGTGTGTCTGCAACTGCAGCTTGTGAGCAGGAGGTATTAGCATCTGCTTCCTGGCTAGCAGATTAGGCAGGACGGATCACAGGAGACATGGCAGTGGTTTGACCTGCAGACACTGATTTGGTACCCTGTTGTTCCACCCACCAACTAGAGTGCTTGGCTGCCATGAGTTTCCACATACTGGTGGTGCTCTGGTTGCCTTTGCCCTGGCCTCTGGTCAGCTTCATATGGCAGATGCTACAGATTACAATGTTTGGTTCAGAAGCACTATCCGAAAAAAAAATTCCAGATAGAGGATGAGCGGCCCCTTGCCTTGACTTGGGGCAAAGAGGGATTGCTCTTGGCAGCAGTTGACACACTTCGCACTCTGCTCAAACCAGTAGCCCTTTGTGCCTTTGTTGGTGCTACATATCCACCTTCTTCCTCTGTGCTGCTGTGCTGGCTATGCATACCAACGGTCCAGGTTGGATCAGTGAACTCATCATTGACCACCTCGTCGTCCATGTCATCCTCCTTCCATGTTGATATTGTCAGCTGGCCAGATGACAACTGTGTCTCATCATCATCAGCCTCCACCTCTTGAGCCGGTATATCACGTGGCTGAAAGTGACTTTCTTCTGGCCATGGGCTTTCAAATATTTGGCCATGAACAGACGATACCTCCTCACGTTCCTCTTCAATGTTGCACGTTGAGAGGCCAGAGTGTTATGAATGGGTCACAGAGGAGGATGGCAGGAACAGGCTAAGCCACTAGAAGACCAGAGAGGTTGGTAAATAAGTGGATTGCAGACCCCTGATCCTATCCAAACAACTAGCAGTAGCCATGGAGCGTTCCTACGATGCCATAGACGCTTCGTCACAGCCGGAGAACTAACTAAGCCTAAAGACAGAAAGGTGAAATCTAAACTGCCCCGGAGCAGATCCCCAAAGGAATATACAGCCCCCAACCATATATTGTCGGTGAGACAAGATGAGACACAAACACAGGCAGAGAACAGACTGAGCAAACGGTGGGGCCCAAGCTGTCTAGACAGAACAGGACAGAAAGGATACTGTCTGCAATCACGCACAAAACCCTAAAAAAGTCCAACACTTCTGATATACAAAAAACCTGAGGTCACAAGACCTCTCCCCCACTATATCAGCACTCTGATATAAACTGGAATCAAAGCAAAAAGATACTAACATAACAAGGGACTGAACAAGCTGCAACATATGAAGCAGGGCCCAGCTCTGCCCAGCAGGGAGCACGCTGAACCCTAGCAACCAAGCAGAAAGCAAAAAAAAGGCAAAACCAGATTAGATACAAAGGATTAGCTAAAGAATCACTTAGCTGAACAATGCAGATCAGGCAGGGGACAAAAGAACTCCAAATGCACAAGGAGGAAATCACCAGCAAGAGCAGCCAGCTCAATTATATGCTCCCATTCAGTAATATCATGTTCCCAATTATCATCATCAGGTGGGGAACTTCCATCCAACTGGCCAGCTCCACTACTTTCAGTAACCACCAGAGGGAACAGAGGGAGCTTTGGCTCAGAACTCCGAGCAAGAGAATTCACAACACCAGAGGCAACCAAAGGATCATATGTCCAAAACAGATCATCGGAGTGGCCAAGCTTGGGTTCAAATGTTTCCTGTGACTGGTGAGGGGGGGAGGAAGTAGGAATAGGTTGAGGATTTTATGACCCAGCATTCTGTGTATCGACAGGAGACTGTGTGGTCGTTGGAAGCTGGGGTGCTGCTAGAAAATTTCAGTTAGCCCTTATCTGTCATCAAAGACAGTATCTGCTCTTGCTCTTCTGGCTTCCAGACACGTTTATGTTCCAGACTGGGAATTTTAACCAGGAACATAGATGCATCAACCTTCTTCTGTCTCCCAGACTCAGTGCCTTGTAGGGCACCACTGACAACCCCACGCCCACGTCCACATCCATGTCTCAATCCCTTCACAACAGGCTTTTTGAGAATTTGGAGTTTTTGTGACAAGGTTGCAGATGTTCAGAAGCAGATATTGGGCATCAAGAAGCAGTTAGTGCTTTGTGGAATGTAGCACTACAGCCTAGTACTGCTTTGTGTTTTACAAACAGCACCGCAAGGGCAAAAAAATTGGCCTGAGGTTAAAGCCAAACATTTAGCTCGCCAGTCACTACAGAAAACTGCGTCTCAGTTGTGCAGTACCGTGCGTACTATTTGGTGTGCAAACAGCACCACAAGGGCAAAAAAAATTTGCCTGCAGGGGTAAATGTGACCCCAAAAACAGCTGGGAAAACTGTCACTACTCCCTGACCTTATACAGTACTTTCAGCTCTCAGAAGAGCTGAGATATTGAGGTACTATGTATGTACTGTAACGCTCCTGCCTGTCTCCCTGCATTACTGTCACCTACTACTAGAGTACTCCAGGTAGCTCTCACAAGAGCTTTTGTGTTTTGGAGATGATTTATGGACGATTTGCAAAAGCACAACTCTCCCTAGCAGCTGCGCACACTCTCCCTACGCTAGCACTAGCTGTCTTCTGGATGTAATGTGCATAAAACGGTGGAGGCAGGGCTTATATAGAATCTATGAGTCATAGGCTATGACTGATCTATGATCCTGTGCAGACAGCCAATCATAGTAATGCCACAACCAAGAAGGCTGCGACATTACTGTGATTGGCTAACATGCTGGGCAGGATATCTGAATATTGCGAGGTGAGTAGTGAAATACTCGCTATGTTCTGAGTACCGCATTACTCGCCGAGTACCAAATACTTGTGAATATACTTGCTCATCCCTAATTATAACCCATAGCAGTTTTTACAACGTTCGCTGTTTGCCAATACACACGAAAATTCAGAATAAAATGTATTGAATTAAGATTAAAACAATAATTGCGACAATTGGTTAATTGGTTTGAGGAATGATGCCAAGTACACATTCCGCCATGCTTCTATGGAACCCATCCAGGAGAATGGATTCCATTCCCTCATTTTGTTTGTTTACCCTTGGAGCTCCTTTACCTTCTGAGATGATCCAACACAAGATCAAAGACGTAAGTACAGCATTCATCCTCCAGGATGGTGAATGATTCTGTCTGGTGTATTAGTCATACTGGACCAGTAAGAATTGCCTCCATAAAAATAGTTGGTGGAGTTGCTACTCAGCTATCCAGAACCAGTAAGTTCCTTTGGTCAGCCAGTGAACTAAGGGCCATATTGAAATAAACTGTTTTTGCTTAAAAATTGTAAGCACCTGCTACAACCTAAACTGGTCAGACCTTACTGTAGTACTTAAGACACTTTTTGTAGGAGACTATTAATTAATGCAATGGCCAAGTAGACCCTAAAAACACACTGACTGGAACAGAAACCCTGTCGGACATGAGAAGTGACATTTTCCTGGAGTAGCAGGTTGTCCGGGCACCAAAAGAGACAGTACTTGAAATCACTGACAGATCACTCTCTCATACTCATAGACGTCCTGTATATGCCTCGTATAGCTTTAACTTTTAGTTCTAACCTTTATTCTAAATAATATTTTGTTCTATTCAAATCACCTGTGAAGATGGATTGTACTTACCGAATTAGAGAACAGGTGAATGACTCTTTTATTTTGACGTTTTCCATTGACACAGCACTAAAATTAGTTTTATATGTTATGTGATCTGCTCGGCCTTTGCAGACCTGGTCCGACTTGGCGTCTATGCAATGTACGGTAGTTTGCATTTTCCTATCATATATTATAACATTTGAATAAATGGAAAAAGTTTGTTGTTTAACCTTTTGCTAAAACCTTGTTGTGTTTTTCAGATGCTCAAAGTACAGGAGAGATGGCGGATTCTACAGAGCACGATGCTCTCATCCTCTATCTGGGTTTCGTGTTCCCGGCAATTATTGCTCTCATACCCGGACTGGTGATACATTCATTTATTATCGGCATCAATGTCAATGACTGGTGGAAAGGACGATCGGTGACGTCTATTGACCACATTGTAACTTCTCTTGGGATTTCAAGGATGTGCGCTCAGTGTACTCAGACTATAGCTTTGTTTCTGCAGACGTTCTTATTGAGTAGTCAGGGCTCACAAATAATTATTGTCATTATTGGCACTCTTTATTCTTTTCTTACTTATTCTAATATTTGGCTAACATCTCTGCTCTCCATTGTCTTCTGCCTGAAGATCTCCAACCTCCGCACCAGACTGTTCCTGTATCTGAGGAGGGTGATATTACCCAGGACTGGACATTTCATTGCAGCCATTGGACTTCTCTCTGCTTTCAGTTGTTTGATTCACATGTGGATATATATAACTGAAGTGATTACTGGTGGAACAAACAGTAAAACCTTAGATAACAAACTTAGAAATTGCAGTCAAATTAGTAATGTATATACTTTTTGCATTGGATCTTCTATCCCACTACTTTTCTATTTCATCTCCTCCGTCCTCCTCTTTGCTTCATTGTATCATCACACAGTAAAGATGAAGAGGAGCAGTAATTTATCTATCAATTTGGAGACATATTACTCAGCCATGAAATTTGTATTCTTATCGTTCATATATTTCAATATTTATTTATTTAGCATTTTTGCCGCTGTTACTTATTATTCTTTGCATTGCTTGACCCCTAAATGGCTTCAGATTATCATGGGACTGCTACCATCTCTACATTCCACCTACCTGATTTGTAGAACAGCCAAACTCTGGAATCAGATGTCCAAGATTCTGCAGAATGTCACTGATTTCTTTTTTTCAAGGAAAAGTAGAGAAACCAAAGAGAACATAGAACCTGTAGCTCAGTGAGATAAATAACCCTTTACTCCCAAGGGTGGTTTGCATGTTAATGCCCGAGCCAATTTTTACAATTTTGACCACTGTCCATTTATGAGGTAATAACTCTGGAGCTCTTCCATGGATCCCAGTGATTCTGACATTGTTTTCTCGTGACATATTGTACTTAATGTTAGTGTTAAAATTTCATTCATATAACTTGCGTTGATTTGTTAAAAAAATGGAAATTTGGCGAAAATTTTGAAAATTTCGCAATTTTCCAAATTTGAATTTTTATGCCCTTAAATCACAGAGATATGGCACACAAAAAACTTAATAAATAACATTTCCCACATGTTTACTTTACATTAGCACAATTTTGGAACCAAAATTTTTCTTTGTTAGGAAGTTATAAGGGATAAAAGTTGACCAGCGAGTTCTCGTTTTTGCAACACCATTTTATTTTTAGGGACCACATCACATTTGAAGCTACTTTGAGGGGTCTATATGATAGAAAATCGCCAAAAGTGACATCATTCTAAAAACTGCACCCCTCAAGGTGCTCAAAACCACATTCAAGAAGTTTATTAACCTTTCAGGTGCTTCGCAGGAATTTTTTGAATGTTTAATAAAATGAACATTTAACTTTTTTCACAAAAAAAATTAATTCAGACCCAATTTTTTTTATTTTACCAAGGGTAACAGGAGAAACTGGACTGCAAAAGTTATTGAGCAATTTGTCCTGAGTACGCTGATACCTGATATGTGGGGGGAACCACTGTTTCTGTGCATGACAGAGCTCAGAAGGGAAGGAGCGCCGTTTGACTTTTTCAACGCAAAATTGGCTGGAATTGAGATCGGGTGCCATGTTACGTTTGGAGAGCCCCTAATGTGCCTAAACAGTAGAAACTCCCCACAAGTGACCCCATTTTGGAAATTAGACCACCCAAGGAACTTATCTAGATGTGTGGTGAGAACTTTGAACCCCCAAGGGCTTCACAGAAGATTATAACGTACAGCCGTACAATTAAAAAATCATATTTTTTCCGCAAAAATGATCTTTTCACCCCCAATTTTTACTTTCCCAAGGGAAACAGGACACCCAAAGTTATTGTGCAATTTGTCCTGAGTACGCTGATACCTCATATGTGGGGGTAAACCACTATTTGGGCGCATGGCAGAGCTCAGAAGGGAAGCAACGCCATTTGACTTTTTTGGCTGGAATTGAGATCGGACACCATGTCGCGTTTGGAGAGCACCTGATGTACCAAAACAGTGGAAACCCCCAATTCTTATGCCAACCCTAACCCAAACACACCCCTAGCTCTAACCATAGCCCTAGACCTAACCCTTACCCTAGCCCTAACCCTAGCCCTAACCCTAACCCTAATACTAATGGGAAAATAGCAATAAATACATTTTCTTTGTATTTTATTATTTTTCCCTAACTAAGGGGGTGATAACGGGGGGTTTGATTTACTATTTATGTCGTGTTTTTATGTTTGGCAGCTGTCACACGCTAAAAGACGCTTTTGCATCACCACATATTGAGAGCTATAATTTTTCTGTATTTTAACCCACTGAGTCATGTGAGGTCTTATTTTTTGCAGGACGAGTTGATATTTTTATTGGTACCATTTTTGGGCACGTGACATTTTTTGATCGCTTTTTTTTCCGATTTTTGGGACGCAGAATGAACAAAAACCAGCATTTCATGAAATTCTTTTGTGGGGATGCGTTTACACCATTCCGCGTGCGGTAAAATTGATAAAGCGGATTTATTCTTCAGGTCAGTACGGTTACAGTGATACCTCGTTTATGTCTTTTTTTATGTTTTGGTGCTTTTATGCAATGAAAACAATTTTATATAAAAAATCATTATTTTTGTATCACTTTATTCTGCGAGCTATAACTTTTTTATTTTTTCACTCATGATTCTGTGTGGCAGCTCGTTTTTTGCGGGACAAGATGACGTTTTCAGCTGTACCATGGTTATTTATATGCGTCTTTTTGATCGCGCGTTATTGCACTTTTTGTTCAGCAGTATGATGATAAAGCATTGTTTTTTGCTTTGTTTTTTTAAGGGGTTCACTAATGGGGATTAACTAGTGGGACAGTTTTATAAGGCGGGTCATTACGGACACAGCGACACTAAATGTGCGTACTTTTATTGTTTTTTATTTAGAAAAAAATAATTTATTATCGAATATTTTTACAAGTGTTTTTTTTTTTAACTTTATTATATTGTCCCGGCGGGGGGGAGGACATCACTGTCTTGTGTCAGATCGCTGATCTGACACTTAGAACAGCGCTGTGTCAGATCAGCGTTCTGACAGGTGCTGCTGCAGTCTTCCGCTTGTCTGCTTTCAGGCCCCTGCGGCCATATTTTATCTGGGAGGAGGACCCTCGGAGCAACGCAGCACATCGCATCGCTCTGGGGGTCGCAGGGAAGCACGGAGGGAGCCCCCTCCCTGCGCGCTTCTCTCCTATGCCCCCAGTACACTGCGACCATGTTTGATCGCAGTATGCCAGGGTTGCTGGGGGCGGTCCGTGACTGCCCCTGACACATAGTTCTGGGTGTCAGCTGTGAAAATCAGTGGTGCTCCCCCGTGTGACGTAATATTCCGTCCTTGGGACTTAGATCCCAGGTCACATGGACGGAATATTACCTCCAATGTAGGAAAGGGGTTAAACAGGGCATCCTGCAGTTCTCACTTCAATATAGTGCAGTGCCTTCATGGAATGTTTGCTAGTAGCTCAAAGGAAACTCAGGAGTTTCTTGTTCGGTCAAGGTTCAAATCGGGCAACCTCCTTGTCCACGATCTGTACACATTCATAAGAGATGATTGACTTAAACATCTGGCTTGTTTATGGGGGTTTAAATGGTGATAAATGCAGGGGAAATACCATTGAACAGCAAAACAAATTATACCACACAAGCATAACAGATATATACTACTCTTACAGGTACAGATGGTGCTTTACAGCAGGCATGGATGCTCTGATAGCATGGAGCAATCCCTGTAGGTTAACAGTTCAGCTACCACACCATATCTTCTCCAATTCTGCTCATAATGCTGACTCATAGTTAAAGATATTTCAACAAAAGGATGTCCAAATATGCAGGGCACCAACTAATATAATACTACTCTCATCCTATATATAGCAGTGTAATGGGAAAAAGAAGAGTTCCCAAAATATAATAAAATCAATAAACTTTATTAATAAATCAATTAAAATACTATTAAAAGATTAAAAAAGCAAAATACTGTCCAGAGCACACCGAGCGGGAAAATATCAATAATAATGGTATATGATAAGTCACTTATATAAACAACACTATAAATCTCACATCATTGTAATACAATGGGTACAACTCAAATGGGTTTAAAACCTGCTATAAATGGATCATGTGATAATTACATGAACATCAAGTAAAAAGCCAAATAGCCATAATATATACTTATCCAAATATAAAGGTGCTCAGACCATCACAATCACCCATATGCATAAATGTGATGTGGCAAAGTAGCCATATAAACTAAATGCACATGAATGTCACTATAATGAAAGGACCATGACCGCTATGCATGAAAACCCCAAAGTGGCAGTATCAAACCACAGTCTATAAATAAAGCCCCATGAAACCAACTGATATTATGCCGGAAGAAGCTGGTGGCGAAACGCGCGTCGGGGTGAGGGGACCCTGAGCAGATACACCTTTTCCATTTGGTAATATCATTATATATATTATGGCTATTTGGCTTTTTATTTAGTGTCCATGTAATTATCACATGATCCATTTATAGCAGGTTTTAAACCCATTTGAGTTGTACACATTGTATTATAATGATGTGAGATTTATAGTGTTGTTTATATAAGTGACTTATCATATACCATTATTATTGGTATTTTCCCGCTCTGTGTCCCCTAGATAGTATTTTGCTTTTTTAATCTTTTAATAGTATTTTAATTGATTTATTAATAAAGTTTATTGATTTCATTATATTTTGGGAACTCTTCTTTTTCCCATTACACTGCTATATATGGGATGAGAGTCATAGTTAAAGATGTTGTCCACTAACTTGGACAACTTCATGTCATATCTAGTGATGAGCGAGTATACTCGTTGCTCGGGTTTTTCCGAGCATGCTTGGGTGATCACGGAGTATTTTTGCGTGCTCGGAGAATTAGTTTTCATCGTCTCATCTGCATGACTTGCGACTGCTAGACAGCCTGAATACATGTGTGGAATGTCTGTTTGTTAGGGAATTCCCACATGTATTCAGCTGTCTACAAGTTGCAAATCATGAAGCTGAGATGACGAAAACTAAATCTCGGAGCACGCCAAAATACTCCATGATCACCAGAGCGTGCGCGGAAAAACCTGAGCAACGAGTATACTCGCTCATCACTAGTAATATCCCTTGCTTGACCCCGTTAAAATAATAAATGCTATACACACCGCCAATGATAGGGCCGTTCCCATAGTGTCGGCACTATTTCTCCCAAGGCTGCAGCCCAAACTTCCTTTTCATGTTCGATTTGTCCAAAGGTGGAGACAGTGACGCCAACTCTGATTGGGCGCCGGCGTTTCAGGTCACAACACCGCAAGAAAGCCCTGAGGGGAGTGAGTGCTGACACTGCAGGAACGGCGCTGGCGCGAGAGGTGAGTATAAGTTTTATTATTTTATTGGGGCCAAACATTTTGATCAAGAAGGGGTTGTCCAAGTAGTGGACAACCCCTTTAGTTAAAAAAAAAACTTTTCCTGCAAATGACAGTAGACTAGAGATGAGCGACTTTGCCTTTTTTAGGGTCGAGTCGGGTTTCATGAAACCTGACTTTCTCGAAAGTCGAGTCGAATGAAATCGGCCGACTATCGGGAAAAATCGGAGGTCCAACTGAAACACGAAACCCAATGCAAGTCAATGGGGAAGCAAAGTCGGCAGGGAGCAGAGGACAGTAAACACACCTACATGCCTGACCGCTTTTTTAAAGTGCGCATGCCCGGAAGATTTGCGCTGGCATGATTTTTCTCTCTCTCTCCGGACGCTGCACATGTCATCTCATTGCCCACAGTGTACGTCCTTGCTCATTGGCTGAAGAAAAGTCACATGCAAGCATTCTGGGAAATCCGACTTTGGCGCTCGTTTTGCCGACCGCATGGCTGACTTCATGCTGTGGTCAGGTTTCGGTCGACGAAACCCGACTTTGGCAGAAGTCGGCGACTTATGAATCTGGCCGACCTTTTTCGCTCAAATCTACAGTAGACGCATTCCTTTTAACACTTAGATGGACTCTGTCAGCACAGAAAGACTGTAAACCAAGTGCAGGCACACATTGCACCATGGGGTTTCCAAACATTTAAGTGCACCTTCCCACCAGCTTGACTTACATCCATCTATCTCTGCTCTTCTCCAGCTGCATGAAATCAGAGTTGTTGTTCTGTCCATTCATGTGCAGCAAGACATTTCATAAGTGCTGTTCCAGCTATGGCCATTAGATGTCATAGTTGCCCCTGTTCTTGGATTTAGAATCCTGTCCCTTTAATGGTTATTCTGTTCAGAACCACCCCTTCATCCTTCCTGGGTTAGCAACATGTAGCCATTTCTCCCGAATCTCTGAGGAACTCACATGTACCCAGCTCCTTGCAAGATCACTGCTTATATCAAGTGGATTTCGGTGAGGTTTAATGTAGTTATGTAATATATGCTATGAATCTCTGTTGGTTAGCCATAATGCAGCTCCCAAGATATTTGCAATGCATTTTCAGTTCCCTATAATGCACTGCATGTTAGACAGATCCACTTCTGTTCAGTTAATGCAATGCTTGCAGCCATAAGTTGTTTAGATAACTCTTTTCACTGCTTGTATGTTGTATTGCTCAGCCTCTGTATAATGCATGCTACTAATATAACAGCACTCTGTATCATTGCCTTATTGTAATGATAGCACCTTGTGTTATTGCTGTGATATTATCTGCCAGTACTGACATACTGCATTGTCTGCTTCCTTATAGTTTTTACCTGATATCATCCACAATTGTGTTCAACAATCCCAGATTCATCTACTACTGTGTTCACCAATCTCATCTACTATACCATCTGTTATCATCTCCCATTGTTGTCCATATCATCCCAATAAATATAGACTTAAGCACCCATACAGTCTTGTTACTGGGAGTGGATGAAAGGTTTAGCCGTATGCTGGAATCCACACAGCGTCATACGTGGAAGAAGGCAGAACAGTTGTCATTTAAAGAAACAAGGGAAGTTGAGATAGCGGGAAAATGGGAAGGTGCACTAAGTGTATGGCGTGGAGGACTGAGCACATTTACTTGGTTGAGCAGTCCTTCTGTGCTGACAGAATCCCTTTAGCATATAACCGATAAATGGCTACAGCAATGCAAGTCATACCGTCCATAGTTGGGGCCCAGTTGTTGTGGAACTCTAGGTGCAATGTAATGTCACAATTAAGCCAAAAAACCTTCTGTAGCAGTTCTTACATGAATTTCACTGCAAAAGAGCCACAAGCCCCAGTAAAATCCTTTTCCCTGAGCAACAGTTTTCTTATAGATTTCTTAGGCTGAGTTCACACGTGGCTTTTTTTTGCGTTTCCGCGGCGGTTTTAACTGCGCGATTTTGCTGCGAAAACGCGAAAAATAAGCATCTCATGCATTCCTATGGAATTCCGCAATGCTGTGCTAATGCTGCGGTTTTTACCGCGGCGGAATCGCTTCGCGGTAAAAAACGCAGCATGCTCATTAATTTGCGGAATCGCGGCGATCCCGCACCCATAGGAATGCATTGTTCCGCTTACTTCCCACATGTGGCTGTGCACACCATGCGGAAAGTAAGCAGAACAATTGCAGATGGTACCCACGGTCCGGAGGAGAGGAGACTGTCCTCCGGGCTTTGGGTACCATACCATATCCCTGTAAAAAATAGAATTTAAAATAAAAAATATTGTTATTCTCACCTTCCGGCGTCCCGCGCAGCATTCCCGCCTCTCTCCACGCTTCCGTTCCCAGTAATCCTTTGCGAAAATGCCCGCAATGGCGTCCGTTCTCGCGGGATCACGAAGTCTCGCGGTCATTCGCGCGACGTCATTGCGAATTGCCGCGAGATATCGCGATCCCGCGAGAACGGACGTCATCGTGGGCATTTTCGCAAAGGATTACTGGGAACGCATGCGCGGGACGTCGGAAGGTAAGAATAACACTATTTTTTATTTTTTTTTACATTCTATCTTTTACTATTGATGCTGCATAGGCAGCCTCAATAGTAAAAAGTTGGTCACACTCGTCAAACACTGTGTTTGACGAGTGTGACCAACCTGTCAATCAGTTCTCCAAGCGATGCTACAAATCGCTTGGAAAACGCTAGCATTTTGCAAGCTAAATACGCTTGCAAAATGCTAGTTTTTCCGCGGGAAAATCGCGGGAATTTAAAATGCGATTTTCCCGCGGAATGGAATTCCGGACTTCTCGCGGTAATTTCCGCAAGAGTTCCGGTACGTGTGCACATAGCCTTAGCAGTAGTGTTGAGCATTCCGATACCGCAAGTATCGGGTATCGGCCGATACTTGCTGTATCGGAATTCCGATACCGACTTCCGATATTTTTTCAATATCGGAATTCGGCATCGGAATCGGAAGTTCAAAGTTGATTGACGGCCTGACGTCATCATGATGCGCGGTGTGTGCGCATCATGATGCGCCGTCATTTTGGGCCTTCCGGGGGTCTCTGCCGGCCTGCCGGGGGGCTGTGTGGACTGCCCGGGGTCGGTACCGGCCTGCCGGGGGGCTGTGCCGGCCTGCCGGTGGTCTGTGCACCCTGTGGGGGTCTGTACCGGCCTGCCGGGGGGCTGTGCCGGCCTGCCGGTGGTCTGTGCACCCTGTGGGGGTCTGTACCGGCCTGCCGGGGGGCTGTGCCGGCCTGCCGGGGGGCTGTGCTGATGTCCGGGGGTCTGTGCAAGCATCGTCCGATGGGACTACAAGTCCCATCTGGCGATGCCTGCTACCATGACAGTGATTGACACATTAGCCAATGATGGGACAGTAGTAGTCCCATCATCCGGCTAATGTGTTAAATGTTAAAAAAAAAAAAAAATACTACATACATACTACATGCATGCTACATACATACTACATGCTACATACATACTATATGCATGCTACATACATACTACATGCTACATACATACTACATATATACTACATGCATGCTACATACATACTACATGCTACATACATACTACATATATACTACATGCATGCTACATACATACTACATGCTACATACATACTACATATATACTACATACATACTGCATGCTACATACATACTACATACATACTACATACATACTACATACATACTACATACATACATACTACATGCATGCTACATACATACTACATGCATGCTACATGCATGCTACATACATACTACATGCTACATACATACCACATACATACTACATACATACTACATACTACATACATACTACATGCATGCTACATACATACTACATGCATGCTACATGCATGCTACATACATACTACATGCTACATACATACCACATACATACTACATACATACTACATACATACTACATGCTACATACATACTACATATATACTACATGCATGCTACATACATACTACATGCTACATACATACCACATACATACTACATACATGCTACATGCTACATACATGCTACATACATACTACATACATACTACATGCATGCTACATACATACTACATGCATGCTACATACATACTACATGCATGCTACATGCATGCTACATACATACTACATGCTACATACATACCACATACATACTACATATATACTACATGCATGCTACATACATACTACATGCTACATACATACCACATACATACTACATACATGCTACATGCTACATACATACTACATACATACTACATGCATGCTACATACATACTACATACATACTACATGCATGCTACATACATACTACATGCATGCTACATACATACTACATGCTACATACATACTACATACATACTACATGCTACATACATACTACATATATACTACATGCATGCTACATACATACTACATGCTACATACATACCACATACATGCTACATGCTACATACATACTACAAACATACTACATACATACTACATGCATGCTACATACATACTACATACATACTACATACATGCTACATACATACTACATGCATGCTACATACATACTACATGCATGCTACATGCATGCTACATACATACTACATGTTACATACATACCACATACATACTACATACATACTACATACATGCTACATGCTACATACATACTACATATATACTACATGCATGCTACATACATACTACATATATACTACATGCATGCTACATACATACTGCATGCTACATGCATGCTACATACATACTACATACATACATACCACATATATACTACATACATACAATACATTCATACAATACATACATAGACATACAGTACATATAACATAGAGTAACATACTTACCAATACTTGTCACATTGTTCCCCGAAGCCATTGTCGTCTACGGAATAAATATTAACATAACAAACCACAAAAATACTCACCCACGATCCGAAGCAGTCCACGAGTGTGTCCCACGACGATCTTGGGTAGAGAACTGCAGCATCAGATGATGCTGCCGTTCTCTACGGGCTGCAGGAATCCAATGACGGAAGGTAGGTATCCTTCCGCACTGTATTCCTCCGCCACTTAAAAAAAAAAAGTCCCTAGTCTCACTTTATGCCATTGCTGTGTGATGGCGGTGTCGGCAGCTCATATTCGAAAAAAGGGGTGATAGATTCCCTTTAAGAGAGAGGCTGCTTACTGATTTTTATTGCTGCGCAGGCTTCACCAATGATATGCCCACCCTCCTAGTCTTCCATTTGGTCACCCCCTCATTGAAACTTAGCTCTTGACTTTCAGACTACAGTCGCACGATAGTTATCTCTTCATTTGGCAATTCTGTCTCCCTAGACTCTCCTACGACTGGGGATGCCATAGGCTTCATTCCAGGCTACACTCCTCCTGAAGGTCATCTTCATTTGACTGATCTATGCAGTGCTGGTTCACAGAGCATGAATCACCTATTCACCTGTAGCCAGGCCCCAATTCATCACTAGAATTGCTCTCAGGACCCTCAGGATTGACCACCATTTGTCAATGCTGATGACTCCAATGGGAATGAGGTGTGGCTTTTAAAATCCAGTGACTTATAGCTAATACAAATGGAGGTTTTGTCCAAAGAGCAGTGACTGCTGAAGATGATAGGCCTTGGTGGTCTCCTTCTAGTCAAAGTTTTGACAACTTATTCTTAAAATCCACGGTCTTCCTGGCAAAACACTCTATGCAGGATTTACAAGAGTCCTTAATGTCATCCTTCCTTTTTGGACAGTAAGTTCAATTGACTGTAAAATCAGTGGTCCTCTTAACACCAAATGCCCATGTTTATCGTGAAGAGGTTTCAGGACTATGTTGCAAAACTGGACTAGTAACACCAACTGCCTGTGAACATCTATCTCTAATGCTTAACATCTCGTACAATAGTCCATCCCTTACAACTGTATACTCTTAACAGGAGAGAGCAAAACAGATTCCCCTGTCTTCACAGCGTTCCTCTCAGTCCTCCAAAACCTACTTACGAACTATAGAACTTCTCTTCCTGAAGGATCTTACTGTTGAGCTTTTTCAACCTGTCTTTGCATCAGTGGTGGTGGAGAGCAGGTATGCATCTTAGTCAACTGGTCGGACAAATGTAAAAATGCTTCTTTTAAGACTCTCAAAAAATTGAGCACTGTACCATGAAGAAAAATCATGCTTTGGAGTCGGTGATACATGTCTTCACTTTCAAGTCTAGGGTCCTGTGATTTGGAAGTGGACCCAATTAGAGTTGAGCGAAACGGGTCGAAAAAATTCAAAAGTCGCCGACTTTTGGCAAAGTCGGGTTTCATGAAACGAAACCCGACCCTAGGATGAGGTCGGCCACGAGGTCGGCGACTTACGCGCCAAAGTCGCGTTTCAAAAGTTTGTTTTGCGCTCTTTTTCAGCCAATCAGGATCCACGGACACTGTGGGCAACGTGATGACATAGGCACGGGTCACCACCATCTTTCAGAAGGGCATGCAAGTGATTGGCTTGCTTTGGTGGGCGTCACAGGGGGTATAAAAGGGCGTGCACGCCGACCGCCATCTTACTTCTGCCGATCTTAGTATAGGGAGAGGTTGCTGCTGATTCTGTAGGGAGAGCGTTAGGCAGGGAAGAAGACAAAAAAACTGCTTCTGCTGCTAGCGATTTGGCCTGCACAACACACGAGTCACTGTGTGTGCAGTGCAAGGGGAGGCTATATAGTGGTGTATCAGTGGTGTTGGTTGTTGGGCTGCCTTTTAAGGCTTCCTGACAGGCTGGCATTGCTGTTTACCCACTGCTCCGCAAACTGCTTTTTTAAAAGCAATCCCAATTTTTTTTTTTTTGTCCTGCTGAGAAGAAAAAAAAACTGCTTCTGCTGCTAGCAATTTGGCCTGCACAACACACCAGTCACTGTGTGTGCAGTGCAAGGGGAGGCTATATAGTGGTGTATCAGTGGTGTTGGTTGTTGGGCTGCCTTCTAAGGCTTCCTGACAGGCTGGCATTGCTGTTTACCCACTGCTCCGCAAACTGCTTTTTTAAAAGCAATCCAATCTCCCTTATCCTCTAGTCACTTTTGTCACAGCTGTGCCATCGAGCCTGTCACATAGCGCTCAGATATTCATTGGGCCTCACACAATCCAAAAGTGTCCAGTGTCCAAAAGTGTGTGCAGAGATTCAAAATCTCCCTTATCCTCTAGTCACTTTTGTCACAGCTGTGCCATCGAGCCTGTCACATAGCGCTCAGATATCAGTGGGCCTCACACAATCCAAAAGTGTCCAGTGTCCAAAAGTGTGTGCAGATATTCAAAATCTCCCTTATCCTCTAGTCACTTTTGTCACAGCAGTGCCATCGAGCCTGTCACATAGCGCTCAGATATCAGTGGGCCTCACACAATCCAAAAGTGTCCAGTGTCCAAAAGTGTGTGCAGATATTCATAGAATCATAGAATCGTAGAGTTGGAAGGGACCTCCTGGGCCATCTGGTCCAACCCCCTGCTCAAAGCAGGATTCGCTAAATCATCCCAGTCAGATGTCTGTCCAGCCTCTGTTTGAAAACATCCATTGAAGGAGAACTCACCACTTCTCGTGGCAGCTTGTTCCACTCATTGATCACTCTAACTGTCAAAAAGTTTTTTCTAATATCTAATCTGTGTCTCCTCCCATTCAGTTTCATCCCATTGCTTCTAGTCTTTCCTTGTGCAAATGAGAATAAAGATGATCCTTCTACAATGTGACAGCCCTTGAGATATTTGTAGACAGCTATTAAGTCTCCTCTCAGTCTTCTCTTTTGCAAACTAAACAATCCCAAATCCTGCAACCTTTCCTCATAAGACAGGGTTTGCAGACCGGTCACCATTCTGGTTGCTCTTTTCTGAACTTGCTCCAGTTTGTTGATGTCTATTTTAAAATGTGGTGCCCAAAACTGGACACAATATTCCAGATGAGGTCTGACCAAAGAGGAGTAGAGGGAAATAATGACTTCACGTGATCTAGACTGTATGCTTCTGTTAATACATCCTAGAATTGCATTTGCTTTTTTTGCTGCTGCATCACACTGTTGACTCATATTCAGTTTGTGATCTATTAGTATACCCAAGTCTTTTTCACATGTGCTGTTGCTTAGGCCTATTCCTCCCATTCTGTATATGCTTTTTTCATTTTTATTGCCCAGATGTAGTACTTTGCATTTTTTCCTGTTAAAAACCATTCTGTTAGTTGCTGCCCACTTCTCCAGTTTATTTATATCTTTTTGAATCCTCTCTCTCTCTTCCCTAGTATTAGCTATCCCTCCTAGCTTTGTGTCATCAGCAAATGTAATCAGTTTACCCTCAATTCCTTCATCTAAATCGTTGATAAAGATGTTGAACAATAAAGGGCCCAGGACAGAGCCCTGTGGTACCCCACTTGAGACATTCTTCCAACTGGATGTGTAGCCATTTACGACCACTCTTTGGGTCCGATCACTAAGCCAGTTATGAATCCACCTAACAGTTGCCTTGTCCATTCCATACTTAGTCATTTTTTCAATAAGGATTGTATGAGATACTTTGTCAAATGCTTTGCTGAAGTCAAGATATACTATATCTACAGCATTTCCTTGATCCACCCAATCAGTGATTCCATCATAGAAGGAAATTAAGTTAGTCTGACATGACTTATTAGTTACAAACCCATGCTAACTCTGTTTAATCACTTCATTCTTATCCAGGTACTGACATACATGTTGTTTAATAATTTGTTCAAAGATCTTTCCTGGTATAGAAGTCAGACTCACCGGCCTATAGTTGCCTGGGTCCACCTTCTTCCCCTTTTTGAAGATAGGAACAACATTTGCTCTTCTCCAGTCTTCTGGGACTTCTCCTGTTCTCCAAGAATTTTCAAATATTATGGAGAGGGGTTCAAAAATTTCTTCTGCTATCTCCTTCAGTACTCTGGGGTGTAATTCATCTAGACCTGGAGACTTGAATTCATTTAGGTTAGCTAAGTGTTTCCTCACTATCTTTCTGTTTATAGATATCCTGGATTCTTCTATTCCCTTAATAGGACAGTGAAGAACAGTTGATGTCACATTTCCTTTCTGAGAGAAAACAGATGCAAAATAGGAATTTAAAAGTTCGGCCTTCTCAACATCCTGTCTTACCATTTCATCATTTTCATCCTGTAAAAATCCTATAGCATCTTTGACTTTTCTTTTACTTTTGACATATCCCCAAAATCTCCCTTATCCTCTATTCACTTTTGTCACAGCAGTGCCATCGAGCCTGTCACATAGCGCTCAGATATCAGTGGGCCTCACACAATCCAAAAGTGTCCAGTGTCCAAAAGTGTGTGCAGATATTCAAAATCTCCCTTATCCTCTAGTCACTTTTGTCACAGCAGTGCCATCGAGCCTGTCACATAGCGCTCAGATATCAGTGGGCCTCACACAATCCAAAAGTGTCCACTGTCCACAAGTGTGTGCAGATATTCAAAATCTCCCTTATCCTCTAGTCACTTTTGTCACAGCAGTGCCATCGAGCCTGTCACATAGCGCTCAGATATCAGTGGGCCTCACACAATCCAAAAGTGTCCAGTGTCCAAAAGTGTGTGCAGAAATTCAAAATCTCCCCTCTCCTATAGACACCTTGTACCTTGTTTTACATTACTATATAGTTTGTTGGATTTTGTCTACATTTCTACCAAAAATGAGGAAGGCTGGTGGAAGAGGCCGTGGAATTGGGCGGGGGTTGGCAGCTGGTAATGATGGTGTTGGTGGTGGATCTGATGGTAGTGGCAAGAGCAAAATAGGACCGAATGCAGGAGGTGCTGACCCTGCGTCATCGTCTGGCTACATAAGGCCTCGAACGCTTAGTTTTCTAGGAGTTGGCAAACCGCTTTTAAAGGCAGAGCATCAGGAAAAAGTTTTGTCTTACATTGCTGACTCAGCCTCCAGCTCTATCGCCTCCTCTTCTTCAGTTGTAAAAAGTAAAAGCACTGAGTCGTCATTGGAGGCTCATGTTCATGAACCACACCTTTCCTTGTGTCCTTCACCCCAACCAAGATTGAAGGATGACGCAGGCCATACTAATGATTACTCCATGGAGCTGTTTTCACATACCATGCCTGGATTATCAAGTCAAATGGTGAATTACCCAGGCCAAGATGAATCTGACATGGAGTGCACTGATGCACAGCCGCTGATGGATGATTCTGCTGGTACATTAACTCAGAGCACTACATTGTCCTCGCAGTGTACAGAGCCAGATTCTGACCCTGATGAGACTCAGGTGCCCCTTCCCGCACACTATACCACCATACACGGTGACACAGAGGAAGGTGCACATGACATAGAAGAGGAGGTGATGGATGACCCAGTTGTTGACCCAGATTGGCATCCATTGGGGGAAGAGGGTGCTGCTTCCAATAGCTCAGATGAGGAGCATCCACAGCAGACATCGACATCGCAACAGCTGTTATCTGGCAGGCCCAGAGCACTCCAAAGACAGGTTCCAAACATCAAAAGAGTTGCTGGACAGCTTGTCCAGAGGGTCAAAAGATCACAGCGTGCTAGGCCGCAAAATGTCTGCCAAAGTAGGAAGAGTGCAGTGTGGCACTTTTTTGAACAAAATCCTCATGATCAGGCCAAGGTTATCTGTAAGAAGTGCGCAAAGACCTTTAGCCGAGGGAAAAATCTGAAAAATTTGAATACCAGTTGCATGCTTAGACATTTAACCAGCATGCACTTGCAAGCGTGGACACAACACCAAACCTCAAGTGCCACATGTGCAACTGATCACAACGAAGGTAGTCAGCAACGCTACATTGTTTCCCCCACTGTAAGCCCACCGGTTAGCACAGCAGCAAATGTTGAGGTGTCGTTGCAAGACCACAGCAGTCAGCGAATACCACTGTTATATCAACGAAAGACTGATTCTAGGCCATCAGAAAGAACACCAACTCCATCACCATCATCAACCCTCTCTCAGTCCACCCTGTCCACCGCTACTTCCACCATATGCAGCTCTCAAGTCCAGCTCACCCTGCCAGACACTATGAGTAGGTCAAGAAAGTACTCAGTCTCTCATCCGCGTACACTGGGTTTGAACGCCCACATTGCCAAACTAATCTCGTTTGAGATGATGCCCTTTCGGTTGGTGGAAAGCACAGCTTTCCGCGAACTCATGGCCTATGCAGTACCACGCTATGACCTACCCAGTCGCCACTTCTTCTCTCGCAAAGCCATCCCAGCCCTCCACCATCATGTGAAAGACCGCATTGTCCATGCACTCAAGCAGTCAGTGAGCGGAAAGGTGCACCTCACAACTGATGCATGGTCCAGTCGGCATGGCCAGGGCCGTTACGTGTCCATCACTGCGCACTGGGTTAATGTGGTGGATGCAGGGTCCACAGGGGACATCGGTGGTGGGACAGTGCTGCCTAGCCCACGGTATAGGAAACAGTTGGCTGTAGGCGTTCGACCCTCCTCCTCCTCCTCCTCCTCCAGAAGCGAAAGCTCGTCCACAGAGCGCAGTCGTACGAGCACTCCATCTGCAGCTGCCACTGTTGCACACGATGTGTCCCCCTATCGAGCAGCTAGTGGAAAGCGTCAGCAGGCTGTGTTGCAGATGATGTGTTGGGCGACAGACACACCGCCGAGGTGCTGGCCGAGTACTTGAAGCGACAAACTGAGTCATGGCTGGGCAGTGTACATCTTGAGGCAGGCAAGGTAGTTAGTGATAACGGCCGTAATTTTGTGGCATCCATAGCCCTTTCAAAACTCAGCCACATACCTTGCTTGGCTCACACCTTGAACCTGGTGGTGCAGTGCTTCCTCAAAAATTATCCGGAGTTAACAGCTCTGCTCCAGAAGGTGCGAAGACTGTGCGCGCACATCCGCCGGTCGCCTGTACACTCCGTTCGTATGCAGAAGCTGCAGCGATTGCTCCACCTTCCCAACCACCGCCTCATCGACATTGCAACAAGGTGGAACTCCACCCTGCACATGGTGGAGCGGCTGTGCGAGCAGAGGCAGGCCATAATGCATTTGTGGGAGGATACACGGCCAGGCACTTTGAGAGCAGACATGGAGTTGACAGGTGTGCAGTGGTCGAAGCTGAAAGACCTTTGTAAAGTCCTTCAGTGTTTTGAGGAATGCACACGGCTGGTAAGCGCAGACGACGCCATCCTAAGCATGAGCATCCCACTTATGCGTCTGCTCATGCAAACTTTGACGCACCTTAAGGAGCAGGCGTCTGCAGCCAATGTTGATGAGGAGGAAGAGGAGGAGGGAATCCTTGATGACATTCAGCCATTGTCTGCTCAGGGACCTCTCCTGGATGAGGTGGAGGAAGAAGAGGAGGAGGAGGATGATGATGGGGATGATTACTTGGGGAGGAGGATGCATCTCGTGGGGCAAGTGAAAATGTTGGCGTGGCAAAGTCTGGTACAGGGTTTGTGTGTGACTGGAGGGATGTGGATTTGCCAGAAAGTGCTCCTCCACCCAGCACTCGCAGTGCATCATTGACACCGGGAACATTGGCCCACATGTCAAATTATGCCTTGCGGATCCTAAAAAGGGACCCCCGCATTGCCAAAATGATGAACGATGATGACTACTGGTTGGCCAGCATCCTGGATCCACGCTATAAAGGCAAATTACAAAACATCATGCCACAGGAGAACCTTGACCTAATATTGGCTAATAAACAAGCAACTCTGGTAAATCGGTTGCTTGAGTCATTCCCAGCACACAGCAGCGGTGATGGTTCTCACACGAGCCATACGGGCCGGGGGCAGCTTGGCAGAGGTGTTCGTGGTGCACACAGCAGAAGTGGCGTTGGAGACAGGGGTTTCATGACAATGTTGTGGACTGATTTTTCAAATACCGCTCACACAACTGGTAATACTGCATCGATGGAAAGTGACAGGAGACAGCAGTTGTCAACTATGGTTACAAACTACTTTTCCTCCCATATCGATGTTCTCCCACACAGGTCATTCCCCTTTGACTATTGGGCCGCTAAACTGGACACCTGGCCTGAATTGGCCCAATATGCCTTACAGGAGCTCGCTTGCCCAGCTGCAAGTGTGCTATCGGAAAGAGTCTTCAGTGCAGCTGGATCAATCCTGACAGAAAAAAGGACCTGTCTGTCAACCCAAAATGTGGATGATCTAACCTTCATTAAAATGAACCACGCATGGGTTTCCAAGGATTTTGTCCCACCTTCCCCTGATGACACATAGGGTGACAGAAAAATGGCTTGCTTTGGTCCACCTCTTCCTGGTACTTCACCTATTTCGCCTTTTGCATCAGCTGAATGTCCAACATCAACATATGCCACTTTCTAAAACTCCCTAACTGTGCTGCCTCCCCCCCCATGGCCGGGGTCACCACCTACCGCACGACACCGTGCGAGTGCCGTTGCCCTGGACAGGTGGGTAGGCCGACTCTTGGGCGCGGGCACTGGCACAGGGTCCCTCATAGTGCAATCAAGTGTCTCTGACGGTGGTGGTGCACACCCGCCGTCAGACACACAGCTGTACTATGAGGGGCCCAGTGCCAGTACCGACGCCCACGAGTGGGCCCCCCTTGCTTGGGCAGGGCCCCAGCATTTGCAATCTTTACTTCTCCCTGCTCCTCCGCTGTGTAATCTGGGCCGTCAAATCCATACTGTGCCTGACACCGTCTGAGCCTGCCTCCTGAGACATATATTTTGAATGTGTACGCTATCCATACATGTTATCCAGGGATACGGTACCCTTTCTAACCTTTGTGCAATCCATACTGGGCCTAACACCGTCTGAGCCTGCCTCCTGAGACATATATTTTGAATGTGTACGCTATCCATACATGTTATCCAGGGATACGGTACCCTTTCTAACCTTTGTGCAATCACGTGCAATCCATACTGGGCCTAACACCGTCTGAGCCTGCCTCCTGAGACATATATTTTGAATGTGTACGCTATCCATACATGTTATCCTGGGATACGGTACCCTTTCTAACCTTTGTGCAATCACGTGCAATCCATACTGGGCCTAACACCGTCTGAGCCTGCCTCATGCTGTATAGACATATATTTTGAATGTGTACGCTATCCATACATGTTATCTGGGGATACGGTACCCTTTCTAACCTTTGTGCAATCACGTGTAATCCATACTGGGTGTGAGAACGGCTGGCGAGCTGTTAAGCAAGCTACAGCACCTGTCCAGACAAGTACAGGGATTCCCTAGCGAGGAGACTTATTTGATTGTTTTCAATGTTGGGACAGCAATTTTTGGGGAGCACTATACTCTGGAGAATGATAGATGGGGCCCACCATACACTGGAACATTCCAAAGGTGGACATCAGACACTGGAGCAGCATTTAGAGGGCCCATTATACACTAGAGCATTAGAAATGGGGCCCATTATGTTTGGAGCATTATTTGGGCCCATAAGACAGTGGAGCTTCATCCATGGGGACCAACATATACTGTAGCATTATGTGGAGCTCATCATATACTGTTTCAAACATTATATGGGACCAATGATTCTGTATGGAGAAATAGATGGGCCTTGTCATGAGATGTAAAAAGTGAGGTATTTTTCATTGGACTATACCGCTATTTCTCTGCCGTATCGGAGCATGATGAGTTGTGGTATGTGTTAAAGGGGCGCTCTTTCACCCAGGGCACATGAAAACCTGGAGCCAGCCCTCCCCCCCACAGTTTGTAGCCAAATAACCCCCATTTTTCAGTGCGTAACTTGTATTATGAAGTTAATTAAGGTTGACAAGCTTAAGTAAGAAGAATTGATGCTTTTGGAAATTCAAATGGGCACTGTAGGTGTGTTTCCTGTCCTCCTCTCACTGCCGACTTTTATTCCCCATTGACTTACATTGGGTTTCGTGTTTCGTGACGACCCCGACTTTTCCCTATAATCGGACGATCTTGCTCGACCCGACTTTTGGAAAAGTCGTGTTTCACGAAACGAAACGCGACCCTAAAAAACCAAAAGTCGCTCAACTCTAGACCCAATACAGGAATGTTTATCTCCTATTCTCAGGATGGGGTGAAGACTTCTTTAAGCCTCAATGCTTGGAGCATTGGTGAGCCATCGAATTGGGATTCTCACAAACAAAGCATACCTCTTCCTCCACATCTCCAACCAAGAAGGTTTTGTCACTTCACTTCCCTATTAATTTGTTCCCTTTGATTTTCTTTGATCTTTAAGAGCTGTTCTGCTCAGTGACTTAGCTAGGGATTTAAGGCAACAGCAGAAACTCACTATTAACAGCATTGGCGCACTGTCATTTTTCTAGATATTGCAAGGCAGCATTCCTCCAAACATTACATTCTTCTTCACCATCTGGCCTAAGAGTGATACCAGAGAAGGTTCTCAGACAGTGGTAGACCCCTTAAGGCTGAATTTTTGCAAACTGGGTGATTATCTTCTAAATGATAGCCACAACCACATCAGCAACAGTGGCCATTTAACCAAGCTTGTACTGAGCAGAGATAAGAGGTAAATATCTCCTCTGCTCCAAGGCTGAGTGTTTGACTTTGGAAACACTGTCCCTGTTGCAGACCTTACATGCCAGATGAATTTCCATTGTTGCCTATGTTTTAATGCCACAATTATGACTGTTGTGAAGTTTTTTTTTCTAGGGTCCATTCAATGATGATCAAGGCTGCTGATAATTGACTTCCATCACCACTCCGTCTATCAAACATTCTGAGATGGAAAAGTTAATGGAGTTGATTCAAAATCTGCAGTACTTCTTCATCATCAGATGAATTAATGAGTTCACCACATACTGAATAACTGTGTTCTCCAATTATGCTCATCTCCTCACACCACGGTGACACTAGTGCTTCTCTTAAAGTAACTATAATAAAGTTTTTGTTTTGATCGATCTGAGCACTGCCTTCACTGTAACACCCCTTCAAGCTGCCTCCATGGGCAAGGTGTCCTGTAGCTTTTACATCAATATAGGATAGTGCCTCCTCTCGAATCTTGCTTAGAGCTGTTGAGCAATGCAATAGCTTCTTCCTCTTGTGCCAGGGGCCGAATTGGGAAACCCCTGTCCACACTCTGCACACACAAGAGATGATTGAGACAACTTAACAGTAGAGATGAGCGACTTTGCCTTTTTTTGGGTCGAGTCGGGTTTCATGAAATCCGACTTTCTCAAAAGTCGGGTCGAACGAAATCGGCCGATTATCGTGAAAAGTCGAAGGCTGACTGAAACACGAAACCCAATGCAAGTCAATGGGGAAGAAAAGTCGGCAGTGAGTGGAGGACAGGAACCACACATACAGTGCCCATTTTAATGCCAAAAACATCAATTCTGATTACTGAAGCTTGTCAACCTTAATTTACGTTATAATAATAGTTAGGCATTGAAAACTGGGGGTTATTTGGCTAAAGTTGTGGGGGGGTAGGGCTGGCTCCAGATTTTCGTGGGCCCAGGGCCAAAGAGTGTCACTGGGCTCCTTTAACACATGCCACAATTCATGATCCTCTGATACGGCAGATAAATAGCGGTATAGTGCAATGAAAAATACTTCACTTCTTACATCTCATGACTGATATCCATTTTAAATTCTCCAATAGCTCCAAAAATGGACAGTATATTACTCCATACAGTATTATGGCCACCGCATAGTGCGCTATATAGAGTAATGAGGCACATATATTTCTCCATACAGAGTCATTGGTCCCTTATATATGATGAGCTCCACATAATGCTACAGTATATGTTGGTCCCCATGGATGAAGCTCCACTGTGTTATGGGCCCAAATAATGCTCCATATATAATGGGCCCCATTTCTAATGCTCCAGTGTATAATGGGCCCTGTAAATGCTGCTCCAGTGTCTGATGTCCACCTTTGGAATGCTCCAGTGTATGGTGGGCCTCATATATCATTCTCTAGAGTATAGTGCTCCACAAAAATAGCTGTCCCAACATTGAAAACAATTAAATAAGTCTCCTCGCTAGGGAATCCCTGTACTAGTCTGGACTCCTCGTCGTCCCCATCTTCAATCTCACTGCACTTGGACTGTTTAGGCAGAGGGTGTACAGACGTGATGTCATCGCGTTCTCTGACCAGAATGTCACTGTCAGGAAACGCGGAAGACGTCACGGCAGTGGAGCAGGGAGAGGTAAGTATTTCAACTTTGCTAGTGCTGTGATCCTGAGCAAGCAGGGGGGCCCACTCGTTGGCGACGACACTGGCACAGGGCCCCTCATAGTACACCGGTGTGTCTGATGGCGGGTGTGCCCCCCCACCGTCAGAGACACTTGATTCTACTATGAGGGACCTTGTGCCAGTGCCGTTGCCAAACAGTGTGCCCACCCACCTGTCCAGGGCAACGGCACTCACACGAGTGCGTGTGCCAGTTGGTGACCCCGACATTGTGGGGGGAGGCAGCCCAGTTAGGGAGGTGGAAAAATTGGCATATGTTGATGTTGGACATTCAGCAGCTGCAAATGGAGTAATTGGAGAAGTCCGTGGAAGAGGAGGACAAAAGCAAGCCATTTTTCTGGCAACGTACGTGTCAGCAGGGGAGGGTGGGACAAAATCCTTTGAAACCCATGCATGGTTCATTTTAATGAAGGTTAGATAATCAACATTTTGGGTCGACAGACAGGTCCTTTTTTCTGTCAGGATTCGTCCAGCAGCACTGAAGACTCGTTCAGATAACACACTAGCAGCAGGGCAAGCGAGATCCTGTAAGGCATATTGTGCCAATTCAGGCCAGGTGTCAAGTTTACTGGCCCAATAGTCAAAGGGGAATGACCGGTGAGGGAGAACATCGATATGGGAGGAGAAGTAGTTTGTTACCATAGTTGACAACTGCTGTCTCCTGTCACTTTCGATCGATGCAGTATTACCAGTCGTGTGAGCGGTACTTGAAAAATCAGTCCACAACATGGTCATGAAACCCCTGTGTCCAATGCCACTTTGGCTGTGTGCACCATGAACACCTCTTCCATGTAGCCCCCTACGGCTCGTGGGAGAAACATCACCGCTGCTGTGTGCTGGGAATGCCTCAAACAAACGGTTTACCAGAGTTGCTTGTTTATTAGCCAATATTAGCTCTAGGTTCTCCTGTGGCATGATGTTGTGTAATTTGCCTTTATAGCGTGGATCCAGGATGCTGTCCAACCAGTAGTCGTCATCGTTCATCATTTTGGCAATGCGGGGGTCACTTTTTAGGATCTGCAAGGCATAATCAGACATGTGGGCCAATGTTCCAGGTGTCAATGATGCACTGCGAGTGCTGGGTGGAGGAGCACTTTCTGGCAAATCCACATCCCTCCAGTCAAACCCTGTACCTGACCTTGCCACGCCAACATTTTTTCTTGCCCCCTGAGAAGCATCCTCCTCCCCAAAATAATCATCCCCATCATCCTCCTCTTCTTCCTCTTCTTCCTGCACCTCGTCCACGAGACTTCCCTGACCAGAAAATGGCTGAGTGTCATCAAGGCTTCCCTCCTCCTCTTCCTCCTCGGCTGCAGATGCCTGCTCCTTAATGTGCATCAAAGTTTGCATGAGCAGACGCATAAGTGGGATGCTCATGCTTATGATGGCGTCATCTGCGCTTACCAGCCATGTGCATTCCTCAAAACACTGAAGGACTTTACAGAGGTCTTTCAGCTTCGACCACTGCACACCAGACAACTCCATGTCTGCCTGCAAACTGCCTGCCCGTGTATCCTCCCGCAAATGAATTACAGCCTGCCTCTGTTCACACAGCCTCTGAACCATGTGCAGGGTGGAGTTCCACCTTGTTGCAATGTCGATAATTAGGCGGTGCTTGGGAAGGTTGAGCAATCGCTGCAGCTTCTGCATACGACTGGAGTGTACAGGTGACCGGCGGATGTGCGCGCACAGTCTTCGCACCTTATGGAACAGGGGTGTTAACTCCGGATAATTATTGAGGAAGCACTGCACCACCAGGTTCAAGGTGTGAGCCAGGCAAGGTATGTGTCTAAGTTTTGAAAGGGCTATGGCTGCCACAAAATTCCGGCCGTTATCACTTCACCTTGCCTGCCTCAAGATGTAGACTGCCCAGCCATGACTCAGTTTGTCACTGCAAGTAGTCGGCCAGTACCTCCGCGGTGTGTCTCTTGTCGCCCAAACACATCATCTTCAACACAGCCTGCTGACGCTTACCACTAGCTGTTCAATAGTGGGACACCTTGTGTGCAACCCTGGCAGCTGTGGATGGAGTGCTCGTGCGATTGCGCTCTGTGGACGAGCTTTCGCTTCTGGAGGAGGAGGAGGAGGAGGGTCGAACGCCTACAGCCAACTGTTTCCTATACCGTGGGCAATTCAGCACTGTCCCACCGCCGCTGTCCCCTGTGGACCCTGCATCAACCACATTAACCCAGTGCGCAGTGATGGACACGTAACGGCCCTGGCCATGACTACTGGACTATGCATCTGTTGTGAGGTGCACCTTTTCAATCACTGATTGCTTGAGTGCATGGACAATGTGGTCTTTCACATGCACGTGGAGGGCTGGGATGGCTTTTCGCGAAAAGAAGTGCCGACTGGGAAGGTCATAGTGTGGTACTGCATAGGCCATGAGCTCGTGGAAAGCTTTGCTTTCAACCAACTGGTATGGCATCATCTCTAACGAGATTAGTTTGGCAATGTGGGCGTTCAAAGCCAGAGTATGCGGATGAGAGGATGAGTACTTTCTTGTCCTGCTCAGAGTCTCTGGTAGGGTGAGCTGGACTAGAGAGCTGCATATGGTGGAACTAGCGGTGGACATGGCGGACTGAGAGAGGGTTGGTGATGGTTATGGTGTTGGTGGTGTTGCTGATGGCCTAGATTCAGTCTTTCATACCAATAACATTGTGATTACATGAATGCTTTGCCCTTGCGACGACACCTCGACATTTGATGCTGGTGGTGTGCTAACCGGTGGGCTTACAGTGAGGGAAGCGATGTAGCGTTGCTGACTACCTTCATTCGGAGCAGGTGTACATGTGGTACGTGAGGTTTGGTAGTCCATCCACGCTTGCAAGTGCCTGGTGGTTAAAGGTCTAAGCATGCAACTGGTATTCAAATTTCTCTGATTTTTACCTCGGCTAAAGGTCTTTGCGCACTTCTTACAGATAACTTTTGCCTGATCATTAGGATTTTGTTCAAAAAAGTGCCACACTGCAGTTTTCCTACTATGGAAGACATTTTGAGACCTTGCACGCTGTGCTAATTTGACCGTCTTGCCAAGCTGTCCTGCAACTCTTTTGTTTTTTGTAGCACGTTTTTGGACTGCTGCGGTCCTGCCAGATAACAGCTGTTGCGATGTCATTGCCTACTCCGGATCCTACTCCTCCTCTTCTGAGCTATTGGCAGCGGCACCCTCTTCCCCCAATGGATGCCAATCTGGGTAAACAACTGAGTCATCCATCACCTCCTCTTCAATTTCATGTGCACCTTCCTCTGTGTCACCATGTAAGGTGGTATAGTATGCGGGAAGGGGCACCTGAGTTTCATCAGGGTCTGATTCTGCCTCAGTACACTGCGAGGACAATGTAGTGCTCTGAGTGAATGCACCAGCAGAAAAATCTAGCAGTGGCTGTGCATCAGTGCACTCCATGTCAGATTCATCTTGGACTGGGGAATTCACGATTTGGATTGCTAACCCAGGCATCGTATCTGAAAAGAGCTCCATGGAGTAATCGGTAGTGTGGCCTGCCACATCCTTCACTTTTGGTAGTGGTGAAGGACACAAGGAAAGATGTTCCTGACCAGGAGCCTCCAAAGATGACTCAGTGCTTTTATTTTTTGAAACTTCAGAAGAGGAGGCGAGAGAGCTGGAGGCTGTGTCAGCAATGTAAACCAAAACTTGTTCCTGAAGCTCCGGCTTTAAAAGTGGTTTACCTACTCCCAGAAAAGGGAGTCTTCGAGACCTTGTGGAGCCAGACGATGACGCAGGCTCAACACCTCCTGACTTAGGTGCTATTGTGCTTTTGCCACTACCAACAGATGCAACACCACCACCACCACCATCGGGACCAGCTGGCAACCACTGCCCACTTCATTGGCGTCTTCCATCATACTTGCTCATTTTTGTGAAAATGTACCCAAAATACCACCAGCTATATGGTACTGTAAAACAAGGTAGAAGGTGTATCTACTATTGGTGAGAATTTGAATCTCACTATAGATTTGAGGTCGCTGAACTTTTGTCTCTGGCCCAGTAGAGATTACACCTCAATGTAACAGGCTGAAATTGGATGGTGCATGACAAGGTGGAGGGTGTCTATAGGATTGGTGAGATTTTGGATCTCACTAGAGATTTGAGGACGCCGTCAATGATGCTCTCAGTCAAAGTATGGACGCAAGCAGCCTAATAAGCAGGACTGCTGCACAGTGCATATACAAAAGGGTGGAAAAATGAACCCTTGGTAACTGTGCAGAAAAGAGGAAGAAAAGTATTTTTGCTTTTAAAAAACAGCAGTGTGCATACAGCAATGCAACTATCAGGGAGCCTTATAAGGCAGCCTAATAACCAACAGAGCTGATGCACAAAAATAGAGCCTCCCCTGTCACTGCACACAAAGTGTTGTGTTGTAAGTGGAAATCGCTAACAGCAGAAGCTGTTTTTTGGTGTCTTCTTCCCTGCCTAACGCTCTCCCTATAGAATCAGCAGCAGCAGCAGCTCTCCCTATGCTAAGATCGGCATAAGTAAGATGGCAGTCGGCGTTCACGCCCTTTAATCCCTTTAATAGCCCCTGTGACGCCACACAAAGCCAGCCAATCACTTGCATGCCCTTCTCAAAGATGGTGGTGACCGATGCCTATGTCATCGCGTTGCCCACAGTGTGCGTCCTCCATCATTGGCTGAAAAAGGGCACTGGAAGCATCTTTTGAAACGCGACTTTGGCGCTATGGTCGCCGACCTCGTGGCCGACCTCACGCTGTGGTCGGGTTTCGTTTCATGAAACCCGACTTCAGCGAAAGTCGGCGACTTTTGAATATTTGAATTTCATGGCTTTCAGTATCATCTCTATGCTGATGACACACAGATCTACATCTCTGGACCAGATATCACCTCCCTACTAAACAGAATCCCTCAATGTCTATCTGCTATTTCATTCTTCTTCTCCGCTAGACTTCTAAAACATAATATGGACAAAACTGAATTAATCATCTTTCCCCCATCTCACGTGACCCCCCCAACAGACCTATCCATTAAAGTAAATGGCTGCCCACTCTCTCCAGTCCCTCAAGCTCGCTGCCTCGGGGTTATCCTTGACACTGATCTCTCCTTCAAACCACATATCCAAGCCCTTTCCACTTCCTGCCAACTTCAACTCAAAAATATTTCACAAATCCGTACATTCCTCAACCAAGAATCTGCAAAAACCCTAGTCCATGCCCTCATCATCTCCCGCCTTGACTACTGCAATCTCCTGCTCTGTCGCCTCCCCTCTAACACTCTCGCACCCCTCCAATTTATTCTTAACTCTGCTGCCCGACTAATCCACCTGTCCCCCCGCTATTCCCCGGTCTCTCCCCTCTATCAATCCCTGCACTGGCTCCCCATTACCCAAAGACTCCAGTTCAAAACCCTAACCATGACATACAAAGCCATCCACAACCTGAGTCTTCCGTACATCTGTGACCTTGTCTCCCGGTATTTACCTGCACGAAACCTCCGATCCTCACAAGATCTCTTTCTGTACTCCCCTCTTATCTTCTCTTCCCACAGATTTCTCCCGCGCATCCCCTCTACTCTGGAACTCTCTACCACAACATTTCAGACTCTCGCCTACCATGGAAACCTTCAAAAAGAATTTGAAGACCCACCTCTTCCGACAAGCCTACAACTTGCAGTAACCACCGATCCACCAAACTGCTGCATGACCAGCTCTACCCTCGCCTACTGTATCCTCACCCATCCCATTGTAGATTGTGAGCCCTCGCCGGCAGGGTCCTCTCTCATCCTGTACCAGTCGTGACTTGTATTGTCTAAGATTGCTGTACTTGTATGTATTATGTACACACCTCCTCACATGTAAAGTGCCATGGAATAAATGGCGCTATAATAATAAATAATAATAATAATATGACCGACCCGTTTCGCTCAACTCTACTTAACAGGTTTAGTTATAATTGTTAAATGTTGAAAGGGGTAATAACAGAGAATATCAACTCAAATGATATCAGACACACACAACAGAAAAAGCATAAACGGCACTCCAGATTAAATGGATGAGGTGCCTGCGTTGGGTCCCAATCTATACCATGACACTGGTATTGTCGATGTTTCCAGTGGGATCCTCCCATAACCTTACCCCTTTAACAAATTAAATAGTCAATAACCTCCTCCTACTAGCCCCCAAATTAAAACAATGACACTGTAATTTTGAATAATTTTGGCCACAGCAGCCTTTATTAATACTATATACAAATATTAATAATAATGTCTAAAACACTGGGAGGGTCCTTGAAGCTCAAAAATCTGGCATTAGCAAAACATAAACTGTGGACATTCCCCCGAAAACCCCACTGGTACCACATTCCCAAGACCCACAGAACGGTTTCTTCCCCACCAGGCCGTCCCATTGTTTCTGGGAAAGGGTCGGTCACCGAGCCCCTGTCCCAGTACATGGATTGGCTGTTGCACCCCCTTTTAGTGGATATCTCCTTCATATATAAAAGATATAAATGACTTCTTAGGCCATGTGCACACGCTGCGGTTTTTGCTGCGGTTCTGCTGCAGTTTTGACCGCAGCAGAACTGCAGCAGTTCTGCAGACAGTGTACAGTAGCATGTTATCCTATGGGATTAACATTCTGCTGTGCACATGCTACGGATTTTTACCTGCGGAAAAGCTGCAGGTTTTTTTCCGCAGCATGTCAATTGTTTCTGCGGATTCTGCTGCGGTTTGCCACCTATTCCATTGTCCAGGTGTCAAACCGCAGGGCAAAACCGCAGGCCAATCCGCAGGAAAAACCGCAGGTCATTTTACCTGCGGTTTTACCTGCAGTTCCGCAGATATGAATCCGCAGACGAATCTGCAGTGTGTGCACATAGCCTTACATTCCTTGCATGATTTTATGTGGAATATCAAAAGGCGATGGGGTAGATGTAATTCGGTCGGTTGTGGTGGGTACAGACAAAAATTTGGATTTTGTTAATTTCACTTGGGGTGGTATGGAATTTGTATGACGCATAATGCTTTCAAATTCCAAGATACATGGTACCTTCAAAGGGTGAGTACCGCGATGGGGAATCCAGTACCTTGTACATTTGCAAATTTATTCCTCACTGTATTTGAAGAGAGATACATTTATTCCCACAATATCATTTTTTTTAAAACATATCAAATTATATGTCAGATTAGTGGATAACATGTTCATGGTGTGGGACGGCTCTCAGGATGTATTCCATGATTTTGTGGAGCTCCTGAACCAATCCAACAACATGAACATGAGGTTCACATCAAAATTTGGGGGTACATCGCCGTAACGTAAGCATGTACGGTATGGACAAACAAATCAAGGCCAGCTGTCAGAGTACCCAAATCACCGGAGGTGAAGATGCCATTAGACTATTGATCACACACACTACCCCCATGTTATCACAGTTAAAATGTACCATCCTGTTATGAAAATTCCTCCTCCAGAAATTCACTGCCACCAACATAGGAAAAATATCCAACAACTAGGGATGAGCGAGTATACTCGTGAGGATTCGGTACTCGGCGAGTAATGCGGTACTCACGGTGCTCGAATCCTCGCGAGTATTTCACTATTCGCCTCGCAATATTCGCAACAGCCCGCACAGCCCGCACAGTCCCCGCACAGCTCTGCACAGTCCCGCACAGCATGGCAGTCCCCGCACAGTCCCCGCACAGCCCAGCACGGCCCACCACAGTTCCACACAGTCCAGCACAGTCCCGCACAGTGCCTGCAAAGCCCTGCACAGTCCTGCACAGCCCAGCACGGCCAACCACAGCCCAGCACAGTCCCGCACAGTATCACACAGCCCAGCACGGCCCACCACGGTCCCAGACAACCCAGCACAGTCCTGCACAGTACCTTCAAAGCCCTGCACAGTCCCGCACAGCACGGTACAGTCTTTGCACAGGCCAGCACAGTCCCGCATAGCCTGGCACAGTCCCCGCACAGGCCAGCACAGTCCCGCATAGCCTGGCACAGTCTTCTCACAGTCCCCGCCCAGTCCATCACAGTCCCCGCTCATTAATCGCATTTCCCATAGACTTACATTGGACTTGGTACTCGTTACGAGTACCCAAGTATTAGGAGGTACTCGTAATGAGTACAGCGAGTCCGAATACTACAGTACTCGCTCATCCCTACCAACAACCCTATATTCTAGACAAGATCTGACAAAAAACAATCTTCAGGCCAACTAGATGCGCACCACTGACTCCTAAAATATGCCCCACAACTGACCCCACAAGAAGCATCTGTAAATAAATCCAATTCACAGTTTTCCACTGCCTCCTCAATAAACAATGAACAGCCATTATATTGCTCTAAAAACTTATCCCATACCACCAAATCAGCTTGGTGCTCTCCAGATAGCCAAACAAAATGATGATGCGCTCGTGCTCCCACAGTGACACTGGCCAATCGACACAGAAAAACTCTCCCCACTGGGATAATGCGGAAAGCAAAATTCATTTTACCAAGAAGCGAGTAACCTTCCAGCAACAACTTTTCAGATGCTGCACTCTTGCCACCTCCTCCTGTAATGCTATCACATTCTCCTCTGGCACCTTCTCCTCTGGCAATCTGAACTCCCAATTAATCGAGACAATCACAATGGCCAAAAAACAAAGGCAGATACTCAGCCCTTCCATTTTTCCCGGAGCTAATGCTACCACAAACCGCTCCGCCATTCACTCAACTGCCCTCAGAATGGTCTCACAACAGCTGGAATCACTGGGACCGATACACAAGAAATTGTCCAAATAATGTATGAGCAAGTCACAACCTGACACATCACTGACAACCCATTAAAGAAAAGAAATGAAGGCCTCAAAAATGCACAAGACAGAGACAACCCATTGGTAAATATCTATCAACAAAAAATTCTCCCCCCAATAACAACTCACCAATCTTATGCTCTCAGGATGAATTGGTAACAATCTAAATACAGAGTCAATGTCTGCCTTCGCCAGAAGAGCCCCCTCCCACAACACCTAACCCACATCATCAAATGATGTATAAACCACAGAGCAAACCTCCAGGTCAATTCCGTCATTCACTGACCTCTCCCAGGGATAAGACAAATGGTGAATAAGCCGAAATTTATTTAGCTCCTAAGGTACAACCCCCAAGGGGGAGACTACCCAATCCGCAAAAGGAGGGTCACTAAATTCTCTCGACATCCGACCCAAAGCAATCTCCTTACCCAACTTCTCCGAAAACCACCTCTGCATACTGCTCCGCCGACCTAACATTTTTAAGACGCCAGGGTATTTCAAATGGCGGTGCAGGAATTTTGAAACCGACCCTAAAACTGGACAACAACAGCTCCGCCTTTCACTTATCCAAAAACCTATTTAGATAAGGGACCATTGCGGCTAGTTTTACTGGCACCTCCCCTTTGGGTTTTATTGTTTCCTGACTTTGCCTTGCTCTTTTTAAAACATCTCGTGGCACCATGGGAAGAAGCACTGCAGTACGGGCTGAGATGCTTGAACTTGCAGCTGGCTCCAAATTTACACTGGCTTTCATTAAACTGCTAGCATAAACAAGGCTTTTGAAATCCTGACTGCCCTGAATGCCCCCCAGCCCCCTACATCCGTGCCTGGCTAGTGGACTGGCCGGCAATCCAAGCCTACCCCATGAAAGGAATGACCGAACCTAGTCAGTGCCATAACTCGCAATCACAAATCTATATCCTTCTGATCCCACCAAATTGCCAGACAAATAGCTTTTCTCTGACGAAACTGTTCATCATAGTGGAGCCATGCTTGTTGCCCATAAATCCTATGGTCCTCCACAATGGAATCCATATAGCAAAATAGGGGAGATCAGTTCTCAGGCACCGTTTCCCCTATGACACTGGCAAAAATGGAGAAAGCATGAAGCCAATTAACAAATGTTTGAGGGATTAAACGCCACCTATGGTTTTCCTCCTCCTCTTTCTTACTATTGTCCTTTTTTCCATTATCCAAATTAAATTTCTCTAAAGGTAGCAGGTAAAAAATTTCAACATATTCTACCCTCCAAATTTTTTCCTGTACCTCCTTCTTAAGGTGAACCCCCAGCGGACCTTCAAACCAAATATACACCTCCCCATGGGCCCTATCATTCAAGTTAATCCTTCACTCCTTCTCTTTTTTCATCTGCACCGACACAAACACTGGATCAGAAAGTCTGCTTGGCACTACCTATCCCACATAAAAAAAACCATGCCCCATAAACTGTGAGCCAGCCCACACAGCTAAATGCCCCAGAGATGACCTACCCTTTCCAAATGGGTCAGAAAATCCCTCATATTCACCAGGAATCTCTAACCCCGTCCCCATTGTATCTGACTGAATGACAACCCCCTGACCCAAAACTGCGGACCCTGCTACTTGACTAACCCCTATTACTGGAGACATAAACATTGGAGGAAACGGACAAGACATAGAATAATACTCACTGGGCTGTGAGGGAGCTGTGATCCCCCCAGCTGGAAACCCCATGTCCAGACATTCATTAGCTGCATCAATTCTGCCCGATGGACCCTCAAATGCCTGAGGTCTGAATCCCGAGGATCCCATGGATGCCGATGTCATGGCCCTGGGAGACCTCACAACACTGGAGTGGACCGATCCATAGAACCCACTTGGACCAGCAGGCTGCAGCTGACAGGACGACCCCCCCAGTCGCCAACCCACTGCCCTATACATCCAATCGAAACAAAGGTTGTGCGGGTTGATTGGGATCCTGACGCTGCAGAAGGCACTCCAGGGGTTAATAACAGGGCCGATAGCCCTGACTGCAGGGAAATACCACCCGGCAGCTGGACGTCTGGGAACATCCTAGTGTCAGAGGCAGAGGAAGAGGCAGGCCGCCTGACTGGATCATTGCCATGATGACCTGCAGTGATGTCACTGGTACCATGATACCTGGCACACGCAGGCTCTGCCAACAATACTGGTTGAGGCGGAGACCTGCTAAGCGCCCCTGGACCCAGCCCAGCCAGTGGATTCCTCCACAGAGTCTGCTAACATGCTTGCAAGTCGGCACCCGGCCTGAAGGATCCCCAGACGGGCTGCCGCACCTGCTCTGGGTTCGGGGAGCCGTGTCGGGAGTCAGACCTTCTGGAGGCTGCATCTGATGGGAGCGCCGCTCATGTGGGGACTTCAACATTCCTCCGCCAATGATCCCAGAAACCTGCTACCCTGAGGCTCTCCAGGATGTGCGCCACTGATGCCATGGTAAGCCAGCAATGTGACAAGGGGACTGCTCCTGTTGACTGTGAGCAAGAAACTAAGGTGCCCCCACCTCTAATTGGCCCTATAAATGACCCTTAACGTTAACCCCCAGCACTAAAACCCTGTCTCCACCCCCTCCAACCCACTGTCATGCCAGCATCTGCCACGCTGGAGGGGGGCAACTTTGCTCTGGCCTTTACTTTAGTAGTAGTACAACTCGGCACTCACACAGATGTGTTGAAAAACAAGGTGAATTTATTTACGGAATTTACCACTTACCATTGTCAGTCCATATAAGTATCAATCTTATTGAGCATTTGTCTACTCTCATTCTACGTCAACTACACAACATACACCTGACGAAGCTCCATGAGGACCGAAATGTTATCTACTAGCTGGTGGTCTATGGACTGATCCACTTTAAATAAATTCATCTCGTTTTGCAACACATCTGTGTGAGTGCAGAGTTTTACTACTACTAGACATAAACAACACAGTATGACAAACGTGCAAAAATACTCTGTTGTATAAAATATATGTAACAGTAGACAGCAAGTGCTAGTAAAAAGATGATAACAAAAACAGGGTATTTAGTTGATACTTTTTTTGCAAAAAATGTATACTAAGCCACGTCACCAACGTCACGGTATACCCATCTCGGAGCAGTCCTATCTAATGTATTTACAGCCTGATCATGTGAACAGTACCTATATGAGCAGGATTCAGAAAGGCGCTGCCCGATGTGGGCACGCTGTGCAAGACGGCGCTTTATGTGCATGTCCCACAAGAGTGGGGCGGGAAACTCCCAAACCTTGAATAAGCAAGAAACTAATAGATTAAAAACACATGAGACATGCACAAAAGTGAACAGGTCAGTATCAGGTTTTTTTCTTTGTGTTTCAGTCTTTGGGTGGTATGAACACTGTCTTTTTTGTGCATGTCTCATGTGTTTTTAATTTTATACTACTAGACATACACAACATATGGAAATACTTTTACAGGTTTAGGTGGTTGTTTACAGCAACACTAAACTATACTATCTTGGATTCAGCATAATTGCCAAAGGCAAATGAAGATTTAAGATCCTAATTTAAAACGTCACTTTTATTAGAAAGAAAGAAAAGGGTCACACACTATTTAAAAACATAAGACACTAGTGTGTGACTAGTTCGTATACCACTTTAAGGACCTCCTAATATTGTAAATTGCTAGTGCTTAAAGGGACCTATTACTATTCACCATTGCACTCCCTATATGTAAGCTTTTGGTCAGCAAGAATGATATATTAACACTTGATGATTGATAGTATATCATTCCATAGGCCTATGAATCCTGATTAACTTCATCTCGTATATTAATGATTATTGTCTACCTAAAGCTAAAGGATCATACAGTTAGATCCACGAATAATTGTTCATATACAGTGCCAAATATCTCTCTACTTCAACCCAAAATCCCATAGAGGACTGTCAAACGCTTTTATTTAAGGGCAATCTTGACCTGTTGTACAGTATGTGGTATCAGGCTCCCGGCTCACCAGGCTTACACCAATCCCTCACTAACCTCTTATTATTAACTGAAATTCAAAGTAAATGCTGGCCCAGACACTGTCTTGTGCATGGGCCATGCCTTACTGCTGAGATGCTGAGCCAAGCGGGAGTTGCCCAGTCCTACCCTACATGCCAATATGAACAGTCCCTGAGTTTAAAGCGACACACTCAAATGTGCGAACAGAGTGGTAGCATATCCACTCACGCACACCACACATAGAATCATAGAATCGTAGAGTTGGAAGGGACCTCCTGGGCCATCTGGTCCAACCCCCTGCTCAAAGCAGGATTCGCTAAATCATCCCAGTCAGATGTCTGTCCAGCCTCTGTTTGAAGACTTCCATTGAAGGAGAACTCACCACTTCTCGTGGCAGCCTGTTCCACTCATTGATCACTCTAACTGTCAAAAAGTTTTTTCTAATATCTAATCTGTGTCTCCTCCCATTCAGTTTCATCCCATTGCTTCTAGTCTTTCCTTGTGCAAATGAGAATAAAGTTGATCCTTCTACAATGTGACAGCCCTTTAGATATTTGTAGACAGCAATTAAGTCTCCTCTCAGTCTTCTCTTTTGCAAACTAAACATTCCCAAATCCTGCAACCTTTCCTCATAAGACAGGGTTTGCAGACCGGTCACCATTCTGGTCGCTCTTTTCTGAACTTGCTCCAGTTTGTTGATGTCTTTTTTAAAATGTGGTGCCCAAAACTGGACACAATATTCCAGATGAGGTCTGACCAAAGAGGAGTAGAGGGAAATAATGACTTCACGTGATCTAGACTGTATGCTTCTGTTAATACATCCTAGAACTGCATTTGCCTTTTTTGCTGATGCATCACACTGTTGACTCATATTCAGTCTGTGATCTATTAGTATACCCAAGTCTTTTTCACATGTGCTGTCACTTAGCCCTATTCCTCCCATTCTATATATGCTTTTTTCATTTTTATTGCCCAGATGTAGTACTTTGCATTTCTCCCTGTTAAAAACCATTCTGTTAGTTACTGCCCACTTCTCCAGTTTATTTAAATCTTTTTGAATCCTCTCTCTCTCTTCTCTAGTATTAGCTATCCCTCCTAGCTTTGTGTCATCAGCAAATTTAATCAGTTTACCCTCAATTCCTTCATCTAAATCGTTGATAAAGATGTTGAACAATACAGGGCCCAGGACAGAGCCCTGTGGTACCCCACTTGAGACATTCTTCCAACTGGATGTGCAGCCATTTACGACCACTCTTTGGGTCCGATCACTAAGCCAGCTATGAATCCACCTAACAGTTGCCTTGTCCATTCCATACTTAGTCATTTTTTCAATAAGGATAGTATGAGAGACTTTGTCAAATGCTTTGCTGAAGTCAAGATATACTATATCTACAGCATTTCCTTGATCCACCCAATCAGTGATACCGTCATAGAAGGAAATTAAGTTAGTCTGACATGACTTATTAGTTACAAACCCATGCTGACTCTGTTTGATCACACATTAGAGATATTATCATGCCCGCGTGCACCGGTGAAAGCCTCTTATACCCTAAGCTTCACTCCAAACACTCACGACCAGTCGGCTGAGACATCACCCACGGGGCAATCTCGAGCTGCCATCTAACCAGAGCAGCTAACGTCCCACCACCAATGAGATGATGTCACATTATGGACATGCTCAGTAAGGTGATCTCTGGACTTAGACTCCAGAGCACAAGGCTGCACCAGTACATCACTGGTTACAATAAACTTGGCTGGAGAGCCAGCAGTAACCAAATGTATTATTATGCATTTATATAGCGCCATTTATTCCATGGTGCTTTAAATGTGAAAAGGGGAAATATAGACAAGTATAATAAACATGTGTAAGACAAGGGACACACAAGTACATAAGGAGAGGGGACCCTGCCCGCGAGGGCTCACAGTCTACAGGGATGGGTGATGATACAGTAGGAGAGGGTAGAGCAGGTCGTGCGTTGGATCAGTAGACCAAGGATCATTGCAGGCTGTAGGCTCGTGGGAACAGGTGGGTCTTCAGGTTCTTCTTGAAGGTTTCCGTTGATGGTGAGAGTCTGATGTGTTGCGGCAAATGTATCACATGAACCTGAGCAAGAGGCTGAGACCGACGTCTATACTGAGCAGCACCCGCAGCGGCCAGACATGAATGGGAGACCACAGTGCCAGGCAATGCTTGGCATCTATCCTGCGCAATGGGAGAATGCCGACGCCTAACAATAAATTTGCTTTTTATTTAAAATAAATGGAGTCTGTGTCATTTATTTCAGTTAAAGGACTTTATTCTGGCTGTGAGTTTATTTAATTACTTACTATGGGGTTAGTAATGGATATATATCTTATAGATTCCTGCCTATTACTAACTGGGGGCTTGATGTCAGTAGCCATATAACAGCTGACATCATCTCCACAAATATTACCCGAATTGCCACTGCCAAAGGGCAAGTGGGAAGAGTCAAGCAAAGTGCCAGTATTGGGCCATCTAATGGATGCACCTTTTCTGGGAGGCTGCAGGCTGCTGTTTTTAGGCTGGGGAGGCCAATATCCACGGATCAAGTTAAGTCATTAATAAAAGTGTATACATTAATAAAATGGATCAAATTAATTAATTAAAGGGAATCTGTCACCCCTTTTTTGAGATATCATATAAAGACATCATTCAATTGTGTGTCACATAAGGATTCTCTTAGTACTTTTGCTTCCCCTGACCACGCACCTTTCATGCATAAATACCTTTTCTATATCGGTTCAGATGTATGTAAATTGCCGTGGTCCGATGGGCGGGGCGTTTTGGCCTGCTCCCCCCTCCCTGTCTTGCTCTATGCATTTCTTCTTCCTGCATTCACGTAGTGTTTCAGCACTTGCGCATTGCAAAGGCCTCCGGCGCTTGCGCAGTATGCTTTGCCAAACTGTGGTGAAAGCATACAATCGTTACTGCGCATGCAACGGTGTTTTTCAGTGCGGTCTATGCTCTGCTTCCTCAGCTTCCGGGGTACGCAGGGCTTTACTAGGCAGCCGACGTCCAGGAAGTGCATCCTGCATGTGAAGACTTCCGGGGCATAGACAGCGCTGAAAAATACCAGCACATGTGCAGTAACGATTTTATGCTTTGCCCACAGTTGGGCAAAGCATACTGCGCAAGCGCCGTCTGCTTTTTCAATGTGCAAGCACTGAAAAACAACGGCATCTGTGATATTCACAGATGAAATTACATTCAGCAAGTCTAGGAGCAGGGTGGAAGAAGGCAAATAAGCCCCGCCCATCAGACCGTACCGCGGCAGTTTACATACATCTGAACCGATATAAAAAAGATATTTATGCATGAAAGGTGAAGGGTCAGGGGGAAGCAAAAGTACTAAGGGAATCCTTATGTGACACACAATTAAATTATATGTTTATATGATATCTCAAAAAAGGAGTGACAGATTCCTTTTAATAAAAGTTCAAAAGCCAGAATTTGTATTTGGAATTCGCCCTTTTGCGGTTATCCCCTGTGATCTGTTATCATGTGACATAACAAATGAACAAGTGTTATGATCTGTTAAATGATGTAAAAAAATGGATGCTTAAAAATATGGTGTTACAAAAATTCATCCAGTTTCTAGCTGTTCTTTGGGCTGGACAAAAATGTTGTGTAAATCACATTATCTGAGCTAGCTAATAAAGAGTTTGGATTGCAGTAAAATGGAAGACCTTTCAAGACATCAATCTCTTTCAAATGAATGGATCCGAAGCTATATACAGTAGTAATAATTCTATAAAAGGGGCCGTCTGGGGTCGGTCCTCTCCCCTTTTCTAAGTTACAACTCTGACTACAAAACTTAATTGATTATATCCCACAGGGGGTACCTCGTATAAACACGCACATGGTATCATTCTTTGTAGTTTGTTGAATACAATAATTCAAAACCAAACATGCAGTAGTTATGACACATGGTTTAGAAGGAATCCATTTCTCAGTTTCTGAGGGTGCTAGAACCATGAAAATTATGGGCCAGAATGCTGGTTTCGTGCCCTACGCAGATATGTGATTTTTATATCACTGTTGCGTATCATTTTCGCGATCCAGTCTCTTTAATATCGCCCATAGTTTTATTCAGCTGCATGGTGATTAAACAAAAGAGATCTTTTCCTGGCTAGGAGGAAGGGAGAAGAATCCTCACTAGAGTCTCAGATTTCATAGAGCTGCAGGCAGAGAGACACTGGTGTGTGTGTGGAAGGGCTGTGGGGGAAAGAGGAGGGGGTCACCTCTGCAGCGTGTGGCAATCAGAAATCTAATCTGCAGTGTAACAATGGGAGATTCTGGAATGTTCCAGCGACGTCATATCTTACTTATTATTACAGTAACTAGTGAGAGTATCAAACTGAAGAAGACAACTCATGTCTTTTTAGTCTTTATTTTGAGTTGTGACAACTGAGCAATGAGTTTTATATGTTATGTGATCTGCTTTGCATTTGTGGACCTGGTCCGGCTCGGAGTCTAGGTGCTATAGTTTGCATTTTCCTTTTGAACATTTGAATAAATGGAGAATGTTTGCTATTAAACCTTCGATAAAGCTTCACTGCATTACCAGGATCCTCACGGTACAGTAGAGATGGCTGTTTCCACAGACAGTGATACCAATATCTTATCCCTTGGTCTCCTGGCAGTAATCACTCTGATACCCGGACTGGTGATACATCCATTTATTATAGGCACCAATGTCAGTGACTGGTGGAAAGGAAGATCGGTGACTTCTGTTGACCACATTGTAACTTCTCTTGAGGTTTCACGGTTGTGCGCTCAGTGTGCTCTTACTTTATATGTGCTTGTGGATATAGTCTTCCAAAGCAGCCTGCATTCATATGTAATTCTGATTATTGATGCATTTCATGTTTTCTTTTCATACACCAATATTTGGCTAACATCACTGCTCTCCATTGTCTTCTGTCTGAAGATCTCCATCCTCCGCACCAGACTGTTCCTGTATCTGAGGAGGGTGATGTTACCCAGGACTGGTCATTTCATTGTAGCCTCATTGATTCTCTCTGCTTTCATCTGTTTGATGATTCACACTGAGACGACTGATGGTAGAACATACAATACAACCATGAATAATCGAACCACAAATTGCATTTATATTAGTGCTGTATATATTTTTTCTATAGGAGGCTCCATCTCACTACTTTGCTCTTTCACCTCCTCCGTCCTCCTCTTCGCCTCATTGTATCATCACACAGTAAAGATGAAGATGAGCAGTAATTTATCCATCAACTTGGAGACGTATTACTCAGCGATGAAATTTGTGTCTTTCACCTTCATTTATAACACTACATTCCATTTGAGTCATTTTGTTAGTGCTTATTACTACTTTTTTAACTGTTTGGGCTTTACGTGCCTTCATATTGTTTTAGGATTTCAATCAGTTCTACATTCCTCCTACCTGATCTATAGAACAGCCAAACTCCGGAGTCAGATGTCGAAGGTTCTGCAGAATGTCATTGATTTCATATTTCAATAACAGTAACAGAAACCAGAGAGAAAATAGAAGTGGCAGATGATTAGGGTTAAGCCATGGGATTGGCTATCACTATATGGAGTCTTGGACCTCCACAGATCAGCAGCATAGCGGTAAAATCTGCAGCATGTTCAATATTTCTGCAGAATCGTGGAGATTCTGCCGTCATAGGATTGCATTGAAACGCTCACATTACACATGTGGCTATGCCCACCATGTGTAAAGTGAGCGCTTCAAGCATGGATGGTACCCAGGGTCTGGAGTAGAGGAGACTCTCCTCCATGCCCTGGGTACCATATTCCTGTAAAAATAGAATTAAAATAAAAATATCGGGATATACTTACCCTCTGTCGACCCCCGGAGCTCTCTCGCCTCTCAGCCATGCTGCCGGCATCTTCCGTTCCCAGGGATGCATTGCGTGAATGACCTCTGATGGCTTAGCGGTCTCGCATGATGCTACGTCATCAGAGGTCATTGTCGTAAGGCATCCCTGGGAACGGAAGTTGCCGGCAGCACCAATGAGGGGCGGGATGACTCCAGGGGCCGACGAAGGGTAAGTATATCTCTATTTTTTAATTTTATTATTTTTGACATTCTATCTTTTACTATTGATGGCGCATAGGCAGCATCAATAGTAAAAAGTTGGTCACACCTGTCAAGCACTATGCTTGATGAGTGTGATCAACCTGTCCATCACTTTTCCAAGCAATGCTTCAAATTGCTTGGAAAAGCGCAAGCATTCTGCAAGCTAAAACGCTTGCAAAACGCTTGTGTTTTGCGGGAAAACACATGCAAATTCCGCATACGTTTTACCCGCGGTGGGGAGTTGCGGAAATGCTGTGGACATTTCTGCAGCATTTCTGCAACATGGGCACATAGCCTTAAGATATTGAAAAAATGCTTGAGCAATTAAATAAATCTATTTTAGATTAATGGTTGTCATTTTGTTCTGTGTTTTTTATTATTTTACATTTTCCATTCTTGTGGCTTCAGATCCATTTGACACTTACCTTTTATTGTATAGTTAGTCTTGCTTGTTTGTAAAATGCTCTAAGAATTACAGTATATTGTTGTTTGTAAGTTATTAGTGAAGAGCGAACCCATTGATGTTCGGGTTCAGCCAGACTTCTTTAAAAGTCCAGTTTGGGACCCGAACATGACTCGGACATTGAACCCTTTATAAGTCAATGAGGACCTGAAATTCAGTGCTCTAAAATGGCTGTAAAATGGTTGGAGTAAGGGCTACGGGGCTGAAAAAGGAAGAAAGTGTAAGGGGCTGACATTGCTATGGACAGCAGAGACATGCTGCCACTTTAAGAGACAGCACCCCCTTGGCTGATGCGATGGTACTTTCTGTTCTACTCTTCAAAAGACTGCTTTGCTTTGCTCTTCCAGCTATGGAGAGGGGAGGAGCTGATTTCCCAGTGAGTGTTCGGAGCTGGGAGTCTGCAGGAGACTGACGTGAGGAGAAAAGTGTGCAGCTTGTAACTGACTGAACTTGTGGGATTGTGTATACTCTTCTGGGGATAACAAAAGTGATTTTCCTGTGTTGCTGCAATGAGCCATGAAGATATACAGGGAAGGAATTCAGAAGAGGGAACTCACCATTTCTAGGAACAGGCTTGGGATCTTCACACAAGGACAAGACCACGTTGCACAAAGCTGCCAGGGAGGACTTTGCATCATCTTGCAGAAAACTGCAGGGGGCCCCCAGGAAGGAACTGAGACACCAACTTTACTGTGACTGTTAACCCCATGTGCGCACATGTTTAGGGCTTAGGATAGACTGCAATAGACAGAGCACGGTAGCCGTGCAGCCAGTGTAGCAGTCAGGCTATAGTTAGAGTAGCAGCATACTGTACTTTATTGTATTGTTTTGCCTTTTGAAAAATACACTGATCTGTAATAGTTGGTGCACCATGCCCCTGTTTACACTTTCCTAACACTGCATTCCTTGCTTGTAAATAAATTAACCCTTTGTTGTTTGCACCTCATCTTTCGTACTGTAGTCTCTCTGCATTGTGGTGGTCCCACCAGCCATCGCTTCAAAAACTGGGGGTAAGAGCAGGATAATTGCACTGAAAACAAATATGGATAGGAAAATTACTTAAATGTATACTGTCATGGTAAAATATTAAGAGTACCCTACTAGCTACTGCCAATCCAGTGAACAATTTTACCCACAGAGCATGGAGCAGATTACCTCCTCAGAAACAGCTTACAAATTTCACCTACAGGGTATGGTTCACAGGACCCCCTCAGCTCCAAAATGTCAGCACCAGTAGCCTACGTTACAAATGCAGCTGATGAAAAGCTTGTAGGATGATTTTGGATCAACTTGGCGGTCCGCTGCAAGGCTTGCTACAAGAAGTCCACTTAAAAATTTTGTCAATAGAACATTTTTTTTTACATTTTCCTCAAGGAAGCTGATAAATTTCACCAATTGAGCATGTTTCCACATTTTCCCCAGATTAACAATCTCACACCCAAACAATGGGGCACAGGTAGGGTTTCAGAGAAAAGATGCTTTTCTTATCCTGATAAATAAGTCTGTAGTACTTCAAAACAAATTGACTAAATAAAGAAAAACTGCATGTATTTTCGGTCTGGATTTGTATTTATTACTGTATATAGTTATTATATAGTTGACTGAAAGTAAGTGCAGGCCTGCCTGAGAGCCCTACTTACACAGGCTACCCACTAGATGGAGACCCAAATTGGAGTCTCTACATTTCAAAAAATTATTGTCACCCACCACAAAAATGGCCGCACGTCTGCAGGCAGTGAAAGGTATGGAAGATGCACGTCTACAGGCAGAGAAAGAGGCCAAAACCGCACGTCTGCAAGCCGAATCTGTACGTTTGCAGGCAGAGAAAGAAGCGGAAACTGCACGTTTGCAAGCAGAGCTAGAAAAACTTGCGTCAGACAAAGAGACAGCAGCTGCAAATAGCTAAGGCAGAGTATTTGGAAGCTATGAAGAATCCTGATTCTGAGAGATGCAGCAGCATTCTCAGACCAGATCTAGAGCAGCAAGATCCAGCGCAGCACGTGGCAGAGTACGTCCATCAACATTCTGGCATGGATGACAGCCCTGACGCATCATATCCATCAGCCTACACCGATTACCAGCGATCCAATCCTGAACTTCACTACCATAGATGAGGAGACGTCCAGCACAGAGATGTCGACCGCAGCTACCGTTCCACTGAGAAGAAGATACAGCTCCCATCCCGCCTTAAAGGGCCACCTTCTTCACCAAGAAGGAATTGCACAGACTATCCATAGTCAGAAGCCTCTTACAGGTATGGTGATACACCACACACTAGACATGACTATAACACACCGACTCGTACCAGCACTGACGGAGCCACCATGGACTTTGCAAAGTTCTTTGCCCGCCGAGAACTGGTCAGAAAAGAACTTGTAAAGTTCACTGACAAACCTGAGAATTATAGGTCATGACAAACCTCGTTCTGCAACGCCATTCATGGTCTGGACCTTTCTTGTAGTGAGGAGTTAGATCTCCTAGTAAAGTGGCTCGGAAGTGAGACGGTCGAACATGCCAAAAGACTGAGAGACATTAATGTAAAGCATCCCCGCAAAGGTCTACGTAAAGTGTGGGAAAGACCTGTTGAATGCTATGGGACAGTAGAAGTCATAGAAAATGCTTTATATAAAAGAATTGACACTTGGCAGTCCACAAAACTAACATAGTTTCCACAGGCCCTCCTCACAATGTGAATAAACCTCCTCCAGATGAGAGCAAGCCTCAGGATGTCAGCAAATATTGTCATCTACACAAGAAACCACATCCTCTACTAAAATGCAGAGCCTTCAGGGAGAAGTCTTTAGAGGATCGCAAAGGTTTCCTCAAGGAGAACAACATCTCTTCAAATGTTGCGCCACATCCTCTCACTTCACCAGGAACTATGAAGCTAGCATGAAATGTGCAGAATGCAGCAGCACGGATTACAATACAGCCATGCACCCTGGATCAACTCACCAGGAACTATGAAGCTAGCATGAAATGTGCAGAATGCAGCAGCACGGATCACAATACAGCCATGCACCCTGGATCAACTCCAAGAGTGTTGTCACAAGCAGAGGAGCACGATGAGAAGCAGAAAGACACCGACGAAGACACCCCTGAGGTCAGCTCTAAGTGTACGGAGATCTGTAAGGAACTCACAGGAGGAAGGTCCTGTTCAAAAATCTGCCTTGTCCGAGTCTATCCTGCAGGCCGCAAGGACAAAGCCTTCAAGGTATACGCAATCCTGGATGACCAAAGTAACGGGTCTCTAGCCAGATTAATCTTCTTTGACAACTTCAGCATTGTAGGCCTTGGTTCTCCCTACATCCCTACATCCTGAGGACATGTTCAGGTACAGTTGAGATGGTGGGGAGAAAGGCTACCGGATAAAAGGTGGAGTCCATAGATGGCCAAACCTGCCTATCGTTACCGACCATCCTGGAGTGCAACCAGATTCCTGACAACAGGTCAGATATACCTTCACGGGAGGTGGCGACACATCACCCCCATCTAAAGCGTATAGCCCACCTGATACCTGAGATGGATCCAGGAACCCCAATAGCTCTACTTCTGGGAAGAGATATATTACAAGTCAACAAGGCAATAGAATGTATAAACGGCTCCAGGAACGCTCCGTACGTACAGTGGCATGACCTTGGATGGTCATCATTGGAGACGTCTGCCTAGGAGGAGCACATAAGCCGGCCTTAGTCGACAACATGCTTACAAATACTCTTGAAAACGGACGCCCGTCTCTCTTCCAGCCATGTAAGAGTAGCTTCCTGGTCAAAGAGTTGCCACACAATGCTCCTCAACCTTGTCCGTTAGCTGATCATTCCTGTGAAGACCACGCATGTGACGGCAACCAAGATCACATAGGGTGCACAGTTTTCCACAGAACAAGAGAAGACAACAAGGTAGCAATGCCCATAAGAGACAGACGTTTTTGGACATCATGGACTGAGAGATGGTAAGAGATGAGTCAAAGAGTTTGATGGCCCCTCTACCGTTTAAACCCCAGAGGCAACACTTACCCAAAAACAGAGAACCTGTCTATGGTCGATTTGTCTCCCTCAAATGCAAATTTCAGAAGGCACCTGAAATGAGAGCGCATTTCTTTGCCTTCATGGAGAAAATACTTCTGAATGGCCATGCAGAAATTGCACCTGTACTCCAAGATTCTGAGGAATGTTGGTATCTACCCATTTTTGGCTTGTATCATCCTAAGAAACCTGGTCAGATAATAGTATTTGTGTTGAGCGCCAGATATGAGGGTGTCTCACTGACCGATGTCTTTTTGTCTTGCCCAGACCTCAACAACAGACTTCCAGGAGTGCTTCTTCACTTCCGCAAAGATGCAGTGGCAATCATCGCTGACATACAACAGATGTTTCATTGCTTCCTTGTCAAAAAAGAACATAGAAACTATTTGAGGTTTTTCTGGTACCGTGATAAGGACCCATACAAAGACATTGTGGAGTATCGGATGAAAGTACACATCTTTGTGAACGGCCCTTCCCCTGCTATTGCCATCTATGGTCTTCGACATTTAGCCAGAGAGGGCGAAGCAAAGTACGGGTCGGATGTTAGATCGTTTGTGGAGAAGGATTTCTACGTGGACGACTGCTTGAAATCCACACCCACTCCTAAAGAGGACACAAGAAATGCTCAATTTGTCCAATTTGAGGCTGCCCAAAATTGCTTCCAACAGCCAAAAAATGTGGGCAGCTTTTCCCTCTCAAGTTTACTCAACTGATCTAAAAGGCTTGGCTTTAGTCACAGACTCCCTTCCCATGCAACGGAGCCTTGGTTTGCTCTGGGATTTGAAGATAGATGCATTTAGAGTCCATAGACCAAACCGCTGCACGACCAGCTCTACCCTCGCCTACTGTATTATCACCCATCCCTTGAAGATTGTGAGCCCTCGCGGGCAGGGTCCTCTCTCCTCCTGTACCAGTTATGACTTGTATTGTTTAAGATTATTGTACTTGTTTTTATGTATACCCCCCTCACATGTAAAGCGCCATGGAATAAATGGCGCTATAACAATAAATAATAATAATAAATAATAATAATAATTTACCTTTCGGATCAACGAAGAAGAAAAACCTTTCACACGTAGAGGCGTCCTGTCCATGATAAACAGCCTGTACGATCCTGTAGGAGTTGTAACCCCAGTAACTATCCAAGGTAAAATGATGTTGAGAGACTTCACCCAAGAGATGTCTTAATGGGATGATCCGCTTCCCATGGACAAGAGGGATTTGTGGGTAAAATGGAAGAAATCTTTAGAAGCTTTGTCAGATCTTTACGTGGCACGACCATAGGCTTCCGTGCCATCAACAGACATCAAGAAGCAAATGCTGTTAGGCATTGAGCTTCCCCCACTGCACAGGGGGAATCTCAAGCCATGTCCTCTGCAGTCTCCCATTCCTCTGCGGCCACAGAGATTCCTGCTCAGTGGAGATGTCGGTTCCGGCGTCTTGCCCAGGCTGATGCTAAGTGTCTGGTTGCTCCTTCCGGTTCTGCTATAATACCATGCTTGAGTCAGCAGAAAGCAGATGCTTCTGGGACTAAGTCCTGTCTTTTTCTTACTGAGCATGCCCGTGGGATGACCTCTCATTGGAGGTTGAAGGTCACATGCACTGGTCCCATTCCTGCTCGGATTGGTCCACTGGGAAGGTCCCGGAAGGACGCGTCTCGGCCATGCTCTAGCATAGACTCTTATGGTTAGTTGTGTGTGTGATGATGGATGCATAAAACTGGTGACTGACTCATTATAACTACCCTCCCTTGGATACACATGATGTAGGGCTATTAGAGTTAGAGTCAGCGCCTTTTAGTGTCATTGTCTTGAGCCACTGTGTACCCAGTCTCAGCACCACACTTAGCGCCATACTGTGCCATCCAGCACGAGGCACAATTGTACTGCGTCAACAGCAGCGTCCACCAGTAGTGGCGCCATGCGCAAAATAGTGCGCTTTCCTACCCTAAACTTAGGGTGGTGAGTGGTGTCCGCCTGGACAGCGCTGTATGCACATCAAGTGCTTTACCTTTAGTGAGGTTACTCAGGCACCGCTGTTACAGTGCCGAATGCTAGGGGGTCTAGATGGACTCTAACCCCGTGCCATTGGGGTAGGCTCCTGTGACCAAACCCTAGCGTTCATCCTGCGGTATTGCTGCCCTGTGAAGCAACAGGGTTCGCCTTCTAGTTCACCGGGTGAAATTAACCTGTGTGTATTTGCTATACCGCCAGTCAGTGTCCGCCATTACGGAGCAGAAGTTCTATATCTCTGCACGGTGGACCCCAGGCTGCGAATGCACCTCATTATCATCTTTATTATTTGGTGTGATCCACCAGCCCTAACAAAGGCTCTGTATCTTCTGCGATGCCTCAACAAAGGCGATTGCAGCAGTAGCGTATCTGAAAACTACTGACATCAAGGAACAATGCCATGTAAGGCTTGTTATGAGCCGAACAAAACTAGCGCCAGTCCAGGAGCACACAATACCCAGACTGGAACTCTGTGCGGCTGTGCTAGCAGTAGAGTTAGTTGAACTTATCTAGACAGAAATTGACCTGGAAATCAAGGATGTTGAGTTGTACTCAGACATCAAGGTAGTGCTTGGGTACATTTGCAGCGAAACTCGATGCTTCTATGTTTACGTCAGCAATCGAGTGCTAAGGATCAGGAGGTCCACTTGCCCTAAACAGTGGCGCTATGTGTCCACACACCACAATCCTGTGGACCACGCAACTAGATCTGTTGAATCTAGACACCTTAAGGACACGACCTGGTTTACGGACCCTGCGTTCCTATACCGTTCAATGCCTTACAGTGATGAATCAGACACCTTTGAACTGGTAGATCCAGATGCAGATGAAGAAATCCGCCTTCAGGTATCCTCTCTAAGTATGGTGACTTCAGACAATCACCTCAAATCCCACCATTTCAGCAGGTTTTCAACCATGAAACTCGCTTATTCGTGTCATTGCTTGTTTAATTCATATGGCTCAGTCTTACACGTCAACATCACCCACCAGTCAGAAGTCTTGTAAAGGTTGGCACCACTGCAGGCACGCCTTTACCACTCTAAACCTGGAAAATGAAGTGGCATCAGTTGATGCCAAGCGGGGAGTGTTCTGCCCTCTGAATATAGGGCAATTGTGTTTGTATTATGTGCTGGTTTAGGTATAGCACCATCTAGTGGTGGCTAAATTTATAGATGTGTATTTAATAGCATTTGCAGCCTGTGTCTTTAACAGAGTGTTGCATTGTGGGATTGAAGCAATGTACTTTGGGATGAGGAAGATGCCACTTTCTTCTGTGTATTTCATAGGATGCACGTGTTTATTTGTCCTCCTGTAACTCCCCTACATGAGTTTGTTATCCTGGTAAAGCATATCTGGTAAGATTAATATCTTTTCTTGCAATGCAGTGTTGTACAGAGATGTTATTAACTGTATAGCAGCCAGCTCACAGTAGATGTAATTAGACACCTCTGTATTCCATGTAAAGTTTGCATCACACTGTATACTTCCTGTAATTGTGTTAGCTGTGTGATCATCTGCCCAATACTTACCCATGTCTTTTGTATTCTTTATAGTTTTACCACATGTTCTATACTCTCCATCAATAAACAAGTTAGTCTACAGAGAACAGTCTGTTTATTTTGGAAGACAGAAGATGGTTTATGCTGTATGCTAGATTGCACACCGTGTCAACGTATGTGAAGGCAGAACACCCCTCTTATTTTTTAAAGAATCTGCCGGTAACCCCAAACAGGCCATTTGCAGTACTTGCCATGCCCGCATCAGCAGGGGTAGCAGAAGGCAGGCAACCATTCCCCGTAACACCAACATGACTGAAGTTGCCAGTCCAACTGCTAGGTCTTCCCAAGTCTGTTTGTTTTTCAAAGACTGCTGATAATCTCAAAAAGGCCATTTGCACCACCTGCCAGGCCATCATCAGCAGAGGTAGCAAAACTACCAGCCTGACCACCACCAGCATGATTAGGCACATGTCAGCAAAGCACCCGACTTTGTGGGCCGAACACTGTCTGCAGGTGATAACACTGCTTCTTCCACTGTTTTACAAGCCAATTCCGTTCACCGTGCCTGTGAAGATGCCTCGGCCTGCACCTGTTGCTGCCCACAGTCAACCAGCACCATCACCAAGCCAGTCCACATCCTTGTCCCAGCCCAGCCTTCAGTTGTCTATACCCCAGTCATTGGAACACAAGGGGAAATACCCAGCCAATGCCCCACAGGCCACAGTACTTAATTCAAAGCTTTCTGCAACCTGATGGCAGCGGCCATCCCGAAGTACTCAGTCCCCAGTCGCCACTATTTCTCCCGTTGTGTTCTCCCGTATCAGCATTACACCAGTATGGGTCCCACAACATTACCCGTGCCCTCAAAAATGCTGTTACTGGGAAAGTCCACCTAACCACAGACACATGGACAAGTGTTTGTGGGCAGTGACGGTACATCTCACTGACGGCACACTGGATTAACATAGTGGAAGCCGGGACCCAGTTGGACCTTGGGATGGAACACACAATGCACAATGCAGAAGAGTTGTGGACAGCGCTGAAAGAGCAGTCAAATATTTGGATGACACCACTGAACCTACAGCCAGGCATGGTTATTTGTGACAATGGCCAGAACCTGGTGGTGGCTCTGAGGCAATTTGAGCTCACACACATACCTTGCCTCGCCCATGTGCTTAACCTCATGGTTCAACGTTTTCTCAAAAGCTACCCGGAGCTGCCGGATCTGCTAATGAAAGTACGCCAACTGTCTGCCCATTTTAGAAAGTCAGCTTCAGCTTCAGCTGCCCTTGCCGTGCTTCAGCAGCGTTTGCAGCTTCTGGCTCAGCGACTGGAGTGTGATGTCCCCACGCATTGGAACTCTACACTGCATATGTTGGAAAGGATTTGTGAGCAGAAGAGGGCAGTTGTTGACTACCAGCATCAACATGGCCATTGATATTCAGTTCAGACTCCACACATAAGACCTCAGGAGTGGACATGGATGTCAGACATATTTACTATCCTCCAGAACTTTGAGGACTGCACCAAGATGGCTAGCGGTGATGACGCCATAATTAGCATCACATCCCGCTTTTCTGCATCTTGAAAATCTCTCTGCTCACAATGAAAAAGGATGCATTGCAGGCAGAGCACGAGGACCTGGAGCAAGGAACCATACAGGGTGATTACACTCAGCACAGGCTAATTTCGTTGCAACATGGGTTGGTAGACAATGAGGAGGAGGAAGAACAGGAGCTACTTTCATGCGCTATAGACGGTACTACAAGCACAGCTGTCATACCGTCTGTTCAGCGGGGATGGCCTGAGGACAGGGAGGAGGAGGATGAGAAGGATGAGGAGGACAGCATGGTCAGTCGTCCTGCTGGTGAGGACATGGAAGTCTTGCCGGTTAGCAGTCTGGCATGCGTTGCTGACATTATGTTGCTCTGCGTTTCCCGTGACACTCGCATTATAAAAATTTTCAGCGACACTCATTACTGGTTAGTGACACTTCTAGACCCACGCTACAAGGCGAACTTTCAATCTCTTCTTCCAGAGGCAAAGAAGTGTACAAAAATGTTGCTGTAAAAGAGGGCCCTTGTAGCGGAATTACTGAAAAAATTCCCATGTGAGAATGCTGGCAGCAGACGTCAGAGTTTGTTGTACAACCAAGGAGTCCAAACAAGAGAGACAGAAGTACAATCCATCTCAGGCAGGGGAACAATGGCAAAGTTCTGGGACAGTTTTCTCAGACCCTCCCATCGTACCGGCACAGAGGCAAGGGGTGCTGTCTCAAGAAATGCAATGTTTGGGAAGATGCTGAGGGAGCACTTGCAGATCGTACAAACATCCTCTGTGATTCCTCTGTGCCTTTTAATCATTGGGTATCCAAGCTGGACACATGGCATGAACAGGCTCTCTACGCCTTGGAGGTCCTGGCCTGCCCTGCTGCTAGCGTTCTGTCAGAGCGTGTTGTTAGTGCCGCTGGTGGAATTATAACAGATAAGCGCATCCGCCTGTCAACTGACAATGCTGACAGGCTGACTCTTATAAAAATGAACAAGGGCTGGATTGGGCAAGACTTCTGTACACCACCGATTGAAAACAGCGAAACATAACCTCAAATACATTGTCTTATTTGTGGAGGTGTATTCTCATGCACCTCTTCACAACCACACATGGGTATCCGCTTCCTGATTTGGTCTGTTTGGTGTTATCCTTCTCCTTATCCTTATCCTCATCCTCATCATCCACAACCAGTAGAACACCAGGGTGAATGTATTCCTTGATGCAAAAGTCACTCAATTTTTGTGCAAGGGTGTTTTTATGATGCCCGTTCCTAATTTGAAACAAAAACAAATGTTACTCCCCCAGGGAGAACTGTCATAAAAATGAGATGCACGTATATTCTTCCCATTTATTCTTAAATTTTCCAGTTTTACTATCTCTGGACCATCCTCTTAGGACCTAGTGTATACCTCTACAATAGAAAAATTTTGAAATACTATTATATTATAATTTAATTTATATCCCTGTCGCTGAGCTGTTGCTAGGGACAAACATATCTCGTTGGACACATTCTGGCTTCATATCTATGGACCTGTGTTCACCCCTCCCTTTTGTTATTTTCTTTCATAGGTGGATTCAAATTTTTTATTTATTTGTTTGATTTCAGTATGATTTATCATTATGTCTCCTCATTCTCCACCAATAGATCACCAGGGTTAACGAGTTCTGGGCTGCAACAGGCAGCCAAATTTTTGGCAAGGGTGTCTATGATACCCATAGTATATTTTTAAAAAATGTACCCCCCATGGGGAAATGTTTGTCAGTCCAGGCACTGCGTGTCTGGGCATTACAAGTGTAGGAGACACGATCCTTTACATTGGGCCTAGTTTTTGTAATGAGGCCTTCATAAATGTCTCCTCATTCTCCGACACTAGATCACCAGGGTTAACATGTTCTGTGCTGCTACAGCCAGTCCAATTTTTGGCAACAGTTTCTATGATGCCCATAGTTTATTTTTAAAAAATGTACCCCCATGGGGAAATGTTTGTCAGCCCAGGCATTGCATGAATGGGCATTACAAGTGTTGGAGACCCGATCATTTACATTGGGCCTAGTTTTTAATGAGGCCTTCATCAATGACTCCTCCTTCTTCGCCACTAGATCACCAGGGTTAACTTGTTCTGTGCTGCTACAGGCAATCTAATTTTTGGCAAAGGTGCTTTTATGATGCCTGTTAATAATTTGAAACCAAAATAAATATTACTCCCCCAGGAGGAAACCTCTTAAAAATGAGATGTACATATATTCTTCCCATTTATTATTATATTTTCCAGTTTTACTATCTCTGGATCATCCTCTTAGGACCTAATGTATACCTCTACAACAGAAAAATATTGAAATACTATTATATTATTTTTTAATTTATATCCCTGTCTCTGAGCTGTTTCTAGGTACAAACATATCTTGTTGGACACTTTCTGGCTTCATATCTATGAACCTGTGTTCTCCCCTCCCTTTTGTTATTTTCTTTCATAGGTGGATTCACATTTTTTATTTGTTTGATTACAGTATGATTTATCATTATGTCTCCTCATTCTCTGCCACTAGATCACCAGGGTTAACGTGTTCCGTGCTGCTACAGCCAGTCCAATTTTTGGCAAGGGTGTCTATGATGCCCATAAAATATTTTTAACAATTTTACTTCCCCAGGGGGAAATGTTTGTCAGCCTATGCACTTAGTGTATGGGCATTATGGGTCTAGGAGACCCGCTCCTTTAAATTGGGACTAGTTTTTAATGAGGCCTTCCTGAACGTCTCATCATCCACCGCCACTAGATCACCAGGGTTAACGTGTTCTGTGCTGCTACAGCCAGTCCAATTTTTGGCAAGGGTGTCTGTGATGCCCATAGTATATTTTTTAAAAATGTACCCTCCATGGGGAAATGTTTGTCAGCCCATAATCTTAGTGTATGGGCATTACGAGTCTAGGAGACCTGCTCCTTTGTAATGGGACATTTTTTTTAGGAGGCCCTCCTCCATGTTTCTTCCAAGGGAGGATTGGGGTGCGTGCAAATTTGGGTCAAGGCGGCCCTTGCATTCAATGCATAAGGAAACTGTATGGCAATACCAACTGAAGAGTAAAAGAAGAAAAGAAGGCACTATAATGGTGCGACCACCTGATAGCAAAGTGGAAAAGACTTTATTGTAACAAGGAAAGTGCACATGCATTAGCACTAGAACTACCGGAGGGGTCATTTTGACCCTTTTGCTATTTCTTTTTCCTATAATTTCTAAAATTTTAACAAATGAGTTCTGACTTTTCGTGACTTTTATTTATTCATGGTAGTGTATATTTTAGGACACAAAAATGAATTGTAACTTTTTCAGGGGCCTGGATTTTACAATTCATACCTATAAGTACTGAAGGGGTCAATTTGACCCCATACATAAAAGTAGTAGTAGGCAAGTCACCTAATATTACAGAGTACAGAAAATCACAGTGCTTCTACCTAGTTGTAGAGTGTAATTGTATCTTTGCATATCAGGGATGATTCAGCATTTTGTTTTGTCTGAACATGTTTGAGCCATGTCTCTTGTAGCGATTCCTGTCTGCACTTCAGTAGCAAACATTACAGTTGAAGCTACAACTCTGCATGTTTGTACAGTGTCATTTTCTTACTTCTGCGATCTTACAAGTCCCTTTTTGCGACGTATATTTGAAGCATGAGTAAAGCAGAGGGGTCTGACAAGTGATGAAATTTTGAAATGTCTTCAGAATTTATCTGAAAATGAGTCAGAAGAAGTGGCCCATTATCAGCAATGTCTGAACCACAAACAAAAGGACAAGAAATCCGCAAGCGTCGAAAATGTGGAGTTGGAAGATGCAGCGAAAACAAAACAACAAAAACTTGCGCAAGCTGTAACAAACCAGTTTGTGGAAAATGCACTGGGAAAGTGGAAGAAAGTACTGTTTGTGTTAACTGTTGGACACCGCATGCTATGACCATGTAAAAGGAAAATGTGTTCTGTACTTGATCTTAACACTGTTCCTACTAAGTTAAAATAAATGTTCTTTAATTTGATGGTGGAGGATATACTGTGCCACAAGGTCTAGCTTAAATAGAGGTAAGTGCACTTACCGATGTTGCCCTGATCGTCAAAACCTGTGTTGGCTGTCCGGGAACAGCTTAATTACATCCATATGTGCTGGCGCTATGTATTGCCGTTATCTCAAAACAGCATGCGGGTCAAGCACCGGAAGTGACCCAGTGCGCATAAGCAAGGAGGGCTGAGGAGGAGAAAGAGCATCGCTTATCCTGTTGCCACAGTAACAGGCAGCGTGCGGATCACGATACGTGCCAGACTCCGGAAAGGACCCAATGCGTGTGCGCAAGGGGCCAGAGAAACATACCAGAGCGCCGTAGCTCATCCGCTTGCGTGTCATAATGTGTTTCAGGTACTGGACATTTACAAAGCGCATGCACCAACAGATTAGAGGACAAAAGTATAATAACTCTGCCAATCATAGTACCACGCCGGTGCCAAAATAAAAGAATATATACTACATTATTATTTATGTATGGTCAAGATAACCCTGCAATACCCATAGTAATAAATGATCAACCTAATTAAACCTGAATGACCTAAAAACTATAGGTTCTGGCATGTTAATGATAACATCCCATTAACCCTCCTAAGCTAAATTATTAGTAACGGACTTAAGGGTATGTTCACCAGTCTATCCAGCAGTGGTGTACATAATCTAACATCAGCGTGGCAACATGGATAAAGACAACAGAAAACCCCACAAAACTACAAAACTACAAACCCCACAATAGATAACCAGTAGGCACACATAAACAGCCAAATCACGGCATCAAAAACCCTGCATATAATAAGTCCTCATTGATGCCATGAGGTGCCACCGTAATCAGCTTATAAGTCCACCTCAGCTCCAATCTCAGTAATTCCCCTTGCCTATCTGATTTAAGTATATTGTAGGGCAGTCTCTGCAAGCCAATAACACGTAGACTCCGAGGGCTACTTGAATGTTCCTGTAAAAAATGAGCAGGTACTGTGGATAAAGATTTACCCTTAGTCAAATCCTGCCTAGCTAAATTAATATTAGATATATGCTGTTGCGTGCGCCTGCGCAACTCCTGCGAGTTCTGCCCGACATAAATTTTGGGACAGGCGCACACAAGAGCATATATAAGATCGCAAGATTTGCAGTTGACATAATCCCTGAGGGTATATACCAAGGAATCTGCCGGGTTAGTGAAAGGTAAACCTCGTTGCCCAAAGTTCAAAATACTGCATTCTCCACAGGGGTATGTACCTCGCAAACGTATGTCTGGACCTAGTCTAGTAGTCGGTCTAACAAAATGACTCCTTGATAGTGAATCCCTAAGATTAGGGGCTCGTCAAGCCGGTAAAGCCGGCTTAACAGGTAGGAGATCAACAATTTTCACATCGGCTTTCAAAATGTCCTAAAGTTTGTGGAAGAGTTTGGCAACATTTGTCCACTGATTATGGTAGCCCATAATAAATCTCAATTTAGAATCGGATTCCTTTGGCCTTGGGTTTAATAACAAATCCCGGGGCGTTGAATCTGCACGTTCAAAGGCTTGCGAGATTATAGACTTTGGGTAGCCTATGGCCCGGAATCGATCAGTGAGGAATTTGGCTTGAACACGAAAATCCTGTTGTCGGGTACAATAATGGTGAAGCCTCGCAAATTGTCCAGTTGGAAATCCTCTTTTTAGGTGGTATGGATGGAAATTTCGAAGTCCAATAAATGATTTGAGGCAGTGACCTTACGATACAAATCCGTTGTGATATGGTCGCCTTGGAGAGAGACCCGCTCCTTTGTAATTGGACATTTTTTTTTTAGGAGGCCATCCTCCATGTTTCTTCCAAGGGGGGACTTGAGGATAAGAGTTTGTGAAAATGTATAGAAATCCGGGGATTTGAAAATGTAACCTCTGACCTACTTAACAAAGTCTAAAGTTTCAAAGTAGAGTAAACTTCCAAAAACAATGGTGGTTGAAATGGTTCTTATTAGAATAGTTTTTCTACCTCCATCACAATTTTAAAAATAGGAAGAGGAGGAATGCTACAGGGTACAATTCCTAGAAATATCAATGGATCCAGAGCAAAAGCGTAACTAGTGGGAGTAGCAAACCAAAGAAAACAACTCATGTCTTTTTAGTCTTTATTTTGTGTTGTGACAACAGAGCAATGAGTTTTATATGTTATGTGATCTGCTTTGCATTTGTGGACCTGGTCCGGCTCGGAGTCTAGGTGCTATAGTTTGCATTTTCCTTTTGAACATTTGATTAAATGGAGAATGTTTGCTATTAAACCTTCAATAAAGCTTCACTTTGTTACCAGGATCCTCACGGTACAGTAGAGATGGCTGTTTCCACAGACAGTGATACCAATATCTTGACCCTGGGTCTCCTGGCAGTAATCACTCTAATACCCGGACTGGTGATACATTCATTTATTATAGGCACCAATGTCAACGACTGGTGGAAAGGAAGATCGGTGACTTCTGTTGACCACATTGTAACTTCTCTTGGTGTTTCACGGTTGTGCGCTCAGTGTGCTCTTACTTTATATGTGCTTGTGGATATAGTCTTCCAAAGCAGCCTGCAGTCACATGTAATTCTAATTATTGATGCATTTCATGTTTTCTTCTCATACACCAATATTTGGCTAACAACTCTGCTCTCCATCGTCTTCTGTCTGAAGATCTCCAACCTCTGCACCAGACTGTTCCTGTATCTGAGGAGGGTGATATTACCCAGGACTGGTCATTTCATTGTAGCCTCATTGATTCTCTCTGCTTTCATCTGTCTGATGATTCACACTGAGACGACTGATGGTAGAACATACAACATAACCATGAATAATCGAATCACCAATTGCATTTATATTAGTGCTGTATATATTTTTTCTATAGGAGGCTCCATCTCACTACTTTGCTCTTTCACCTCCTCCGTCCTCCTCTTCTCCTCATTGTATCATCACACAGTAAAGATGAAGAGGAGCAGTAAATTATCCATCAATTTGGAGACGTATTACTCAGCGATGAAATTTGTATCCTTCACCTTCATTTATAACACTACATTCCATTTGAGTCATTTTGTTAGTGCTTATTACTACTTTTTTAACTGTTTGGACTTTACATGCCTTCATATTGTTTTAGGATTTCAACCGATTCTCCATTCCTCCTACCTAATCTATAGAACAGCCAAACTCCGGAGTCAGATGTCCAAGGTTCTGCAGAATGTCATTGATTTCATATTTCAAAAACAGTAGCAGAAACCAGAGAGAAAATAGAAGTGGCAGCTGATTTGGGTTAAGCCATGGGATTGGCTATCACTGTATGGGGTCTTGGAGCTCCACAGATCAGCAGAATGAATGGAGCTGTGCCTTTATTAGAGCACCATATTTAGTATAAGAAATTCCGGCACTCAAAAGAAATATATGCAGAAGAAATTTATTTGTACAACAGATTCTCCCAAAATTATATGACGTTTCAGTCTACAACTCAGACCTTCATCAGACTAGAGGTATGGAGATCATAGAATCATAGAATCGTAGAGTTGGAAGGGACCTCCTGGGCCATCTGGTCCAACCCCCTGCTCAAAGCAGGATTCGATAAATCATCCCAGTCAGATATCTGTCCAGAGATATATGTGAGCATGGAAAGTCCATGGAAGGCAGCCACGATAAGTAGCAATATTCTCCTTTTTGGAGGGGAGGAGAGAGATATCAAGGTCTTGGGACAAAGGGAGAGAGTCCCTGTGGGCACATAGTCAGGCGTGCATGCAGCCCTGCCAGGGGGGCTGGGTCGCCCCGTGGTCAAGCACCATGGCTCTATTATTTTTCCAATAACACACTTTTGCAGCTGAGACTGGTACTGCTATTCCAATTCTTGTAAATTGGGCTACATGTTTGTGCTCATCTCATTGGGCGTTCATATAGGGTCTTTGTTTAAGTGGAAATGGGAGCCCCCATTTTCCCTAATCCTTTCCCATCCCCATAAATCATTCTGGGATCGTCTATGTTATGTTTTTCACTTCATTTATGTAGTTTAGAAAATCTAACTAAGGTTTGAGCTTTTACATTACTGCAATTTAGAGCATTAGCCACACCCAAGCAAGGGGGCACAGCAAGGTCACCGGTAGGGTTGCAGAAAAAAGAGGCTTTTTTTATCCTGATGAATAATTCTGTAGTACTTCAAAACACATTGACTAAATAAAGAAAAACTGCTTGTATTTTCGGTCTGGATTTGGATTTATTACATAGTTGACTGAACGTAAGTGCAGTCCTGCCTGAGAGCCCTACTTACACCGTCTACCCACTGGATGGAGACCCAAATTGGAGTCTCTACATTTCAAAAAATTATTGTCACCCACCATAAAAGTGTCATCAATTTCCACAGAGTAGACAGAGTAGAAACATTATAATAGGTCTCCGACTCACCTTCCACTACAGGTTTCCCACCAGATGGAGGCACAACTTTCAGTCTCCACATTAAAAAAAATATTGTCACACACCATTAAAGAAACATCAATTTCCACAGAGCAGAATATTTTAACACCACTCTGACACATATTCCACCACAGGGAACCCACTAGATGAAGACCCAGCTTGGAGTTTCCACATTTCAAAATATTTGCAACATCTGTAAGGGGGTGAAACACAAGAAGAGCAAGAAATGGTTTACCTCCTCTGCTCCATGCCTGGAACCATATTGCTGCACAGTAGGTTTGCGAGGGGGATGGCACTTAGACCTGGACTGACTGCATCATGGGCCTGTCAGTTGCAGTGGGGAGGAGGAAGTTGTGCTGCACAGGAAGGAAGCAGGGCAGAGAGTGGACAGACAGGGCACACTGAGGAGAGAGCAACTTGGGCAGCCGTCAGTACAAGATGCAGCCATGCTCCGGGAAGGAGAAAGAACTCCCGTTCAGAAGGCAAAAACTGGGAGACTGCACAGAAAGATCGCAGCTTGTGGCTGTGTGGAGCCAGAGTTTGCAGTGACAGCAGAGGTGTGTCCTGACTCCCATGCTGAGACTGTGCCATGTGTTGAGACTGTGGCTCTTGCTGAGACTGTCCCATGTGTAAAGACTGTGCCCTGTACAGAGCCTGTGCCCTGTATAGAGACTGTGGCTGGTGCTGAGACTGTGCCCTGTGTAGAGACTGTGGCCCGTGCAGAGACTGTTGCCTGTGCTGAGATCGTGCGCCGTGCAGAGACAGGGGCCCCTGCAGAGATAGTGACCCCCGCAGGAAGCCACGGTACCTACGGTGTTGTGAGCTCTCTTGATCCGACTTTTGAGGCAAGGCTCCCTCTGGTGGATACTGCTGGTAGTGGTGCTGGTCAACATGATGTTAACCCAACAGCTGCAGAAGATAATTGGAGGAGTGGTGGTAGTGACTGGGACTACATAAGTGAGCAGACTTCTCTCAGTGACTGCTGGTGATACTCCTTTCTTTGCTTACTGAGAATCTCTGTCTCCTGCCTGATCCTGCATTTTTTCAGCTAAGTGTCATTTGCTAAACCCTTTGCATCTGTTTTTGCCTTGCTGTCAGGGGCCAGCTTGCTCCCCCTGGGGCTGCTGGCTCCTGCCCTATATTTTTGTATCCTGTGTTTGTTTGCTCAGTCCCCTGCTGTATTAGCCTGTTGCTAGCCGCCAGTTCCCACCTGAGTGCTGATATAGTGGGGGCGAGGTTGTTCAAACCTCAGTATTTTTGTACATCAGTCGTGTTGGAATTATTAGGGTTTTACGTGATTGCAGGCAGTGCCTTTTCTGTCCTGTCCTATCTAGTCAGTGTGGGCCCCATCATTTGCTCAGTCTATTTTCTGTCTGTGTTTTTGCTTCATCTTGTCTCACCGACAAAATATGTTTGGGGGCTGTCTATTCCTTTGGGGATCAGCTCCGGGGCAGTTTAGATTTAACCTTTCTGTCTTTAAGCTTAGTTAGTCCTCTGGCTGTGACGAGGCGTCTAGGGCAATGTAGGAATGCTCCACGGCTACTGCTAGTTGTATTGTTAAGATCAGGGTTCTGCAATCCGCTAAGCGACCAACCTCTCTGGTGTTCTGGTGGCATAGCCTATTGCGCTCTCCTCCTAGGTGACCCATTCATAACACCACAGTGTTAGTGCAGAGCCCCTGATTCCTGTGGAGAGACTTAACTGTAGTGTTGAAGAGAAGGACTCAGAGCAGAGGGGACCCAGTTTGTCTTGTACCCCCTCTGGCTCCCGCAGTAACCCCTGAGACCCCGTTTGTCTTGTACCCCCTCTGGCTCCCGCAGTAACCCCTGAGACCCCGCCTGGGGATTATTAAAGACCACAGAGTACAGAGAGACTTTAGACAAGTGCCGCTGGTGATTCGGCGCCAACGTGGGAGAAGCAAGTCCCCTTCAGACTGATAAGTTCTTTCACAGAAAATACCATCTAATACTGTTTAATACTGTTTATGCCTTTTGCCTGTTTTAGGACCTGTTTTCACATTACCATTACTCGCACTGTTATATTGTCAGTATTAATCCCTGTAAATAAACCTCCCTTTAACTGTTGGTCCGTCAGTTCCGTGGTGACATACCCAACACCTGCACTTTATTACACATCAACAGCAGTAGCAACAGCAGGCACAGAAGACACCATAAAGATGGCACAGACTGCAATAACGCAAGATCAGTGCATGACACTAAAAATGATACTGTCACCTAGTCTCCCCAGTCTGAAACTGGGGTGCAAAAGTCATTGCAGAGCCATGACTTGCTCTTTTTGATGAAAGTTAGGTGGCAGCTGGATGCGCTTATCCATCAGGACACCTCCAGGAGCGCTAAGGACTCATAATAGGGAAGCTCAGGCCACTCTTCCATTTTTGATGACCAAAATGCAAAATGGTCCAATCTCTACCGATGGAACTGATATTGAGCGCCAGATACTCCTGCACCATTCTCTCTGTTCTGCTGGTGCATGGACTGGCCTAAAAAATGTGTAAAATGACTCATAGAAATTGCTTATGCCACTTACACTGCTGCTGCTAATGTTTTTGTGGAACACCTTGATGTTCATGGGGTTGGAACTCTAGAACTGCGATGCACACTGTGTGCCTCTCTGCTGTCTTGGGCAAAACCACTCTTAGGATTGTCTGCTAGCATGTTTCGTACGCCAGCATGCATGCGTCACTTTCTAGAGGGAAAAGTATCTGGCTAAATTTACTCTTGTACCGTGGATCTAACAGAGTAGCAACTCAGTAGTCAGCACTATTTCTACAGCAAGAAGGCGCTCATGTGTTGGTCACTTCCATGTCGTCCAAGTCCATGGTGTGTTGGTGTTGGGGTAACACTCAAGGTTTCTTCCTACATTCCCTTTCGCCAACCATGAACAGCAGAGAGGGGATCATTATCCTCTTCATCTCTTGACTGTTGCTTGTCCATCATCTCGTCCTCCTACATTTGTTTCTCGGCTCCTGCACCTTCACTAACAGTTTGTCTGGTACCATGAGCCCCCCTCGATCACTGTAAGACACCTTACCATGGCACCCACATGGGCAACAACAGTCTGGAAATTTGAGATAATGTTATCTTTTCTGCATCCTACACTGCTTCCACCTCTTCCTATGGCACCACCATTCCCTCACACAGACTATTCAAAAGGAACTCCAGCATGTAGATGACTGGAATAGTGGTGCTGATGATGGTATCGTCAGTGCTAGCCATCTTAGTAACCAGCTCAAAACTGTGCAGATCGGTGCAGAGGTACATCATCTGCGCAAGTGTGTTTTGCATCACGTCTGCACAGCGTTGGCCCAGACTATGCAAAAGTACCTACTGCATCAGGTCTCGTCGCTGCTGCCACAGTCACTGCAACATGAGCAGAGTGGAATTCCACCGTGTCAGAACATCCTAAATCAAATCATTAACCAGAGGACCAAAATACCTCTGTAGCGATGCAAATCGATGACCTGCAGTTTGCAATTGGCGGAAGTGATCACACAGAGACCGTGCATTCTGCAGCAGCGCATCCAGGTTGGATAAAGTCAGAGAAATTGCTGTACCACTAGGTTGAGGACACGAGCCATGCAAAGCACGGCGTATGTGAGGTTGCCACGCGTAGGGTTGCCACCAGGTTTGCACACAGCCTTCCCTGCCTCCAGGTTCAGTGGAGACAGCCACCATTGCTCAACATGGATAGCTGTCCACAACTACTCAAGGGCAGCACGGTGGCTCTATAGTTAGCACTGCAGCCTTGCAGTGCTGGGGTCCTGGGTTTAAATCCCACCAAGGACAACATATGCAAGGAGTTTGTATGTTCTCCCCATGTTTGCTTGGATTTCCTCTGGGTTCTCTGGTTTCCTCCCACATTCCAAAGACATATTTATAGGGAATGTAGATTGTGAGCCCCAGTGGGGACAGTGATTATAATGTATGTAAAGCGCTGTGGGACTAATGGAGCTTTATAAATGAGCAAAATAAATAAATAAACTCTTTAGCTTTGTGACTGAGATCTCCAAGGCGTAATTTGAATACTGCCTGATTTTGGTGAGCCGCAGCTGTGCAGTACAAAAGTGGGTGAGATTGTATTTGCACTGTTGGAATGAGTGTCTGATTAAGGGTGAGGTGGAGGACTTAAGGCCCCGTCACACATAGTGAGATCGCTGCTGAGTCACAAGTTTTGTGACACAACAGCGATCTCACCAGCGAGATCGCTGTGTGTGACAGCGATCAGCGACCGGCCCCCCTGCCGGTATCGCTGATCGCTGTAGGAAAGCCCAGGACTTTTCTTTGGTCGCTGGTCTCCCGCTGGCCAGCACGCATCGCTTAGAAACCCGATGTGTACATTAGTTACCAGCTCCCTGCATCAGCGCGCTGGTAACTAACGAACACAGCGATGCCGCGCGCTCGGCGTTGCTGTGCTGATCGCTGGTGAAGCTGTCTGTTTAACAGCTCACCAGAGATCACATAGCGACTTACCAGCGATCCTGACACGTTGATATCGTTGTCGGGATCGCTGGTGAGTCGTTATGTGTGACGGGCCTTTAGAGGACTCTAAGGAGCCAGAAGCAGTGGGGGAACTGTTAGACCCAGAAGTTTTCCCCACAAGCCTTGGAGATTCAAAGACTTGTGGAGCAGCCCCTTGACTGCATGCACCCAGTGCCCAGACAGTGAGATGTAATGCACCAGCCCAGGGTGATGTCGTCTGTGACATGCTGGTGTAGTACACTCACAGCTTTCTTAAAGAAGTAATGGCTACTGGGCAACTGGTACTGGGGGACTGGGACAGCTATCAACTTTCTGAAGCTGCCTGTATACACCAGGAGGAAAGGAAGCATTTCTGTGGCCAATAGATTGGAAATGGTGGAGTTAAAGTTCTTAGATTTGGCCTGTGTAGGAGGAAACAATGTTGTACATGACCACAACTGCAGGACGGAAGACTGGCTGCGGTGCTGAGAGAGGGTGGAGTATGGAGAACAGGATAAACTGTTGGAGTGTGAGTGATATTCATACAGAGATGTTATGGTGGATTGAGAAAGATGTATTGTGCTAAGTGACACAAAAACAGCAGTTGTGTCCACTTTCGTAACAGTTGACGAGCTCTCGCCATCCCTGACTCTAGCGGGTAAAGAAGGTTTCTGCGGCTGGAGACCTGTGTGAGAACACTTGGCACAGTGACGGAGGAGGAAGAAGCAGCAAATGTGGTTGATGGTATGGCCAGTGTTTGGCAAGGCCCACCAGTCTGCATTTTAGTGCAGTGAGATTCCTACACTGAGACATATTGAACGGGCATGTGTCGACTCATGCATGTAGTTGTCAAATTATTGCAAACAGGGGCTTGCACCTGAGGAGGGAACCTATATTCTGTCTGCCCTGTGTGGTGAAGCCAGTTCTTGTATGATCAATGATTTTATTTGGAAGGATGATTAATATATTGCACATGATTTCAGAACTTTGTCTTAAAGAAGTGGTTGAAAAGATGCCCAGCTTCAAAATTATTATTTTTTTTCTTTAAATGTACCCAACTTGTTTTCAGATTATTACAGAATGGGGCTTTGGAATTTTAGCTTTATTTCCCTCCTATGTTTCTCTGGATTGGATGCATTGCGGTTGACTTGTGAGTTGTCACCACATGGTGATTAAGGGCAGCGTTCAGTGCACCTGCTGGTCCTCCATAATCCTCCACCGTTCTCCCACTCCTGTAAAGCCAGAGATGTCATTGAGGAGGGCAGAGATACTGTAGATGGGACATTAGTTGATGAGTAGGTATTTTGGCGTAAAAAAATAAAAACACTCCAGGCCACATATTGAACAGTCTGTTAACTCTGTGACACACCTCATCTATCTGTGGGCTACAAAGTGCGCTTTTGAGACTTCCGTTCACCTTTTTTTTGCTGTGTGTTACCCAAGCTCTAAACACTATTTTGGGGTAAAAAATGTAAAAATACAGGCCACATATTGAACAGTCTGGTATCTCCTTCAGACGCCTGGTCTATCTGTGCTCTACAAATAGTTGCTTTTCAGGCCTACATTCCAATTTTTTTGCTGTCTGCTACCCTAAGTTTAGTATACACTATTTTGGGGTAAAAAATAAAAAAATACAGGCCACATTGTGAACATTCTGGTGTCCTTGTGACATGCCTCATCTATCTGTGGCCTACAAATTGTGGCATTAGATTAGAGTAGAGGCTTACATTCACCTTTTTGAAAAATGGAGAAGGTGTGTAGCAAGAGATGGGGAAGTGGAGGTGCATGGTGATGGTGCATAGCAAACAAGCAAAGGTATAAAACAGCATCATGTGAACTGCCAATACCAGATGCCGATAGTATTGGATAAACGGAGGATCAGTCGCTCACGACATATAGCATGGGGATGTGGAAACTACAAAAATTACGACCATGTTTTAGGCATACAGGCCACAGTGAATGAAGATCTAAATTTACTTAAAACTCTACCTAGACATTTTAAGGTCCATCATGGCGGCTGTGACAGTAGTGGCCTAAAAGTGAAGGGCATAGACATGATTGATGTGGGGATTCGGGGTGGGAGAGTGTCTCAACAGTTGGCCCAAAAAGAGACACGATGGATATGGACACTGGACACGGTACAGCCCCAGGGATTAAGTGAAAATTTGTCATATGTTCCATTTTTATGATCACCCCTATGTTTGGAGCAGTGAATGGATATGCATTGTCCAGCAGTTTTGATTTTATTTGATTTTAACTTTCTTTTTGTTTTAGTTTGTTTTAGATTTTTTCACGGTTTGGACTGGAGTAGCACGGAAGATCATGGGTCTCCCCTTCTGCCATGGATGAAGATTGTCCTTCTTCCCTTCCCTTCCTTCCCCCCCCACCCTTCACCTTCCCTCCCCTTTCCTTTGACAAGGCTATGCGACACATGTATTATGTCATTTTTCATGTTTAATCAGTTTTTGGTTTATGTTATTATTTTTTACTTTCTGTACTTATGTTCCATTTGCCTTGTCATGTTTCTGCATAGTGAGATGTACATACATATAGATATATATGCTTGTTTCTTTGCCTGTACAGAGTATCCCATGTATGAGGAATGTAGATTGTAACATCCATTATTGTCCCATGTATGAATGATTTTGTAATATGACATTATGTCTTTATATTCAAATCTATATTTACATATCATGTGGCTCTAATGTGATGCAGATATCCTCATCTAATGTAATGTAGGGATAATCTGACACCTATATATCTAGGTGAATTTGAGTCTATTCAACAGTATAGATAGTCTCATTATGCTCTTGGACATTCTCCTCCATGCTTCAGTGACGGTGGATCTGATGTGGCGCTGACTTTGCACGCGTGTGGGCCATGTACCGGGGCGTGGGCTGGCCTCTGTGTCTCTATGCGGTGGGGGAGTGTCTGACCTTCTTTTGGGCCCCTCCCACTGCATGACGCTGTGCCCATCCTGCGTCCCCGGTTGCCATGACTGCACCCGCGTCACTTCCGGTCAGCGTCACGGGCACTTCCGGTCCGGCGGTATTTAAACTCACCGGTTTTATAACACCTACGCCCCCTGATGAAGGAGATTCTCTCCGAAACACGCGTCGGGGAGACGAGTTGACTACCCGGCCTTCCATATTCCATCTTCTGAGGTAATGTTCCACTCCGGTACTGTTCACTCCTATGTGGGTGGGCAGATTGTGTGCCATGTGTAGGGGTGGATAATATGCCCCTGACTCTCGGGATATCACATTGCCTGTGTATTTATATTTATATCTATCTGTGATTTGGTCACATTGTAAAAATTGTAAATTGGCACGGATGTATATTGGCAGCCAAAAAAAAGGGGGGGGTCTTTCAGACTCCTTTGCAGATCCAAGGGCTGTAAGGCTAAGCTGGTAGTCAGTGAAGGTGGTAATTACCTTAATTTAATTGCATACTTATGTATATGTAAATATGGTCAGGGTAGGTCACGTGTCCTCTAGCACTGCAGCACTTTGCTCTCTTTGCACATGTTCCCCATTTTTCCTGTTCTGTGTATTTTCCTTAGTAAAGTATATATGTTGTTGTTATTTGGATCTATTGGTCGTAATTTTTGTGGTTTCCACATCCCCATGGTGATGGTGCATGCAGAGGTCAAGGCCGTGGGCAAGTTGAAAGTGGGCCACCACAAACATCCACATGTTATTGCTCGACCGTCATGTCCCAATTACTAGGGGACCGCAGCAGCACACCACTCTTGAAGCCAGAGCAAGCTGAAAAGGTTTTTGGTTGGATAGCAGATAATACTTCCAGTTACTTTGCCACCACCACTAGCACCCTGTCTTCCACACGGTCAAGACTGATTAGCCGTGAGTCTGGACCACATAGTCCTCACCCTGATCCTCCTTCCTCACACCATGCTGAGTGCCCTGAGACAACTGATCCAACGCTTGGACACTCCGATAAGCTATTCACTTTTTCATTTATCAATTCGGGCTTCTCGCACCGCTCCACTTGAAGAGAGGCAAGATGAGATTCCATGTAGCGATGCCAAAACATTTGAGCAGCCATGGTCACACGAAGGTGATGGTGGGAACATGTCACAAGAGGTGGACGATGATGAGACACAATTGCCAGAAACTCAGGAGGAGGACCAGGGTGCGGAATTGGAAGATGAGGTGGTGGATGATACAGTAACTGACTCAACCTGGTAGGAGGACATGCAGAGCGAGGACAGCAGCACGCAAGGGTATGAAGGCGTAGCACCCCAACAGGCAGGAAGACGCAGTGTGGTGGCCACAGACAGAAGGCGGGAAACCGCTTCCCGCAACACCAACATGAGGGAAGTTGCCAGTCTAATTGTAACGTCTTCCCGAGTCTGGTTGTTTTTTAAAGACTCTGCTGATAATCACAAACAGGCCTTTTGCACCACCTGCCTTGCCAGCATCAGCAGGGGTAGCAAAACTACCAGCATGACCACCACCAGCTAGATCAGGCACATGGCAGCAAAGCATCCGACTTTGTGGCCCAAACCACAAGCACCAGGACAGAGTCTGCGGGTAACACCACTGCTTCTTCGACTGTTGTGCGTGAAAGCCAATCCCCTGTTCACGGTGCATGCAGAGATGACTCCTGCCCAGCAGCTGTTGTTAACCACAATCAACTACCAAAATCATCAAGCATGTCCATGTCCTTATCCCAGCACAGCCTTCAGTTTTCCATACCACAGCCATTGGAACGCAAGCAGAAGTACGCCTCCAACGCCCCACAGGCCACAGTCCTAAATTCACAAATTTCTCATCTGCTTGCGTTCGAAATGTTGCCTTTTAGTCTCATGGAGAGGGAAGATTTCTGCAACCTTATGGCGGCGGCCATCCCAAGGTATTCGGTTCCAAGCTGCCACTATTTCTCCCTGTGTCCCACAACATTACCCGTGCCATCAGCCATGCTGTTACTGGGAAAGTCCACCTAACCATGGACATGTGGACAAGTGCTTGCGGGCATGGATGGTACCGCTCGCTGACGGCACACTGGATTAACATAGTGGAAGCTGGGACCCAGTCGGACATTGGGATGGTGCACGTCCTCCCAACTCCGAGGATTGCAAGCCCTACAACAATCTGGATTGCCCCCACAGTCTACAGCTCCAGCACCTCCTCCTCCTCCTCTTCAGCCTCCATCCTTGCAAGTATCACATCAGGCACAAGCTAGAAGCTCTGCAGCACTGCCTCAGCTAAGCACCAACAGGCTGTGCTGAAGCTAATATGCTTAGGTGACAAACTCACAATGCTGAAGAGTTGTGGATAGCTCTGAAAGAGCAGTCAGATCTGTGGCTGACACCGCTGAACATACAGCCAGGCATGGTCATGTGTGACAATGGCCGGAACCTGGTGGTGGCTCTGAGGCAAGGCGAGCTCACACACGTGGCATGCCTGTGCTTAACCTCGTGGTTCAGCGGTTTCTCAAAACCTACCTCGAGCTGCTGGATATGCTTGTGAAAGCACACTATCTGTGTGCCCATTTTAGAAAGTCAGCTACCGCTTCAGCCGCCCCTGCCGTGCTTCATCAGAATTTGCAGCGACTGGTGTGTGAGGTCCCCATGCATTAGAACTCTACGTATACTGCATATGTTGGAAAGGATTTGTGAGCAGAAGAGTGCAGTTGTTGACTACCAGCATCAACAAGGTCATTGTTATTCAGGTCAGCCTCCAGGCATAAGACGTCAGGAGTGGACATGGATGTACCGTCCTGCAAAACTTTGAGGAATCCACCAAGATGGTGAGCAGCGATGACGCCATAATTAGCATCACCATCCTGCTTCTCTGCATTTTGAAAATCTCTCTGCTCACAATGAAAGAGGATGCATTGCAGGCGATGCACGAGGACATGGAGCAAGGAACCATACAGGGTGATCACACACAGCCCATCCTTATGCCATCCCATCGTGGATTGGTTGACAATGAGGAAGAGGAGGAGGATGAAGAACAGGAGCTGTTTTCATGCGCTATAGATGGTACTACAAGCACAACTGTCATACCGTCAGTTCAGCGTGGATGGACTGAGGATAGGGAGGAGGAAGAGGACACCTTGGTCAGTTGTCCTGTTGGTGAGGACACGGAAGGCTTGCCTGTTACCAGTCTGGCATGCATGGCTGACTTTATTTTGCACTGCCTTTCCCGTGACCCTCGTATTGTAAAAATTTTTTGGGTGACTGGCTAGTGAAACTTTTAGACCCATGCTGCAAGAAGAACTTTCAATCTATTGTTCCAGAGGCAGACAGGTGCACTAAAATGGTGCAGTACCGGAGGACCATTGTTGAGGAATTATTAAAAGAAACACTGGTGACAGACATCACAGTGCATTGGAAAGCCAAGTGCAGGCGAGAAAGACACAAGTCCAATCCAGCAGTGGCAGGGCAACACTGAAAACTTTCTGGGAGAGTTTTCTCATATCGTCCCATCGCCCTGGTCCAGAGGCGCGAGATACTGTCACAAGGAGTGGAATGTTTTTGGAAGATGCTGAGGGAGTACCTGGCTGACCGTACCAACGTTCTCCGTGATTCCTCTGTGTCTTTTAATTATTGGGTATCCAAGCTGGACACGTGGCATGAACTGGCTCTCTACACTTTGAAGCTCTTTGCTTGCCTTGCCCGTAGCGTTTTGTTAAGAGTGAGTTTTTAGTGCCGCTGGTGGAATTATCACAGATAAGCACATTTGCCTTTCAACTGAAAATGCAGACAGGCTGACTCTTATAAAAATGAACAAGGGCAGGATTGGGCCTGACTTCTCTACACCACCGAATGATAACAGCAAAACATAACCTCCAATACAGTGTCTTTTTGGGAGGTGTATTCCCATGCAACTCTTCACACCCATATGGGTATGCGTTTCCTGTTTTTGTCTATTTAGTGTCCTCCTCCTCCTTGTCCTCATCCTCATCATCCACCACCAGTAGAACACCAGGGTGAACTTGTTCTGTGATGCTACAGCCAGTCATTTTTTTTTGGAAGGGTGTCTCTGATCCCCGTAAAAAATTTTTAAAAAATTTAACCCCCATGGGGAAATATTTGTCAGCCCATGCACTTAGTGTATGGGCATTCCAAGTATAGGAGATCCGCACCTTTTAATTGGGAAAACATTCATAGGAGGACATCCTCCACGTCTCATCATCCTCCCCCACTAGAACGCCAGGGTGAACGATTTCTGTGATGCTACAACCACTCTATTTATTTACAAGGGTGTCTATGATGCCCGTAAATTTTTTAGAAAAAACATGTACCCCTCAGAGTTAAATTTTAGTCAGCCCATTCACTTAGTTTATGGGAATTCCAAGTATAGGAGACCCGCTCCTTTAAATAGGGAAAACATTCATAGGACTTCATCCTCCACGTCTCTTCAGACATCACCACTAGAACACGAGGTTGAATGTATTCCGTGATGCTACAGCCACTCTTGTTTTTTGCACAGCCTTAGTGTATGGGCATTCAAAGTAAAGGAGAAACGCTCTCTTGTAATGTGAAAAAATTTTTATGAGGCCCTCCTCCATGTTTCTTCCAAGGGAGATTGTGGTGCGTGCAAATTTGGCCCAGGTCTTGCATTCACTTCATGGACAAACTTTATGGTAATAAGAAAACAAGAAGAACGGCAACATTTGTTTCCTGTGGCCATCCAGTACGTGGCTTCCAAGGCTTATGGGGTACGTGTAACTTTGTGGCAAGGTGGGCCTTGCAATCAATGCATATGTTAACAGTATGGGAGAACCAAGTGAATTATGGGAACTATGGTTGCATGTGGCCCTCCAGAATGTGGTTTCAAAGGCTTATTGGGGTGCGTGTAACTTTGGGGCAAGCCAGGCCTTGTAGTCAATGCATAAGCAAACAGTATAGGAGACATACTTTCTTCTAATGGGAACAATTTTGTCATGAGGCCCTCACGTATGTCTGCTCAAATGGTTATTGGGGTGCGTGTTACTTTGGGGCAGGGCAAGTCTTCCATTCAATGCAACATTTTTTCAGGAGGCCCTCCTGTACATCTCATAAAAGGGGTATTGGGGTGAATCATAATTATTGGCAGCCCATCCACTCACTGTATAGGCAATAATAGTTTAGGAGACCCACTGTTTAATAATGGCGCTTTAAGTATATTAATGCCGCCTGATGCCCAAGTAAAAATAGTCTCTGTGACTTTAGGAGTCCCTCCTTCATAAATGAAACAAGATGTGTCTGCTTATGTGTCACACACCACATGGCCAGCTAGGGTTGGTAAATGTTACAATGACATTACCCAGTGAATGCATTTCTATTGGTTGAAAGCAATGTTAAAGTTGAAAAACGCTTCAAAAACGCTGCTTGTGAACATAGCCCAAGTGGGGGAGGAACATTTTTTGTTTGGGGTTAATTATTTTGCCTTATATACAAGTCATTAACCTGGAAAAGATGTACCTTAACATATCTCCCAGAAAAATCCATTTTGCTTTAGTTTTTGTAGGTTTTTTGGTGCACCTGTAAAAAGGGGCGTGAATCTCTCACAACATTGTTTAGAGCTGTGACCTAGGAGTCAGGGGCGATCCCCATGATGTCCCTGTGTCATTTGAGCAGTGTTTCCATCATTTTCAGATGTTTTTAGACCTTAAAAGGACCCCCAGGTCTTTCGTAGACTTACATTGGGCTCGTTGTTCTGTCCGAGTACCCGAGTATGGCAAATTGTTCGACCCGTGCAACGAGCACCCGAGCATTTTAGTGCTCGCCCATCACTAATGGTATTATAGGACTAATGATGCATTTGACGATGATGGGAGTCAATGTGACAGACTGGTTGAGGAGGAGACCACTGACCTCTGTAGACCACAACATCACCTCTCTTGCCACCTCCAAGTTTATCTTCCAGTTTGTTTTTCTCTTTGATCTACTGTGGCATTTTTTCCATCAAGAATCTTCTATTACTTTTTTCATATGTGTTGATTTCATTTTGAGATTTTCCATGTCTTCCAGTTTTCTATTGTCCAGTCTACTCTCTGTCATCTTCTACTTCAAAATTTCCAGTTTCCATAATCCCTTATTTCTAAGAGTGAAGAAGGTGATGTCAGAAAGCATTATTGAGATAATTGCTGGTACTGGACTCATAGCCGCTGCTTACACTTCAGCATTTAACTTGCTCAGAAATATTTTAGAAATTCCAAGAGATTCATTTCAAAATGCAACTTCACGGAACGACGTGGCGACAACCATATTGGATTCCTTTTGACATGTTGTATCATTTATCATATCTTTTGTTTCGACTCTCCTTCTCTTAATCTCCTTGTGTCGTCACATTTTTAGGATGAGAATCAATAGAAATGGATTGCAACATTTGGAGATTTATATTAAGACTATAACATTTGTGACTTTTACTTTCCTAAACTGTGTTTTATATATTACAATCAGTGTAGCAGCTGATTACTTTTATTATTCCTTGGACTTTTTTTAGTTCTTGCCTTGTGGAATTCTTTTTACACACTCAATTCGTTAATTTTGATCTGTGTATCAAAACGGTTAAGGAAACTTTTTCTCACCTTATTCGATTTACAGCCAACTGTTTTTTCAACATTCAGACTTGTGACCCTGATGTAAGAGGTCAGATTGAGACAATAGCTCAGTGACAAAAGTAAAGTTTATACACAGTGTCATGACCAAGGCTGGGTTTTGAGTCCTAGTCTCTCTCTTTCCCAGTCTGTTCGTGTCAGGGGTTAACTTTTCTCTTCCTCATTCTGGTGCCAGGTCTGCTATTTCTCTCCACTGCATCCTGCAGGTGGTGTCAGTCATATTTTCTGCCTACGGCCTGAGTAGCTGACTCTGGTGATACCCTGATTTGTCCTGCTGTATTTAGCTGTCTGTGCCCGTCTATGTTCCTTCTTCTCCTCCTGCCCTGACCCAGTGTTTCCATCAGTGTTTGGATTTCCAGGTGTTTGACTCGGCTTTTGCTTTGACCTGATTCTGTCTCTTGCTTCTGGTACTTCAGCTTCTGATTGGCATTGACCCTCTGGCGCGTCTCTGACCCATTATTTGTTACTTCCCTCTGTAATCAGTTACTCTCTGGTATTGACCCGGCTTGTTTGACTATTCTGCTGCCACCTGGTGGTAGCCTCGCTGCAGTGGTCTGCTCCATGCTGTATTGCAGACCTCACTCCACTCAGTTGCCATGTAGCGGAGTGTGCTTGTACTTGCAGAGGTGCAGAGTGACACATAGATGATAAAAGTAGTTGATCAATAGTAATCCTATAATGATACCCCAACTCATTCCTTGGTAGAATTGTGTTCATGAAGGTTTTCAATTATGAATATGGCTTTGTAGTCATGAGTGATGCTTCCACAAGCCACCCAATTTTTAGAATCACCAATAAAATCAAAGCTACTGAGGATGAATATCTTTATAATATGCCATACAAAGGGCATGGACTTTTTTTGTATTCAATATGTAAAGTATCTAGAGAATATAATCTAGAGAATATAGAGAAAAGATTATGGGGCCATATGTTTTTATAGACATTGTGTACAACTGGCAATGGAAGCTGACTAGTGATGACGAACGTGCTCGGATAACGTCTTATCCCAGTATGCTCGATTGTTATCCGAGTATCTTGGGCATGCTCGAATATTACTATCCGAGCACGTTTGCTCATCATTAAAGCTGACACTTGTCATCATGGGTCTGCTGCAACAAAGGAGCCAAAAGACTGCAGCATTTAAATTCACGTACTCCTGCACTGAGTGGATGCACTTCTCCCTCATATTAAACATTGCAGGTTTCTTTCAGCAGTGTAGGGGTTAAACTGTTCAGCTTAGAGTGTCTGTAGCTTCCTGCTTGGATGATCTGGGCTGTGCAGTATCAACCAATCCCCTTTCCTATATGTACTTGGATTTGGCAATCTGGATTGCTAGTGTTAAGTCTCGCTTTGCTTGATGAAGTAGTGGAGGATTTGGAGAGTTGTTCTGTGACTTGTTTGGTGTTTCGGCTATGTGCACAAGTTTGCATCCTATCCTATTTAGTTTACCTTCCTTATATCTCTGGTGTATCCCTCTGTTGTCTGTGAGTGCATATTTTGTATCACTGGTATATTCATTTATCCTGGCATGTCCTTCCTTGTTTGTCTGGTATGTGTATTCGCATACACTATTCCTCCCACACTTTCCTGGGAGGAGACAGATAAGGGTTGATTCAGGAGCACAGCAAAGGCACGTGGCCCCAGCATTTTCACCATCAGAAGTAATCTGGGGAGCAGGAATAGCTAGGGCACCCCTAGCGCTTGGGATAGGGTAGGAGCCCATGGCCCCGAGGTATCAGACAATAGAAATGTGACGCTATTGTTAAAATACAGTACAAGTTAGCAGTTATGTGTTATAGATCATAAAAATGAAACAAAGTAAAAATATTATGAGACTGAAAATAAAAAAAATAAATAGATTAACATTCTTTTAAAATATTGCCCATAAGATTATACCCTTTGGCGCATTACATGGTCCACTGTACAACCATAACCTAGAACCATGATGGTTCAAGAGAACAAAACCTTAAGCTCTATGGTGACATCGGTACAGTGATGTCCATGAGAAGTCCATGTCTGGATACTGTAATCTGGGTATTGACACGTAGCTGCCTTTCTGTAGTCTGAATGTTGAATTAGATAAACTGTGCTCAATTTTTATGTGAACAGATAAAGGCGGAAATATTTAATTAATAAAAACTATTTTGGATCATAAATTAGCAAACTAAGATGTGACGACTCATTTTGTTCTCACCTTTGTGTATTGAAGATATAGCATTGAAGATCTCCATGGTAAATGCTTCATCTATCATAAGCTTTATTCACTTGTCAGCAGCAAGAGTCATGAACTTAAATGAGATCCAACATGATACTTCTATTACTATTGATCTTTAATTTACGCCTGCAGATAGATCAACTGCTTGAAGAAGGGGTAATGAGCGGCAGAGCACTGCATTTCCTCTAGTTTTAATAACCAAATATCACTGGCGCTAACTGAGAGTGCCTTACAGATCCCCTGCCGGAAACAGATGTTCCTGACCACCACAGAGTTAATATGAAATGTAAAAATTAAACTATTCTATTGCACAAGGTCACAAGGCAAAATATTTCCACCAGGCAGTTACAAAGATGAATTCACAATTACCACAATGGATGGTAATGTACTAAATCCCTAAGCTGGCAGCGCACCCTTCAAACGTCCGTAGATCAACAAAAGAAAGTCAAAAGTCGACATCCATATTGACCATTCCCACTGGGCTTGACTTTGTGAGTTCAACTCCGCCAGAGCTTCTAAGATAGTGCTTCAGCCCGCGGCTACTATCATTATGTCAGTGATGCACATAAGGAACCGCAGATACAGATGGTGATGTCACCTTGAATAACTACAAAGTCCTGCTAGGTCCAGAAGACTGCATTATCCTACGCGTTTCAGAGAACTCAGTCTCCTTCATCAGGGATACATGTGTATAGGTCCTATTATGGAGTTTAATCCTCATGTTTGGTCATTCAGCAGTAAATGCAAACTATTTAATTCCAGTGTTTAACCTTTTAGGCTTCAGAGTATCTAATTTCAACCCGTGACATGCTCTTAATATAATCACTCCCCTTCTTGTGTGCTATATTTAATTGTGTGGATAAATTGGACAGTACAAAGTTTAATAAGTCAAAAATAAGGGGCCGAGAAATCTTGAAGGCCGAGAAAACAGGAACAACATTTCAGGAGTATAAAGATCTAAATAAGAAATGTAAAAAATGAATCAAGCTACAAAGTAATCTACAGAGAAACAAATCGCCAGTGACTTTAAACTAAATCCCAAAAATTTTTATAAATACATTAATACCAAAAAAAATGGTAAGATGGTATGGGCCCCTTTAAAGATGATAATAAGAATATAATTATAGAGGACAAAGAAAAGGCAGAGATATTTAACAGACACTTTTCATCCATGTTCACTAATGACCTGTTTGTTCCAGGGATCATTGATCAAGGAAAAAATTAAAGTCCACTATCTGATATAATTAGTTTAACACAAAAAAGTACATCTACATCTGAGCAAATTAAACATTGATAAATTCCCCAGGCCCAGATGGCATTCATCCACAGATACTGAGGGAGCCGACTGACTGCTGTATCTCATATTCTTAGACTCTCTTGTAACAGGGGTGGTGCCACAAGATTGGAGGATGACTCACGTGGTACGAATATTATGAAAGGTAAGAAGGTGGATGCGGGCAACCACCGTCCGGTAAGCCTGACATCAGTAGTGTGCAAATTTTTTGAGGGGATTTTAAGAGATGACCTACGGAAATATAATGCATAGAAAAATATAACTGACAGCCAGCATGGATTCATGAAAGATAGGTCATGTCTGACAACATGTTGGGTTTCTATGAGAAGGTAAGTGCAAATTTGGACGCTGGGAAAGCGGCTGATGTGATTTAATTGGACTTTGCAAAGGCATTATATACTGTATCACATAACAGCCTTATACTGAAGCTACAGAGGCAAGAACAGAGGGAAACTATGCAGCTGGGTAAGGAACTGGGTAAATGACCAGAAACGAGTTGTACTTTTGAACACCATTGGTTTTACAATATCATGTACTCAAACACGGGGAAAAAAATTCCAAGTGCGAAGAAATTGCAAAAAAATGCAATTCCACAAAAAATGCAGCTTTGTTTAACCATATTCACTAAATGCTAAAACTGATTCTCCAGGTCATTATGAGTTCATAGACACCAAACATGTCTAGGTTCTTTTTTGTCTAAGTGGTGAAAAAATATCCAAAATTTGTCAAAAAAAGAAAAAAAATTGCACCATATTCCGAGACCCTTAGCATCTCCATTTTTCGTGATCTCGGGTTGTGTAGGGGCTTATTTTTTGCGTGCCGGGCTGACATTTTTTAGTGATACTATTTTGGTGTAGATACAATCTTTTGATTGCCCATTATTGCATTTTAATGCAATGTTGTAACCGAAAAAGCATAATTCTGGCGTTTTGACTTTTTTCTCACTACGCAGTTTAGCGATCAAGGTTAATCCTTTATTGATAGATCGGGCAATTCTGAATGCGGTGATACCAAACATATGTATGCTTGATTTTTTTTATTGTTTTATATTGAATGGGGCGAAAGGGGGGAAATTTGAAATTATATTTTTTTATTTTTTATATTTTTTAAATCTTTTTTTACTTTTTGCATGCAAAGTCGAAGCTGCCGTACTTTAATCGCCTCTGCTGCACACAGGCTGATGTGTGTAGCAGAAATGCTCACTTGCTGTGAACACCGACCACGGGGCATTGGCAACCACAGAGGTCTGCTGTAGACCTGTCATTGTCGTGCCAACCCATCAGTGACCAGCGGCCGATCATGTGACTGGGTCACCGATGGGCGGAGCCAGTGATGCAATTCCTCTAAGAGAGATTTACCAGTTAAACTGGTTAGCAGCCTTAGGTGTCTCACGATTCCACTGGCAGCTGTACAGATTAGCTGTCATGTGTCCAGAAAAGTACGGGCTCAGTGCTGGAGCCTACACCAAACAGGGGTATTCTGACATGTGCCATAATAAAATACAAAAAAGGGTTAAAGAAGAACAAAAATTTACCTAAAAAGAGTGTTGGATATATACATTTTTTTGTTAGAATAGAGTATAGTAGGACCCGGCCAAAGTGTCTACCTTGTCGTGGTGTCAGGAAAAAAATCTTTTGGCCAGAGCAAAAGCTGCTGGCTATGTATGTAATATGGTATTCAATGGGAACTGTTAATGTGTGATTAGTGAGGCGGAGCAAAAGTGGAGTTTTTCCAAGAGTGGGTGGTGGGACTGGGGAAGATTCGAAGGGTGGAGGTGGAGCTTGGGTGGAGCCTTGGCAGAGTCTCAAAGTGTTGCCAGTATGGGACCCTGAAATTCCTGGGGCAGCCCTGTTACTGAAAGAGGTATAGGCTAGGGGCTAGGAAGCATTATATCAGGTTGGGAGATATATTACTGGAAGCAGACCAGGATGGGGGACATTATATCAGGAAAGGGGACATTATATCTGGAAGAGGTCCAGGATGGGGAACATTAATACACTAGGGGGGCCAGGATTGAGGAAATTATTACAGGATGGAAGACATTGTTACCTGGGAGGGCAAGCACATATGTTTTCACAGGATATAGAATGGTACAGGATCTTATACATATGATGAACATGCAGGTGAAAGCCCAAGTCCACATTTTGCACCTTCGGACTCTAGTTACAACACTAGTCAATATATTACTGACTACTACCTCCAGCAGTCAGGACACACCTGACTATCTTTACATTTGCTATAAAGTAGATTAGAGGGGTTGTCCAATCACAACATACACTGCGTGCAGAATTATTAGGCAAGTTATATTTGAGAGGATTCTTTTTATTATTGAACAACAACTATAATAATAATAATCTTTATTTTTACATAGCGCTAACATATTCCGCAGCGCTTTACAGTTGCCAACTATGATCTCAATCAACCCAAAAGACTCATAAATATCAAAGCTTAATATTTTTGGAAGTTGGAGTGGGTGTTTTTTAGATTTGGCTATCTTAGAAGGATATCTGTTTTTTTCAGGTAACTATTACTGGGCAGAATTATTAGGCAACTTAATAAAAAACAAATATCCACAACTCGGGCCTGAGTACACATGGCACTTCCCAACTACTATATGCACCAAACAGATCAAGGAAGCATAATGCCATAAAATACAAATTGCTTTATTGAAATACATACAGCAGACATGAACATGATAAAAAGAGATGGATATATCGATGGATATCACTGGTACAGATGTGCTAATTGTGTAAACATACACTACAATGGTACACCAAACAATGAAAATGTCAAAGAATCACAACAAAGTGTATCAGTATGAGGTATAAGGGGTATGCAAAACATATGCATTCCTAAGCAGCTAGATTGTAGTCTGCTGCAGTAGTGATACTAACAGGAAAGAGTACTGAAAGCATCCAATATAACATGACAGTGAGATGGCCACTACCAGAATATATACCCTACATAGCAGAAAAAGGCTCTCAACAAACAATGTAAAATATGGTCAAATTACATGCACGACACTGCTATAATAGTTTAGACAGAGAAGTACTAATGGTACACATATTGACCTATTGTCATAGCAGTAACATTAAACAACCGTGCATAAAGAATGGCCAGAATACTAAGTGTTTATAGATATGCTGCCATTAAGAATTTTAGACACCATCAAAATCTGGGTTCAGAGGGTAGTATATACCCACAATGTCATGTCATGACATGGGTGCGATAAATGACACAAATGTGTCTGTGGCTTATATGCCCCCATATTAGAATCATAGAATCATAGAATCGTAGAGTTGGAAGGGACCTCCTGGGCCATCTGGTCCAACCCCCTGCTCAAAGCAGGATTCGCTAAATCATCCCAGTTAGATGTCTGTCCAGCCTCTGTTTGAAGACTTCCATTGAAGGAGAACTCACCACTTCTCGTGGCAGCCTGTTCCACTCATTGATCACTCTAACTGTCAAAAAGTTTTTTCTAATATCTAATCTGTGTCTCCTCCCATTCAGCTTCATCCCATTGCTTCTAGTCTTTCCTTGTGCAAATGAGAATAAAGTTGATCCTTCTACAATGTGACAGCCCTTTAGATATTTGTAGACAGCTATTAAGTCTCCTCTCAGTCTTCTCTTTTGCAAACTAAACATTCCCAAATCCTGCAACCTTTCCTCATAAGACAGGGTTTGCAGACCGGTCACCATTCTGGTCGCTCTTTTCTGAACTTGCTCCAGTTTGTTGATGTCTTTTTTAAAATGTGGTGCCCAAAATTGGACACAATATTCCAGATGAGGTCTGACCAAAGAGGAGTAGAGGGAAATAATTACTTCACGTGATCTAGACTGTATGCTTCTGTTAATACATCCTAGAATTGCATTTGCCTTTTTTGCTGCTGCATCACACTGTTGACTCATATTCAGTCTGTGATCTATTAGTATACCCAAGTCTTTTTCACATGTGCTGTCACTTAGCCCTATTCCTCCCATTCTATATATGCTTTTTTCATTTTTATTGCCCAGATGTAGTACTTTGCATTTCTCCCTGTTAAAAACCATTCTGTTAGTTGCTGCCCACTTCTCCAGTTTATTTAAATCTTTTTGAATCCTCTCTCTCTCTTCTCTAGTATTAGCTATCCCTCCTAGCTTTGTGTCATCAGCAAATTTAATCAGTTTACCCTCAATTCCTTCATCTAAATCGTTGATAAAGATGTTGAACAATACAGGGCCCAGGACAGAGCCCTGTGGTACCCCACTTGAGACATTCTTCCAACTGGATGTGCAGCCATTTACGACCACTCTTTGGGTCCGATCACTAAGCCAGTTATGAATCCACCTAACAGTTGCCTTGTCCATTCCATACTTAGTCATTTTTTCAATAAGGATTGTATGAGAGACTTTGTAAAATGCTTTGCTGAAGTCAAGATATACTATATCTACAGCATTTCCTTGATCCACCCAATCAGTAATACCATCATAGAAGGAAATTAAATTAGTCTGACATGACTTATTAGTTACAAACCCATGCTGACTCTGTTTAATCACTTCATTCTTATCCAGGTATTGACATACATGTTGTTTAATAATTTGTTCAAAGATCTTTCCTGGTATAGAAGTCAGACTCACCGGCCTATAGTTGCCTGGGTCCACCTTCTTCCCCTTTTTGAAGATAGGAACAACATTTGCTCTTCTCCAGTCTTCTGGCACTTCTCCTGTTCTCCAAGAATTTTCAAAGATTATGGAGAGGGGTTCAAAAATTTCTTCTGCTATCTCCTTCAGTACTCTGGGGTGTAATTCATCTGGACCTGGAGACTTGAATACATTTAGGTTAGCTAAGTGTTTCCTCACTATCTTTCTGTTTATAGATATCCTGGATTCTTCTATTCCCTTAATAGGACAGTGAATAACAGTTGATGTTACATTTCCTTTCTGAGAGAAAACAGAATATTAGGTGCAAAGCAACCCCCCTAAGTGAAAGCACATATGACCTGAGATACCACAGTCCCCGACGCGCGTTTCGCCTTAGCTTCGTCCTGGGAGGTAGGTAAGTATAACTGCAAGGTGTGTTGAAGTATATATAGCAACATAATTGCAGATCACTCACAGGATGACCACGCTGCAGGATGACGCAATCCCAAATTACTTAAGGTCTGTGGAATAGACAAGGTCCACATTGATCACCGTGGTGGAAATTGGAAGAAAGCATTAGCTCAAAAAGAAGCTGAATGGATATACAAGTTGGGGACGGTTCAACCGAGGGGACTTAATGAGGTTCTGAGCTTTGCCCCATTTCTGTAGGATGCCATAGATGTATGGTGTAGGTTTGTTTGTTTTTTCATGTTTTTAATCATTTTTTTAATTTTCAGTTTACTTTCAGCTTATCCTTTTTTATCACATTGCTGAGTGGTGTGTATGGACATTGGGTTGGGATGGTGTCTTCTAGCCTATTGTTGGAGAAGTTGTCACGAACCATCTGATATTTATGCCCATTATGCAATTTTAAATGATGCACCTGAGCGGCACAGTCCCAAGATTTATCATTTTATCGCCATTCCCATGTATCTCCCAGAGCACTGGCACACTCTGTGTGGAAACGTCTGTTGGACGGGTTAAGTCCGCCTCTCTACCCTGACACGTTGGGTGGAGGAGTGGCTTACCTATCTGCAGCATCATCCTGCAGCGTGGTGCGTGGCCTTGGCAGCGCGTTCTCCCTGGCCTCATTCAGCCATCTCCACACCATGACGTGTATGATGGGGAGTGGCTGTGCGGCCGGGAGACGCGCGCCATGATGACGTCACACGCCGGGCACTGGGCGATCTCTCAGCTGTGAGTGATCTGCAATTATGTTGCTATATATACTTCAACACACCTTGCAGTTATACTTACCTACCTCCCAGGACGAAGCTAAGGCGAAACGCGCGTCGGGGACTGCGGTATCTCAGGTCATATGTGCTTTCGCTTAGGGGGGTTGCTTTGCACCTAATATGGGGGCATATATGCCACAGACACATTTGTGTCATTTATTGCACCCATGTCATGACATGACATTGTGGGTATATACTACCCTCTGAACCCAGATTTTGATGGTGTCTAAAATTCTTAATGGCAGCATATCTATAAACACTTAGTATTCTGGCCATTCTTTATGCACGGTTGTTTAATGTTACTGCTATGACAATAGGTCAATATGTGTACCATTAGTACTTCTCTGTCTAAACTATTATAGCAGTGTCGTGCATCTAATTTGACCATATTTTACATTGTTTGTTGAGAGCCCTTTTCTGCTATGTAGGGTATATATTCTGGTAGTGGCCATCTCACTGTCATGTTATATATGATGCTTTCAGTACTCTTTCCTGTTAGTATCACTACTGCAGCAGACTACTATCTAGCTGCTTAGGAATGCATATGTTTTGCATACCCCTTATACCTCATACTGATACACTTTGTTGTGATTCTTTGACATTTTCATTGTTTGGTGTACCATTGTAGTGTATGTTTACACAATTAGCACATCTGTACCAGTGATATCCATCGATATATCCATCTCTTTTTATTATGTTTATGTTTGTTGTACGTATTTCAATAAAGCAATTTGTATTTTATGGCATTATGGTTAATAAAAAACAAATATATACCCATCTCACTTGTTTATTTTCACCAACTAAAGTAATATAACAACACAAAATGTAAAAATAAACATTTCTGACATTCAAAAACAAAAACAAAAAAATCAGTGACCAACATAGCCACCTTTCTTTACGATGACACTCAAAAGCCTTCCATCCATAGATTCTGTCAGTTGCTTGATCTGTTTACGATCAACATTGAGTGCAGCAGCCACCACAGCCTCCCAGACACCGTTCCGAGAGGTGTACTGTTTTCACTCCCTGTAGATCTCACATTTTATGAGGGACCACAGGTTTTCTATGGGGTTCAGATCAGGTGAACAAGGGGGCCATGTCGTTATTTTTTCTTCTTTTAGACCTTTACTGGGCAGCCACGCTGTGGAGTATTTGGATGCATGTGATGGAGCATTGTCCTGCATGAAAATCATGTTTTTCTTGAACGATACCGACTTCTTCCTGTACCACTGCTTGAAGAAGGTGTCTTCCAGAAACTGGCAGTAGATCTGGGAGTTGAGCTTCACTCCATCCTCAACCCGAAAAGGTCCCACATGTTCATCTTTGATGATACCAGCCCATACCAGTACCACACCTCCACCTTGCTGGCATCTGAGTCAGAGTGGAGCTCTCGGCCCTTTACTGATCCAGCCTCGGGCCTATCCATCTGGCCCATCAAGAGTCACTCTCATTTCATCAGTCCATAAAACCTTAGAAAAATCAGTCTTAAGATATTTCTTGGCCCAGTCTTGACATTTTATCTTATGTTTCTTGTTGAAAGGTGGCCGTTTTTCAGCCTTCCTTACCTTGGCCATGTCCCTGAGTATGGCACACCTTGTGCTTTTTGATACTCCAGTAACGTTGCGGCTCTGAAATATGGCAAAACTGGTGGCAATTGACATCTTGGCAGCTTCACACTTGATTTTCCTCAATTCATGGGCAGTTATTTTGCGCCTTTTTTTTATCAACACGCTTCTTGCGACCCTGTTGGATATTTGCCATGAAACGTTTGATTGTTCGGTGATCACGCTTCAAAAGTTTGGCAATTTCAAGACTGCTGCATCCCTCTGCAAGACATCTCACAATTTCTGACTTTTAAGAGTATGGCACAATCTTTCTTCAGACCCATTTTGCCAAAGGAAAGGAAGTTGCCTAATAATTAAGCACACCTTATACAGGGTGTTGATGTCATTAGACCACACCCCTCCTCATTACAGAGATGCAGATCACCTGATTTACATAATTAGCAGTTGGCTTTCAAGCCTATACAGCTTGGAGTAGGACAACATGTATAAAAAGGATGATGTAATCAAAATACTCATTTGCCTAATAATTCTGCACACAGTGTATTAAAGATATATCCACATGTAGTTCATCAATATCAGGTTGGTGTGGGTCTTACCTATAGCACTCCCACCAATCAGCTGTAATTTGCTTAACCGCATCCAGATGTAAGCACTGAATGAAGCTGTAAAGCACAGCTTCAATAAAAGAGTAAGACAGCAAAGTGGCTCACCCTTGGGTTTTGTTTTCTTGTTTCTCATGTACATGTGGGCAAGGCTTATATCTGAACATGAAATATTCCCATAAACAGTATTAATAGGGTGGGCCTCTGAAATGACTTTCACATGTGGGCCCCAGGCGACCCAGTCTGACACTAAATGCACTTACCCAATGACTTAGTGCGTCTTTTGTTTCTCTTTTTCCATTGGGACAACTCTAAAATGATCTTTATATGTTATGTGATCTGCTTTGCATTTGTAGACCTGGTCCGACTCGAAGTCTATGTGATGAAGTTTGCATTTTCCTAGTTAGTTTTGTAACATTTGAATAAATGTCAACGGTTCATCATTAAATCTTCCATAAAAGACTTGTCATGTTATCAGGATCCACAGAGTACAGAAGAAATGGCTAATTCTACTCAGGATTATGATCTTGTACAATATCTGGATTTTTTGACCTCAGCAATAATTACTCTCATTCCTGGACTGGTGATCCATTCAATTATTATAGGCGTCAATGTCAATGACTGGTGGAAAGGACGATCAGTGACTTCTGTAGACCACATTGTAACTTCTCTTGGGTTTTCAAGGATGTGCGCTCAAGGTGCTTTAACTATATTTTTGTTTCTGTCTTCATTCTTACAGAACAGCGAGGACTCACTTGTAATTATACTTATTTTTACCACAACTTATACTTTTTGTTTGTATGCCAACATCTGGTTAACATCTCTGCTCTCCATTGTCTTCTGTCTGAAGATCTCCAACCTCCGCACCAGACTGTTCCTGTATCTGAGGAGGGTGATGTTACCCAGGACTGGCCATTTCATTGTAGCCTCAGGACTTCTCTCTGCTGTCACTTGCTTTATCCCACTATGGTTGGAGGTCACTGAGATGAACAAGGACGGATCATACAATACAACCATAGATAATAATCAACTCACTGTCGACAGCAATATTAATGATGTATATTATTTTTCTATAGGCGCCCCCATCCCACTTCTATTCTACATTATCTCCTCCGTCCTCCTCTTCGCCTCATTGTACCATCACACAGTAAAGATGAAGATGAGCAGTAATTTATCCATCAACTTGGAGACATATTACTCAGTGATGAAATTTGTATCCATCACCTTTATATTCAACATTGTATACTTTATTGGTCTTTTTGTTTGTATCTTTTATTACCCTGCTTTTGGTGCGAACGTTTCATATTTTCACATTACTTTTGGATTTCTACCGGTTCTACATTCCTCCTACCTGATTTACAGAACAGCCAAACTCCGGGGTCAGATGTCCAAGGTTCTGCAGAATGTTGTTTACCTCTTGTTTCCAAGGAAATGTTGAGAAACCAGAGAGAAGCTAGGGCAAATAGCTCAGTGAGGGAAATCCATATGGTCAGCTATCAGTGTTTGACAGGTGGATGTTAAATTCTGACACCGATCAGCAAAATAAAAAGGCTGTGAAGCTGAGCAGCATGACAAACTGCTGGGATAAAAAATAGAAACTGCTCATGCATTGGGACTAGTGATGAGCAAGAATACTCGTTGCTCGGGTTTTCCCGAGCATGCTCGGGTGTCCTCAGAGTATTCGGGCGTGCTCCGAGATTTAGTGGGTTGCCCTCCAAGGGCAGCGGGGTACTCGGTACCGGGCCAGTGTCAGGGGGATGTGTCACAGCGGCGGTGACCCGGTCCGTGGCTCTGGACGCCCAAATCAATGGTCGTTTTTAATGTAGTTTATGTGAATAGTTCGTGATGCCACCTGTGGTGTTCGGCAAGGGAGGTGTTAAGCCGACGCTGCATGCAGATCCGCTGGGACTGATGGTGTGGTGCAGCAAAGATGGTGTAGCTCCCCACAGGTGGAGCTGTAGTCCCAGGGCGGTGTAGGTGCTATGGATCAGGAGAGGCGCAGGATGGTATGGATGCTGGTACCCAGATGTAGCAGTGCTGAAGGTGTTAGCGCACAAATCAATGGAGGACACCAGGACTTGCAGTTTCAAAGCTTTACTCACAGTTCGTGGTACACACTGGTGCCTGCCTCCGTGCCGTGTCCTCCAGGGTAAAGACTTAATCAACCACCCGGGCAAGTCAGGGATCTCCTCTCCAACACTCCGCCAACATGTACCTTCCTGAACGACTCCGCCAATGCGCCTTGTGGTGTGAAGCACTCCAGTACTTAGTAACCCTGGAATGCCTCCTAAGAGATGTTCCTAGAACTCTACTTGCATGGCAGACAGCTGTAGCCTGCTTCGGAGACGCCTCACTCCCGGCTCTCTATCTGTGTTGATGTTGTGCCTCAAGTCTTGGATGGGAGTAATGCATTTACAGCCAACTACTCCACCGGTGTCTGCTGCAGAACCATAAGTGTCCATGCAACCTCGGGGACCGGGCCCCGGCCTTGCGCTGAGAACCTATAGGCAGGGTTCCTGTTCCAACCCACTTCTCTTCTCTGTTCTCTACTCCTTCATTCCGTACTTTACTCTTTTTCTTATGGATGCTTAGGTTACAGTTCTACGTCTTTCCACCTTCCTTACTTTCCCGTGCCAGCTGGCTCAGGTCACTGAGGCAGCTGCAGCACTCCTTCCTCCATCCCTTCTTCCAGGGATCCTCACTCCTCTCTGAGTGACTTCCTACTCTGCCGACCTTCTGTCAGACTGCCCCTAAGGGACTGACCTGTAATTCTAAACCTTCCCAACCTTTTGTATGAATCTAACCTCCACCCACCTCCCAACACATCCAGTGTTCCAAGCAGGGAACCACCAGAGGTGCTCTGCTACTCTCTAAGCACTGAGCCGCAATGTGATTGTGCAGAACTACCCTGTTGTCTGGGATGCGGGTGTTGGAGTGTGGAAAGGAGCTCCCAACTTACCCAGACGGTGGGGCACCACACCTTAGGAGAAGGTGCAGTACCTCTGTGGCGACTGAGCCTCAGGGGCGCCACATTAGTTTGTGTCGACGCAGCTGCATGATTTGCAACTGCTGGACAGGCTGAATACATGTGTGGAATGCCTGTTTGTTAGGGAAACCTCACATGTATTCAGGCTGTCTAACAGCAGCAAATCAGACAGATGAATAGTAGGGTGCAGATTCAGAAAAATATTTTTGAAAGGAGGGAACAGGTCAAAGTTAGTTTACTGAGTAGTTGATGTGGCAGGCTTGTTTGGAGAGATGGGTTTTCAAAGCGCTTTGAATAGGTCGGGGCTAGGTATCAGTCTGATTGTCTGGGGAAGTGCATTCCAGAGAGCTGGCGCAGCATGAGAGAAGTCTTGGAGACGGAGGTGCGAGGTTCAGATTACGGGGAATGTTAGTCTTAGGTAATTTGTAGAACGGAGGGCACGTGTAATATCCCACGATGATGTGGGATATTAGGTGTAGTAGTCCGCTGGCTCTGGCTGACGGAACAATGTGGGATATTATGGGAAGTAGTCCGGTAGCTCTGGCTGAAAGGATGATGTGGCTGACTGGCACAATAACAGCACTAAAAAGCTTTGGCAAGCATCCAGAATTGCTGAATGGTGCTGGAAGAAAAAGCATTCACAACACCACTTCACTGCACTCAAACAAGCAACACTTGCATTCAAATCAGCTCTCACCTCTGCTAAACAGGCGTACTTTACATCCCTTGTATCTTCCTTATCCCACAACCCCAAACAGTTGTTCAATACTTTTAACTCCCTCCTCCGCCCACCACTACCCCCCCTGACTTTCCTAATCTCTGCCGAGGACTTTGCCGTACACTTCAAAAACAAGATAGACCAAACACGGCAAGTCTTTATTGCTCAACCACCACAACCCCTTTGCATACCAGACCAATGCACAAACCCCATAACCTCCTTATCTAACATCATTGAAGGGGAGCTTGCTCATCTTCTCTCTAAATCACACCTCACCACTTGTGCACTTGACCCCATCCCATCTCACCTCCTCCCCAATATCACCGCCACTCTTATCCCATCCCTAACCCATCTCTTCAACCTATCACTAACGTCCGGTACCTTCCCTTCTGCTTTTAAACGTGCCACAATCACGCCTATCCTTAAAAAGCCAACCCTTGATCCAACAGCCATGTCCAGCTATTGCCCAATATCGCTGCTCCCATTCGCTTCTAAACTTCTGGAGCAGCATGTCCACACTGAACTTTCCTCCCACCTCTCATCTAACTTGCTCTTTGGCAATCTACAATCTGGCTTCCGCCCCCATCAGTCCACTGACAGCCCTGACCAAAATTACCAATGACCTACTTACAGCTAAAGCTAATGGACAATACTCCATACTCCTCCTTCTAGACCTGTCCTCTGCTTTCGACACAGTTGAACACTGCCTCCTAATACAGATCCTCTCCTCCTTTGGCATCAAGGACCTTGCCCTATCCAGGATCTCCTCATACTTTTCCAACCGCACATTCAATGTCTCCCACTCCCACACTACCTCCTCATCCCACCCTCTCTCTGTTAGAGTCCCCCAATGCTCTGTTCTAGGACCCCTACTCTTCTCAATCTGCACACTTGGCCTGGGGCAACTCATAAAGTCCCACGGATTCCAGTACCACCTTTATGCTGATGATACTCAGATCCACCTCTCTGGCCCAGACATCACCTCTCTGCTCTCCAGAATCCCATTGTGTCTATCAGCCATATCCTCCTTCTTCTACTCTCGCTTCCTCAAGCTCAATGTGGACAAATCTGAAGTAATCATCTTTCCCCCATCTCACAGATCTTTCTTACCCGACCTTTCTATAACAATTGACAACATCACGCTTTCCCCCGTATCGGAGGTCCTCTGCCTCCGAGTACCCCTTGACCATGCCCTGTCCTTCAATTCGCACATCCAAGCTCTCTCCACCTCCTGTCTCCTCCAGCTCAAAAATATTTCCAGAATCCGTCCCTTCCTCAACCCTCAATCTACTAAACTACTTGTGCATGCCCTCATCATCTCCCGCCTCGACTATTGCAACATCCTTTTCTGTGGCCTCCCTGCTAACACCCTTGCACCTCTCCAGTTCATCCTCAACTCTGCCGCCCAACTAATTCATCTCTCTCCTCGCTACTCCTACACTTCTCCCCTCTGCAAATCTCTTCACTGGCTCCCATTCCATCAGCGTATCCAATTCAAATTACTAATACTGACCTATAAGGCCATCTACAATCTGTCTCCTCCATACATCTCTGAACTAATCTCCCGATACCTTCCTTCACGTAATCTCCGGTTCTCCAAAGACCTCCTTCTCTCTTCCATACTTATTCGCTCCTCACCCAACCGCCTCCAAGACTTCTCCTGAATAGCCCCCATCCACTGGAATTCCCTGCCCCAACATGTCCGGCTATCAACCATTGCATTTGCCTTTTTTGCTGCTGCATCACGCTGTTGACTCATATTCAGTCTGTGATCTATTAGTATACCCAAGTCTTTTTCACATCTGCTGTTGCTTAGCCCTATTCCTCCCATTCTGTATATGCTTTTTTCATTTTTATTGCCCAGATGTAGTACTTTGCATTTTTCCCTGTTAAAAACCATTCTGTTAGTTTCTGCCCACTTCTCCAGTTTATTTATATCTTTTTGAATCCTCTCTCTCTCTTCTCTAGTAGTAAGACAAAGCAAATAATACGTAGGACTGATACTTTTATTGGCTAAGAAAAAAAATTGAGGTTACAAAGCGAAATCTCCAGACTCGTAAGATCTCTCCTTCAGCCATAGGATAACGAAATTTCTGAGGAAACACTTAGAATACTGATAAAAAGTTACAGGCTAAGGTGCAGGAAACACAACACTGTACAAAAGTTACAAGCTCAGGTGTAGAAACATGTTTTTCTTCTACATGGACAAAATATTGAAGGCTTCTGTGATAACACCACTTTTATTCTTAATTATGCCAGACATCTTATTTAGTAGGCCCAGAGACATGAGCTATTGTTCATATGAGTCTGAAAGTTGATTGCTGGTTTAATCAATATTTTTATTATGTTTATTACTAGAGTTGAGCGAAACGGGTCAAAAAATTTCAAAAGTCGCCGACTTTTGGCAAAGTCGGGTTTCATGAAACGAAACCCGACCCTAGGATGAGGTCGGCCACGAGGTCGGCGACTTACGCGCCAAAGTCGCGTTTCAAAAGTTTGTTTTGCGCTCTTTTTCAGCCAATCAGGATCCACGGACACTGTGGGCAACGTGATGACATAGGCACGGGTCACCACCATCTTTCAGAAGGGCATGCAAGTGATTGGCTTGCTTTGGTGGGCGTCACAGGGGGTATAAAAGGGCGTGCACGCCGACCGCCATCTTACTTCTGCCGATCTTAGCATAGGGAGAGGTTGCTGCTGCTGATTCTGTAGGGAGAGCGTTAGGCAGGGAAGAAGAAAAAAAAACTGCTTCTGCTGCTAGCGATTTTGCCTGTACAACACACCAGTCACTGTGTGTGCAGTGCAAGGGGAGGTTAAATTGTGGTGTATCAGTGGTGTTGGTTGTTGGGCTGCCTTCTAAGGCTTCCTGACAGCGCTGCATTGCTGTTTACCCACTGCTCTGCAAACTGCTTTTTTAAAAGCAATCCCAATTTTTTTTTTTGTCCTGCTGAGGTACTGAGCGTGCATTTTTTCACACCATACAGCGGTGTACGCTCCTCACGCAGTACCGTGTAACGGCTGTTATCACAGCCACAGTGAAGCTATCAGTGTGTCACTCTGTGAGAATAAGTCGAGGACATGTTCCGTTCTTACAGACCTGCACTCAAGGGAGATTCCTATTCTGCCCAATTCTACATACACCTTGTAGTTTGTGATACACTAGCCAATTTCTGCCTGTGACATAGCGCTGTGATATTCAGTGGGCCTCACACAATCCAAAAGTGTCCAGTGTCCACAAGTGTCTGCAGAAATTCAAAATCTCCCTTATCCTCTAGTCACTTTTGTCACAGCTGTGCCATCGAGCCTGTGACATAGCGCTCAGATATTCAGTGGGCCTCACACAATCCAAAAGTGTCCAGTGTCCACTAGTGTGAGCAGAAATTCAAAATCTCCCTTATCCTCTAGTCACTTTGGTCACTGCTGTGCCATCGAGCCTGTGACATAGCGCTCAGATATTCAGTGGGCCTCACACAATCCAAAAGTGTCCATTGTCCACTAGTGTGAGCAGAAATTCAAAATCTCCCTTATCCTCTAGTCACTTTGGTCACAGCTGTGCCATCGAGCCTGTGATATAGCGCTCAGATATTCAGTGGGCCTCACACAATCCAAAAGTGTCCAGTGTCCACAAGTGTCTGCAGAAATTCAAAATCTCCCTTATCCTCTAGTCACTTTGGTCACAGCTGTGCCATCGAGCCTGTGACATAGCGCTCAGATATTAAGTGGGCCTCACACAATCCAAAAGTGTCCAGTGTCCACTAGTGCGTGCAGAAATTCAAAATCTCACTTATCCTCTAGTCACTTTGGTCACAGCTGTGCCATCGAGCCTGTGACATAGCGCTCAGATATTCAGTGGGCCTCACACAATCCAAAAGTGTCCATTGTCCACTAGTGTGAGCAGAAATTCAAAATCTCCCTTATCCTCTAGTCACTTTGGTCACTGCTGTGCCATCGAGCCTGTGACATAGCGCTCAGATATTCAGTGGGCCTCACACAATCCAAAAGTGTCCAGTGTCCACAAGTGTCTGCAGAAATTCAAAATCTCCCTTATCCTCTAGTCACTTTGGTCACAGCTGTGCCATCGAGCCTGTGACATAGCGCTCAGATGTTCAGGGGGCCTCACACAATCCAAAAGTGTCCAGTGTCCACAAGTGTCTGCAGAAATTCAAAATCTCCCTTATCCTCTAGTCACTTTGGTCACAGCTGTGCCATCGAGCCTGTGACATAGCGCTCAGATATTCAGTGGGCCTCACACAATCCAAAAGTGTCCAGTGTCCACAAGTGTCTGCAGAAATTCAAAATCTCCCTTATCCTCTAGTCACTTTGGTCACAGCTGTGCCATCGAGCCTGTGACATAGCGCTCAGATATTAAGTGGGCCTCACACAATCCAAAAGTGTCCAGTGTCCACTAGTGTGTGCAGAAATTCAAAATCTCCCCTGTCCTATAGACACCTTGTACCTTGTTTTACATTACTATATAGTTTGTTGGATTTTGTCTACATTTCTACCAAAAATGAGGAAGGCTCGTGGAAGAGGCCGTGGAATTGGGCGGGGGTTGGCAGCTGGTAATGATGGTGTTGGTGGTGGATCTGATGGTAGTGGCAAGAGCAAAATAGGACCGAATGCAGGAGGTGTTGAGCCTGCGTCATCGTCTGGCTCCATAAGGCTTCGAAGGCTTAGTTTTCTAGGAGTTGGCAAACCGCTTTTAAAGCCAGAGCATCAGGAAAAAGTTTTGTCTTACATTGCTAATTCAGCCTCCAGCTTTATCCCCTCCTCTTCTTCAGTTGTAAAAAGTAAAAGCACTGAGTCGTCATTGGAGGCTCATGTTCATGAACCACACCTTTCCTTGTGTCCTTCACCCCAACCAAGATTGAAGGATGACGCAGGCCATACTACTGATTACTCCATGGAGCTGTTTTCACATACCATGCCTGGATTATCAAGTGAAATGGTGAATTACCCAGGCCAAGATGAATCTGACATGGAGTGCACTGATGCACAGCCGCTGATGGATGATTCTGCTGGTACATTCACTCAGAGCACTACATTGTCCTCGCAGTGTACAGAGCCAGATTCTGACCCTGATGAGACTCAGGTGCCCCTTCCCGCACACTATACCACCATACACGGTGACACAGAGGAAGGTGCACATGACATAGAAGAGGAGGTGATGGATGACCCACTTGTTGACCCAGATTGGCATCCATTGGGGGAAGAGGGTGCTGCTTCCAATAGCTCAGATGAGGAGCATCCACAGCAGACATCGACATCGCAACAGCTGTTATCTGGGAGGCACGGAGCACTCCAAAGACAGGTTCCAAACATCAAAAGAGTTGCTGGACAGCTTGTCCAGAGGGTCAAAAGATCACAGCGTGCTAGGCCGCAAAATGTCTGCCAAAGTAGGAAGAGTGCAGTGTGGCACTTTTTTGAACAAAATCCTCATGATCAGGCCAAGGTTATCTGTAAGAAGTGCGCAAAGACCTTTAGCCGAGGGAAAAATCTGAAAAATTTGAATACCAGTTGCATGCTTAGACATTTAACCAGCATGCACTTGCAAGCGTGGACACAACACCAAACCTCAAGTGCCACATGTGCAACTGATCACAACGAAGGTAGTCAGCAACGCTACATTGTTTCCCCCATTGTAAGCCCAACAGGTAGCACAGCAGCAAATGTTGAGGTGTCGTTGCAAGGCCACAGCAGTCAGGGAATCCCACTGTTATATCAACGAAAGACTGATTCTAGGCCATCAGAAAGAACAACAACTCCATCACCATCATCAACCCTCTCTCAGTCCGCCCTGTCCACCGCTACTTCCACCATATGCAGCTCTCAAGTCCAGCTCACCCTCCCAGACACTATGAGTAGGTCAAGAAAGTACTCAGTCTCTCATCCGCGTACACTGGGTTTGAACGCCCACATTGCCAAACTAATCTCGTTTGAGATGATGCCCTTTCGGTTGTTGGAAAGCACAGCTTTCCGCGAACTCATGGCATATGCAGTACCACGCTATGACCTACCCAGTCGCCACTTCTCTCGCAAAGCCATCCCAGCCCTCCACCATCATGTGAAAGACCGCATTGTCCATGCACTCAAGCAGTCAGTGAGCGGAAAGGTGCACCTCACAACTGATGCATGGTACAGTCGGCATGGCCAGGGCCGTTACGTGTCCATCACTGCGCACTGGGTTAATGTGGTGGATGCAGGGTCCACAGGGGACAGCGGTGGTGGGACAGTGCTGCCTAGCCCACGGTATAGGAAACAGTTGGCTGTAGGTATTCGACCCTCCTCCTCCTCCTCCAGAAGCGAAAGCTCGTCCACAGAGCGCAGTCGTACGAGCACTCCATCTGCAGCTGCCACTGTTGCACACGATGTGTCCCCCTATCGAGCAGCTAGTGGAAAGCGTCAGCAGGCTGTGTTGCAGATGATGTGTTTGGGCGACAGACACACCGCCGAGGTGCTGGCCGAGTACTTGAAGCGACAAACTGAGTCATGGCTGGGCAGTGTACATCTTGAGGCAGGCAAGGTAGTTAGTGATAACGGCCGTAATTTTGTGGCAGCCATAGCCCTTTCAAAACTCAGCCACATACCTTGCTTGGCTCACACCTTGAACCTGGTGGTGCAGTGCTTCCTCAAAAATTATCCGGAATTAACAGCTCTGCTCCAGAAGGTGCGAAGACTGTGCGCGCACATCCGCCGGTCGCCTGTACACTCCGTTCGTATGCAGAAGCTGCAGCGATTGCTCCACCTTCCCAACCACCGCCTCATTATCGACATTGCAACAAGGTGGAACTCCACCCTGCACATGGTGGAGCGGCTGTGTGAGCAGAGGCAGGCCATAATGCATTTGTGGGAGGATACACGACCAGGCACTTTGAGAGCAGACATGGAGTTGACAGGTGTGCAGTGGTCGAAGCTGAAAGACCTCTGTAAAGTCCTTCAGTGTTTTGAGGAATGCACACGGCTGGTAAGCGCAGACGACGCCATCCTAAGCATGAGCATCCCACTTATGCGTCTGCTCATGCAAACTTTGACGCACCTTAAGGAGCAGGCTTTTGCAGCCAATGTTGATGAGGAGGAAGAGGAGGAGGGAATCCTTGATGACATTCAGCCATTGTCTGCTCAGGGACCTCTCCTGGACGAGGTGGGGGAAGAAGAGGAGGAGGAGGAGGATGATGGGGATGATTACTTAGGGGAAGAGGATGCATCTCGTGGGGCAAGTGAAAATGTTGGCGTAGCAAGTTCTGGTACAGGGTTTGTGCGTGACTGGAGGGATGTGGATTTGCCAGAAAGTGCTCCTCCAACCAGCTCTCGCAGTGCATCATTGACACCGGGAACATTGGCCCACATGTCAGATTATGCCATGCAGATCCTAAAAAGGGACCCCCGCATTGCCAAAATGATGAACGATGACGACTAGAGTTGAGCGACTTTTGTTTTTTTAGGGTCGAGTTTCGTTTCGTGAAACTCGACTTTTCTAAAAGTCGGGTCGAGCAAGATCGTCCGATTACAGGGAAAAGTCGGGGTCGTCCCGAAACACGAAACCCAATGTAAGTCAATGGGGAATAAAAGTCGGCAGTGAGAGGAGGACAGGAAACACACCTACAGTGCCCATTTGAATGCCAAAAGCATCAATTCTTCTTACTTGAAAAATACTTCACTATGAAAAATACTTCACTTTTTACATCTCATGATGAGGCCCATCTATTTCTCCATACAGAATCATTGGTCCCATATAATGTTTGAAACAGTATATGATGAGCTCCACATAATGCTACAGTATATGTTGGTCCCCATGGATGAAGCTCCACTGTGTTATGGGCCCAAATAATGCTCCAAACATAATGGGCCCCATTTCTAATGCTCTAGTGTATAATGGGCCCTGTAAATGCTGCTCCAGTGTCTGATGTCCACCTTTGGAATGTTCCAGTGTATGGTGGGCCCCATCTATCATTCTCCAGAGTATAGTGCTCCCCAAAAATTGCTGTCCCAACATTGAAAACAATCAAATAAGTCTCCTCGCTAGGGAATCCCTGTACTAGTCTGGACTCCTCGTCGTCCCCATCTTCCATCTCACTGCACAGTATTTCAACCTTGCAAGTGCTGTGATCCTGGTCAAGCAGGGGGGGCCCACTCGTTGGCGACGGCACTGGCACAGGGCCCCTGATAGTACGGTGGTGTGTCTGATGGCGGGTGGGCCGAACCTGCACTTTCATCTGCAGCTTCCTCTTTGTCACCGTGTAAGATGGAACTGTATATGGGAAGGGTAACCTGAGTTTCATCAGGGTCAGATTCAGGCCGTGTAGCGTGCGAGGGGAATGTAGTGGTCTGGGTCAATGTACCAGCAGATTCATCGAGCAGTGGCTGGGCATCAGTGCACTTGTGTCGCCCCCAGGAGTACGGTCACCACAGAGGCATTACCTTCCTCCTAGGGAGTGTGATGTCATGCTTGGGAGCAACGAAGGATCTCTCTAGCAGGTTAACTGATTGGGCGGCGTTATTCCCACGAGTCATGACCCTCCAAACAGCGTTCATGAAGGCAAAGTGTTTGTTTTACGTGGGCAGTATGGTTGCAAAGCTGAACCTTAAAGGAATGTCCAGAAGGGCACCACCAGGAGTGGAGCCTATGGTTTAATTCGACTCCACCTGGGAAACCTCAACCATGCCAGCTACAGAAAAGATGCACACATTGCAAGCTTAATTCCGTTAACGAACGAGACTCCGTCATGCCCCACGGTCCGAGTTCGGCTTACTAGAGGGACACGTGAGGCTCTGGCACATGAGATTGGCCAATAACTGGTGTGTCATGCCCTTACATGTCCGTGGCTGCATGTGCGCTACACTGAAAAGGCCAGCGTTTGTCGCTTACAGGTGCAGATAACCCGCTGAACAACGTTAGTGATGGGGATCTGTGATTACAATTATTACCCGCGAACAATGATTTCCCAGTAAGTGCAGGTCAACCGCAGTTCCGGAATTAGGCCTAACCGTCATTCCTGAAAAAATGAAAAACTTACGTGTGCAAACCACAGGTGCTGTAGCTTGCTTAACAGCTCGCCAGCCGTTCTCAGGCCCAGTATGGATTACACGTGATTGCACAAAGGTGAGAAAGGGTACCGTATCCCCAGATAACATGTATGGATAGCGTACACATTCAAAATATATGTCTATACATCAGGAGGCAGGCTCAGACGGTGGTAGGCCCAGTATGGATTGCACGTGATTGCACAAAGGTTAGAAAGGGTACCGTATCCCCAGATAACATGTATGGATAGCGTACACATTCAAAATATATGTCTATACATCAGGAGGCAGGCTCAAACGGTGTCAGGCACAGTATGGATTTGACGGCCCAGACTACACAGCGGAGGAGCAGGGAGAGGTAAAGATTGCAAATGCTGGGGCCCTGCCCAAGCAAGGGGGGCCCACTCGTGGGCGTCAGTACTGGCACTGGGCCCCTCATAGTACGGCGGTGTGTCTGACGGCGGGTGTGCACCACCACCGTCAGAGACACTTGATTGCACTATGAGGGACCCTGTGCCAGTGCCCGTGCCCAAGAGTCGGCCTACCCACCTGTCCAGGGCAACGGCACTTGCACGGTGTCGTGTGCTAGGTGGTGACCCCGGCCATGGGGGGGGAGGCAGCACAGTTAGGGAGTTTTAGAAAGTGGCATATGTTGATGTTGGACATTCAGCTGATGCAAAAGGTGAAATAGGTCAAGTCCCAGGAAGAGGTGGACCAAAGCAAGCCATTTTTCTGTCACACTATGTGTCATCAGGGGAAGGTGGGACAAAATCCTTGGAAACCCATGCGTGGTTCATTTTAATGAAGGTTAGATCATCCACATTTTGGGTTGACAGACGGGTCCTTTTTTCTGTCAGGATTGATCCAGCTGCACTGAAGACTCTTTCCGATAGCACACTTGCAGCTGGGCAAGCGAGCTCCTGTAAGGCATATTGTGCCAATTCAGGCCAGGTGTCCAGTTTAGCGGGCCAATAGTCAAAGGGGAATGACCTGTGTGGGAGAACATCGATATGGGAGGAAAAGTAGTTTGTAACCATAGTTGACAACTGCTGTCTCCTGTCACTTTCCATCGATGCAGTATTACCAGTTGTGTGAGCGGTACTTGAAAAATCAGTCCACAACATTGTCATGAAAACCCTGTCTCCAACGCCACTTCTGCTGTGTGCACCACGAACACCTCTGCCAAGCTGACCCTGGCCCGTACGGCTCGTGTGAGAACCATCACCGCTGCTGTGTGCTGGGAATGCCTCAAGCAACCGATTTACCAGAGTTGCTTGTTTATTAGCCAATATTAGGTCAAGGTTCTCCTGTGGCATGATGTTTTGTAATTTGCCTTTATAGCGTGGATCCAGGATGCTGTCCAACCAGTAGTCGTCATCGTTCATCATTTTGGCAATGCGGGGGTCCCTTTTTAGGATCTGCAAGGCATAATCTGACATGTGGGCCAATGTTCCCGGTGTCAATGATGCACTGCGAGTGCTGGTTGGAGGAGCACTTTCTGGCAAATCCACATCCCTCCAGTCACACACAAACCCTGTACCAGAACTTGCCACGCCAACATTTTCACTTGCCCCACGAGATGCATCCTCCTCCCCTAAGTAATCATCCCCATCATCCTCCTCCTCCTCTTCTTCCTCCACCTCGTCCAGGAGAGGTCCCTGAGCAGACAATGGCTGAATGTCATCAAGGATTCCCTCCTCCTCTTCCTCCTCATCAACATTGGCTGCAGAAGCCTGCTCCTTAAGGTGCGTCAAAGTTTGCATGAGCAGACGCATAAGTGGGATGCTCATGCTTAGGATGGTGTCGTCTGCGCTTACCAGCCGTGTGCATTCCTCAAAACACTGAAGGACTTTACAGAGGTCTTTCAGCTTCGACCACTGCACACCTGTCAACTCCATGTCTGCTCTCAAAGTGCCTGGCCGTGTATCCTCCCACAAATGCATTATGGCCTGCCTCTGCTCGCACAGCCGCTCCACCATGTGCAGGGTGGAGTTCCACCTTGTTGCAATGTCGATAATGAGGCGGTGGTTGGGAAGGTGGAGCAATCACTGCAGCTTCTGCATACGAACGGAGTGTACAAGCGACCGGCGGATGTGCGTGCACAGTCTTCGCACCTTCTGGAGCAGGGCTGTTAACTCCGGATAATTTTTGAGGAAGCACTGCACCACCAGGTTCAAGGTGTGAGCCAAGCAAGGTATGTGGCTGAGTTTTGAAAGGGCTATGGCTGCCACAAAATTACGGCCGTTATCACTAACTTCCTTGCCTGCCTCAAGATGTACACTGCCCAGCCATGACTCAGTTTGTCGCTTCAAGTACTCGGCCAGCACCTCGGCGGTGTGTCTGTCGCCCAAACACATCATCTGCAACACAGCCTGCTGACGCTTTCCACTAGCTGCTCGATAGGGGGACACCGTGTGCAACAGAGGCAGCTGCAGATGGAGTGCTCGTACGACTGCGCTCTGTGGACGAGCTTTCGCTTCTGGAGGAGGAGGAGGAGGGTCGAACGCCTACAGCCAACTGTTTCCTATACCGTGGGCTAGGCAGCACTGTCCCACCACCGCTGTCCCCTGTGGACCCTGCATCCACCACATTAACCCAGTGCGCAGTGATGGACACGTAACGGCTCTGGCCATGCCGACTGGACCATGCATCAGTTGTGAGTTGCACCTTTCCGCTCACTGACTGCATGGACAATGCGGTCTTTCACATGATGGTGGAGGGCTGGGATGGCTTTGCGAGAGAAGAAGTGGCGACTGGGTAGGTCATAGCGTGGTACTGCATAGGCCATGAGTTCGCGGAAAGCTGTGCTTTCCACCAACCGAAAGGGCATCATCTCAAATGAGATTAGTTTGGCAATGTGGGCGTTCAAATCCAGTGTACGCGGATGAGAGACTGAGTACTTTCTTGACCTACTCATAGTGTCTGGGAGGGTGAGCTGGACTTGAGAGCTGCATATGGTGGAAGTAGCGGTGGACAGGGCGGACTGAGAGAGGGTTGATGATGGTGATGGAGTTGTTGTTCTTTCTGATGGCCTAGAATCAGTCTTTCATTGATATAACAGTGGGATTCCCTGACTGCTGTGGCCTTGCAACGACACCTCAACATTTGCTGCTGTGCTAACCGGTGGGCTTACAGTGGGGGAAACAATGTAGCGTTGCTGACTACCTTCGTTGTGATCAGTTGCACATGTGGCACTTGAGGTTTGGTGTTGTGTCCACGCTTGCAAGTGCATGCTGGTTAAATGTCTAAGCATGCAACTGGTATTCAAATTTTTCAGATTTTTTCCTCGGCTAAAGGTCTTTGCGCACTTCTTACAGATAACCTTGGCCTGATCATGAGGATTTTGTTCAAAAAAGTGCCACACTGCACTCTTCCTACTTTGGCAGACATTTTGCGGCCTAGCACGCTGTGATCTTTTGACCCTCTGGACAAGCTGTCCAGCAACTCTTTTGATGTTTTGAACCTGTCTTTGGAGTGCTCCGGGCCTGCCAGATAACAGCTGTTGCGATGTCGATGTCTGCTGTGGATGCTCCTCATCTGAGCTATTGGAAGCAGCACCCTCTTCCCCCAATGGATGCCAATCTGGGTCAACAACTGGGTCATCCATCACCTCCTCTTCTATGTCATGTGCACCTTCCTCTGTGTCACCGTGTATGGTGGTATAGTGTGCGGGAAGGGGCACCTGAGTCTCATCAGGGTCAGAATCTGGCTCTGTACACTGCGAGGACAAAGTAGTGATCTGAGTGAATGTACCAGCAGAATAATCCATCAGCGGCTGTGCATCAGTGCACTCCATGTCAGATTTATCTTGGCCTGGGTAATTCACCATTTCACTTGATAATCCAGGCATGGTATGTGAAAACAGCTCCATGGAGTAATCAGTAGTATGGCCTGCGTCATCCTTCAATCTTGGTTGGGGTGAAGGACACAAGGAAAGGTGTGGTTCATGAACATGAGCCTCCAATGACGACTCAGTGCTTTTACTTTTTACAACTGAAGAAGAGGAGGCGATAGAGCTGGAGGCTGAGTCAGCAATGTAAGACAAAACTTTTTCCTGATGCTCTGGCTTTAAAAGCGGTTTGCCAACTCCTAGAACACTAAGCCTTCGAAGCCTTATGGAGCCAGACGATGACGCAGGCTCAACACCTCCTGCATTCGGTCCTATTTTGCTCTTGCCACTACCATCAGATCCACCACCAACACCATCATTACCAGCTGTCAACCCCCGCCCAATTCCACGGCCTCTTCCACCAGCCTTCCTCATTTTTGGTAGAAATGTAGACAAAATCCAACAAACTATATAGTAATGTAAAACAAGGTGTCTATAGGACAGGGGAGATTTTGAATTTCTGCACACACTAGTGGACACTGGACACTTTTGGATTGTGTGAGGCCCACTTAATATCTGAGCGCTATGTCACAGGCTCGATGGCACAGCTGTGACCAAAGTGACTAGAGGATAAGGGAGATTTTGAATTTCTGCAGACACTTGTGGACACTGGACACTTTTGGATTGTGTGAGGCCCACTGAATATCTGAGCGCTATGTCACAGGCTCGATGGCACAGCAGTGACCAAAGTGACTAGAGGATAAGGGAGATTTTGAATTTCTGCAGACACTTGTGGACACTGGACACTTTTGGATTGTGTGAGGCCCACTGAATATCTGAGCGCTATGTCACAGGCTCGATGGCACAGCTGTGACCAAAGTGACTAGAGGATCAGTGAGATTTTGAATTTCTGCACACACTAGTGGACACTGGACACTTTTGGATTGTGTGAGGCCCACTGAATATCTGAGCGCTATGTCACAGGCTCGATGGCACTGCAGTGACCAAAGTGACTAGAGGATAAGGGAGATTTTGAATTTCTGCAGACACTTGTGGACACTGGACACTTTTGGATTGTGTGAGGCCCACTGAATATCTGAGCGCTATGTCACAGGCTCGATGGCACAGCTGTGACCAAAGTGACTAGAGGATCAGTGAGATTTTGAATTTCTGCACACACTAGTGGACACTGGACACTTTTGGATTGTGTGAGGCCCACTGAATATCTGAGCGCTATGTCACAGGCTCGATGGCACTGCAGTGACCAAAGTGACTAGAGGATAAGGGAGATTTTGAATTTCTGCAGACACTTGTGGACACTGGACACTTTTGGATTGTGTGAGGCCCACTGAATATCTGAGCGCTATGTCACAGGCTCGATGGCACAGCAGTGACCAAAGTGACTAGAGGATAAGGGAGATTCTGAATTTCTGCTCACACTAGTGGACAATGGACACTTTTGGATTGTGTGAGGCCCACTGAATATCTGAGCGCTATGTCACAGGCTCGATGGCACAGCTGTGACAAAAGTGATTAGAGGATAAGGGAGATTTTGAATTTCTGCAGACACTTGTGGACACTGGACACTTTTGGATTGTGTGAGGCCCACTGAATATCTGAGCTCTATGTCACAGGCTCGATGGCACAGCTTTGACCAAAGTGACTAGAGGATAAGGGAGATTTTGATTTTCTGCTCACACTAGTGGACAATGGACACTTTTGGATTGTGTGAGGCCCACTGAATATCTGAGCGCTATGTCACAGGCTCGATGGCACAGCAGTGAGCAAAGTGACTAGAGGATAAGGGAGATTTTGAATTTCTGCTCACACTAGTGGACAATGGACACTTTTGAATTGTGTGAGGCCCACTGAATATCTGAGCGCTGTTTCACAGGCTCGATGGCACAGCTGTGACCAAAGTGACTAGAGGATAAGGGAGATTTTGAATTTCTGCACACACTAGTGGACACTGGACACTTTTGGATTGTGTGAGGCCCACTTAATATCTGAGCGCTATGTCACACGCTCGATGGCACAGCTGTGACCAAAGTGACTAGAGGATAAGGGAGATTTTGAATTTCTGCAGACACTTGTGGACACTGGACACTTTTGGATTGTGTGAGGCCCACTGAATATCTGAGCGCTATGTCACAGGCTCGATGGCACAGCTGTGACCAAAGTGACTAGAGGATAAGGGAGATTTTGATTTTCTGCTCACACTAGTGGATAATGGACACTTTTGGATTGTGTGAGGCCCACTGAATATCTGAGCGCTATGTCACAGGCTCGATGGCACATCTGTGACCAAAGTGACTAGAGGATAAGGGAGATTTTGATTTTCTGCTCACACTAGTGGACAATGGACACTTTTGGATTGTGTGAGGCCCACTGAATATCTGAGCGCTATGTCACAGGCTCGATGGCACAGCAGTGACCAAAGTGACTAGAGGATAAGGGAGATTTTGAATTTCTGCTCACACTAGTGGACAATGGACACTTTTGGATTGTGTGAGGCCCACTGAATATCTGAGCGCTATGTCACAGGCTCGATGGCACAGCTGTAACAAAAGTGACTAGAGGATAAGTGAGATTTTGAATTTCTGCAGACACTTGTGGACACTGGACACTTTTGGATTGTGTGAGGCCCACTGAATATCACAGCGCTATGTCACAGGCAGAAATTGGCTAGTGTATCACAAACTACAAGGTGTATGTAGAATTGGGCAGAATAGGAATCTCCCTAGAGTGCAGGTCTGTAAGAACAGAACATGTCCTCGACTTATTCTCACAGAGTGACACACTGATAGCTTCACTGTGGCTATGATAACAGCCGTTACACGGTATTGTGTGAGGAGGGTACACCGCTGTATGGTGTGAAAAAATGCACGCTCAGTACCTCAGCAGGACAAAAAAAAAAAATTGGGATTGCTTTTAAAAAAGCAGTGGGTAAACAGCAATAAAGGAATGTCAGGAAGCCTTAGAAGGCAGCCCAACAACCAACACCACTGATACACCACAATATAGCCTCCCCTTGCACTGCACACACAGTGACTGGTGTGTTGTACAGGCAAAATCGCTAGCAGCAGAAGCAGTTATTTTTTCTTCTTCCCTGCCTAACGCTCTCCCTACAGAATCAGCAGCAACATCTCCCTATGCTAAGATCGGCAGAAGTAAGATGGCGGTCAGCGTGCACGCCCTTTTATACCCCCTGTGACGCCCACCAAAGCAAGCCAATCACTTGCATGCCCTTCTGAAAGATGGTGGTGACCCGTGCCTATGTCAGCACATTGCCCACAGTGTCCGTGGATCCTGATTGGCTGAAAAAGAGCGCAAAACAAACTTTTGAAACGCGACTTTGGCGCGTAAGTTGCCGACCTCGTGGCTGACCTCATGCTAGGGTCGGGTTTCGTTTCATGAAACCCGACTTTGCCAAAAGTCGGCGACTTTTGAAATTTTTCGACCCGTTTCGCTCAACTCTAATGACGACTACTGGTTGGCCAGCATCCTGGATCCACGCTATAAAGGCAAATTACAAAACATCATGCCACAGGAGAACCTTGACCTAATATTGGCTAATAAACAAGCAACTCTGGTAAATCGGTTGCTTGAGGCATTCCCAGCACACAGCAGCGGTGATGGTTCTCACACGAGCCGTACGGGCCAGGGTCAGCTTGGCAGAGGTGTTCGTGGTGCACACAGCAGAAGTGGCGTTGGAGACAGGGTTTTCATGACAATGTTGTGGACTGATTTTTCAAGTACCGCTCACACAACTGGTAATACTGCATCGATGGAAAGTGACAGGAGACAGCAGTTGTCAACTATGGTTACAAACTACTTTTCCTCCCATATCGATGTTCTCCCACACAGGTCATTCCCCTTTGACTATTGGGCCACTAAACTGGACACCTGGCCTGAATTGGCACAATATGCCTTACAGGAGCTCGCTTGCCCAGCTGCAAGTGTGCTATCGGAAAGAGTCTTCAGTGCAGCTGGATCAATCCTGACAGAAAAAAGGACCCGTCTGTCAACCCAAAATGTGGATGATCTAACCTTCATTAAAATGAACCACGCATGGGTTTCCAAGGATTTTGTCCCACCTTCCCCTGATGACACATAGTGTGACAGAAAAATGGCTTGCTTTGGTCCACCTCTTCCTGGGACTTGACCTATTTCACCTTTTGCATCAGCTGAATGTCCAACATCAACATATGCCACTTTCTAAAACTCCCTAACTGTGCTTATTAGGGTGACAGAAAAATGGCTTGCTTTGGTCCACCTCTTCCTGGTACTTCACCCGAACTGTGCTGCCTCCCCCCCCATGGCCGGGGTCACCACCTAGCGCACGACACCGTGCAAGTGCCGTTGCCCTGGACAGGTGGGTAGGCCGACTCTTGGGCACGGGCACTGGCACAGGGTCCCTCATAGTGCAATCAAGTGTCTCTGACGGTGGTGGTGCACACCCGCCGTCAGACACACCGCCGTACTATGAGGGGCCCAGTGCCAGTACTGACGCCCACGAGTGGGCCCCCCTTGCTTGGGCAGGGCCCCAGCATTTGCAATCTTTACCTCTCCCTGCTCCTCCGCTGTGTAGTCTGGGCCGTCAAATCCATACTGTGCCTGACACCGTTTGAGCCTGTCTCCTGATGTATAGACATATATTTTGAATGTGTACGCTATCCATACATGTTATCTGGGGATACGGTACCCTTTCTAACCTATGTGCAATCCATACTGGGCCTACCACCGTCTGAGCCTGCCTCCTGATGTATAGACATATATTTTGAATGTGTACGCTATCCATACATGTTATCTGGGGATACGGTACCCTTTCTAACTAACGTTGTTCAGCGGGTTATCTGCACCTGTAAGCGACAAACGCTGGCCTTTTCAGTGTAGCGCACATGCAGCCACGGACATGTAAGGGCATGACACACCAGTTATTGGCCAATCTCATGTGCCAGAGCCTCACGTGTCCCTCTAGTAAGCCGGACTCGGACCGCGGGGCATGACGGAGTCTCGTTCGTTAACGGAATTAAGCTTGCAATGTGTGTATCTTTTCTGTAGCTGGCATGGTTGAGGTTGCCCGTGTTGAGTCAAATTACGCCGTAGGCTCCACTCCTGGTGGTGCCCTTCTGGACATTCCTTTAAGGTTCAGCTTTGCAACCATACTGCCCACGTAAAACAAACACTTTGCCTTCATGAACGCTGTTTGGAGGGTCATGACTCGTGGGAATAACGCCGCCCAATCAGTTAACCTGCTAGAGATCGTTCGTTGCTCCCAAGCATGACATCACACTCCCTAGGAGGAAGGTAATGCCACTGTGGCGACCGTACTCCTGGGGGCGACACAAGTGCACTGATGCCCAGCCACTGCTCGATGAATCTGCTGGTACATTGACCCAGACCACTACATTCCCCTCGCACGCTACACGGCCTGAATCTGACCCTGATGAAACTCAGGTTACCCTTCCCACATACAGTTCCATCTTACACGGTGACAAAGAGGAAGCTGCAGATGAAAGTGCAGGTTCGGCCCACCCGCCATCAGACACACCACCGTACTATCAGGGGCCCTGTGCCAGTGCCGTCGCCAACGAGTGGGCCCCCCTGCTTGCTCAGGATCACAGCACTTGCAAGGTTGAAATACTGTGCAGTGAGATGGAAGATGGGGACGACGAGGAGTCCAGACTAGTACAGGGATTCCCTAGCGAGGAGACTTATTTGATTGTTTTCAATGTTGGGACAGCAATTTTTGGGGAGCACTATACTCTGGAGAATGATAGATGGGGCCCACCATACACTGGAACATTCCAAAGGTGGATATCAGACACTGGAGCAGCATTTACAGGGCCCATTATACACTAGAGCATTAGAAATGGGGCCCATTATGTTTGGAGCATTATTTGGGCCCATAACACAGTGGAGCTTCATCCATGGGGACCAACATATACTGTAGCATTATGTGGAGCTCATCATATACTGTTTCAAACATTATATGGGACCAATGATTCTGTATGGAGAAATAGATGGGCCTCGTCATGAGATGTAAAAAGTGAAGTATTTTTCATTGTACTATACCGCTATTTCTCTGTCGTATCGGAGCATGATGAGTTGTGGTATGTGTTAAAGGGGCCCTCTTTCGCCCAGGGCACATGAAAACCTGGAGCCAGCCCTCCCCACCACAACTTTAGCCAAATAACCCCCATTTTTCAGTGCGTAACTTGTATTATGAAGTTAATTAAGGTTGACAAGCTTAAGTAAGAAGAATTGATGCTTTTGGCATTCAAATGGGCACTGTAGGTGTGTTTCCTGTCCTCCTCTCACTGCCGACTTTTATTCCCCATTGACTTACATTGGGTTTCGTGTTTCGGGACGACCCCGACTTTTCCCTATAATCGGACAATCTTGCTCGTCCCGACTTTTGGAAAAGTCTGGTTTCACGAAACGAAACTCGACCCTAAAAAACCAAAAGTCGCTCAACTCTATTTATTACCCATTGTATCAGTCCCTACAGCTTATTGTTCTGCTATCCTTGGGGAACAAAGTCACAGGATAATTGATGAATGCTTGTTGACTACCTATTTATTAGTTCATGCACCTTGATTCTTGTGCAAATATTGAAGGACAAACTATGCAGGTTATTTGAACGCTCAAAAAATGAGAGATGACCTCCTCCCACCTTCCACTAATCCTGTGGAAAAATGCCTAAATAAAATCTGTGAGCTATAAAAGGAGGATGTCTTTGCTTCCAAAGACTCTACAGAACAGCAGCCAGGGAACCATGGCACCAACTGGAGGAATATTGATCTTCTGCAGTGATCATCACTGAACCCTCAAAGTCATTGGGAGACCACAGGTTGGGACAATTAAGTTACCAGGCCTCATACATCAATGGACAATGCCAGTTTTCTTAGTTTGACGCTACCTCTTCTTTGTGGGTGCCCACCAAAAGTGGGGTGCCATTGATTGTGGTTGTTGGCCCTGGAAGCTTCGAAGTTGCAGATCTTCTATTTCATGGTGAGCCAATGAAAGGGTAAGGATCTTTAATTTGCACCATCTTCTGTACTTGCTGGGACTTTACTATAATGTTATTGACTGTAACAGTTAACCAATAAATTATTATTGCAGTGTTTTACCCTCAGCCTATTTTATCTGAGAAGCATTCTACCTACGGAAAAGGTATGCGAGCGTTCAGTGTGAGGAGCCATGATCCATGCGGTGTTTCTAAAGACAGCCAGGCCAGAGGACAGGAGCACCCACTCTTCAGAACATCAGATTCAGAAGATCAGCTTTCGCTTGACACTATGTATGTTAGAAGATTAATTGAGAGCTGAGGAATGCGGCGAGTACAGAAAGTTATTTTTTCGTTATCAGGCATGCAGTATGGAGAGGGAAAGCAAGGGCAAAACAGACTTTAAAAAGATATAATATCACTGATATTTTTTTCTTTAACTCTTCCCAATTGGCAAGATGTGCATTAAAGACGATGCTAAGTAGAGATGAGCAAATATATTTGAATGCAATTGAATTCCATTCAAATAAAAAAAATTCTGCATTAGGACTCTTTCACACGTCAGTGGCTCCGGTACATGTAGTGACAGTTTTCTCACGTACTCTCAAATGAATGGGTCTATGCACATGTCAGCATGTGTTCACGGACTGTGTATCAGTGTGCAAAATACACTGACATGTCCATTTTAACAAGGACACACGGCCCACAACACGTGCTGCACACGTGCACACAGACAACAGTTCACACTGTCCTCCGTGCTCACGAATGGCATCAGGGAAGAAGCTTTACTGTAAACCGCTGTTCCCGGCGGCTGGTGCTGACCGCAGCTGTTATTCTGCTCTCCTGCTCTGCCGGCAACAGCAAGATGGAGAGAAAGAATGAAAGAAAACCTGACGTGGGGTCCCCCTCTGTTTGTGAACCAACCAGACGAAACTTACAGCTAGGGGCTGCAGCCCTCAGCTGTAAGCTTCAGCAAGGTTGGTTTTCAAGAATAAAGGGGTCCCCATGCAGTTTTTTTCAATTATTTAAATAAATAATTTTGAAAAACAGCATGGGGTCCCTCTATTTTTGACAATCAACTTGACTAAAGCCGACAGCTGAGGGCTGATATTCTCAGGCTGGTAAGGGGCCACTGATCTTAGCCCCCAACAGCCTTAAAACAGCAGCCCGCAGCTGCCTAGAACAGGCACATCTATTAGATTCGCCTATTCTGGAGCTTTGCCCGGTTCTTCCCACTTGCCCTGTAGCAGTGGCAAGTGATGTAATAAGGGGTTAATGCCACCTTTCTTATTTTAAGGTGCCATTAACCCCAGAATAGTAATGGAGAGGTGTCAATAAGACACCTATCCATTACTAATCCTATAGTAATTAAAGGGTTAAATAAACACACATACAATAAGAGCAAAGCATTTTAATGAAAGAATACACAACACACAGTTTTAAAATCATTATTACATTGCTAATTCCATTGCGAAGCCATCGATCTCCTGTAACAAAGGTGAAAATAATAAAGCAACAATATACATTACCTGTCCGGCACTAAGTCATGTCCCACAGCGTAAATCCATCTCAGGGGGTTAATATGTTTACAGGCGGAGCGCTGCTAACACAGCCACTCCCGACTGTAAACTACAGTAGAATGAATGGAAGCAGCCGGCGCATGCTCAGTAACTAGCGGTGACGTCACCGCTCATCACTGAGTCTGCGCTCTGCTTCCATTCATTCTACTGTAGTTTATAGTCTGGAGTAGCTGTGTTAGCAGTGCTCCGCCTGTAAACTGATTAACCCCTGAGATGGATTTACACCTTGGGACATGACTATTTTTTTTTAAATGCAACTATATCAAGAGCACTGCAATTGGACAGTCAAAAACTCTTGAGATACTGTAAAAACTTAAAAATAAAGGACTGCAAATATAGTGGGCCTACAGACTATTTTATTAAGCCCTTTTAAATGTCTGGATTTTTGTGATTTTTGTTATTTTTTTTTTAATAATTATTCTCCCTTCAAACAAAGGATTGCACACTAAATTCAAAAACTAAATTCAGCCATTTGTGACAAAGAAGTAGCTTTTACCTGATACTGATTTTTGTATTTTTGAGAAAACTATTGTGCTGCCTTGCTACTGCTTTGTAGTGCATTAAGAATGAAGAAAAAATGATTGCTGTAACTTAAGTGAGCGCAGCAGGAAAAATTCCAACTACGCTATATCATTAACAAATGTTTAGTAAGTTACAGCAGAGTAGGGCCCGGCCAAAAGAGTCTACATTGTTAGGGTGGTGGATTAGAAAATCGGCCAAAACAAAAGCTGCTGGCTATATATGTGGTGATGGGAACTGTAAATGTGTGATTGGTGAGGTTGTGGTGCAAAAGTGGAGTTTTTCCAAGATAGGGTGGTGGGACTGTGGAAGGTTCGAGGGGTGGAGGCAGGGCTAGGCTGGAGCCTGGGTGGAGTTTCAAGGGGCCCCAAAAATTTTGCCAGTATGGGACCCCGAAATTCTTAGTGGCAGCCTTGTATACATGTAACTCCTCCCACCTCTCTTCTTGCTCCCTCCTTGACCGATTACAATCTGGCTTCCGGCCACACCACTCCACTGAAACTGCCCTAACTAAGGTCACCAATGACCTACTAACTACCAAGGCAAAGCGACACTACTCTGTCCTCCTCCTCCTGGACCTGTCATCTGCCTTTGACACAGTGGACCATTTCCTATTACTACAGACCCTCTCATCTCTTGGTATCACAGACATGGCCCTATCTTGGATTGTGTCATACCTAACAGACCGGACATTCAGAGTCTCCCACTCGCACACCACCTCCTCACGGCGCCCCCTATCCGTTGCAGTCCCGCAAGGTTCGGTCCTAGGGCCCCTGCTCTTCTCCATTTACACCTTTGGACTCGGACAGCTCATAGAATCTCATGGCTTTCAGTATCACCGCTATGCTGATGACACACAGATCTACATCTCTGGACCAGATATCACCTCCCTACTAAACAGAATCCCTCAATGTCTGCCCGCTATTTCATTCTTCTTCTCCGCTAGATTTCTAAAACTTAATATGGACAAAACAGAATTAATCATCTTTCCCCCATCTCATGTGACCCCCCCCAATGGACCTATCCATTAAAGTAAATGGCTTACCACTCTCTCCAGTCCCACAAGCTCGCTGCCTCGGGGTTATCCTTGACATTGATCTCTCTTTCAAACCACATATCCAAGTCCTTTCCACTTCCTGCCGGCTTCAACTTAAAAATATTTCAAAGATCCATACATTCCTCAACCAAGAATCAGCAAAAATCCTAGTCCATGCCCTCATCATCTCTCGCCTTGACTACTGCAACCTCCTGCTCTGTGGCCTCACCTCTAACACTCTCACACCCCTCCAATCTATTCTAAACTCTGCTGCCCAACTAATCCAGCTGTCTCCCCGCTATTCCCCAGCCTCCCCCCTCTGTCAATCCCTGCACTGGCTTCCCATTGCCCAAAGACTCCAGTTCAAAACCCTAACCATAATATACAAAGCCATCCACAACCTGAGTCTCCATACATCTGTGACCTCGTCTCCTGGTACTTACTTGCACGAAACCTCCTATCCTCACAAGATCTCCTTCTGTACTCCCCTCTTACCTCCTCTTCCCACAATCGCATACAAGATTTCTCCCGTGCATCCCCCCTACTCTGGAACTCTCTACCACGACATATCAGACTCTCGCTTACCATGGAACCTTCAAAAAGAACCTGAAGACCTAGCTCTTCAGACAAGCCTACAACCTGCAGTAACCACCGATCCACCAAACCTCTGCAGGACAAGCTCTACCCTCACCTACTGTATCCTCACCCATCCCTTGTAGATTGTGAGCCCTCACGGGCAGGGTCCTCTCTCATCCTGTACCTGTCATGACTTGCATTGTTTAAGATTACTGTACTTGTATGTATTATGTATACCCCTCCTCACATGTAAAGCGCCATGGAATAAATGGCGCTATAATGATAAATAATAATAATTAAGAAGGAAATAATGTTTCTTAGCATTTTTCCCTTTAAAAATTTTTTGGGTTTGCAATAGTGCAATAGCCTGACAACATTATTCACAGATACCATATGTGAGTCAGAAAGACATACATCTTCTCCATGCTGTTGCCATTTAGTTTTATCTCTTTCCCATACATTTCAGCTTTTTTCTCAGGTCCTCAGACCAGTTTGTTGGGTCCAGCAGAATAATGTATTTGGCTTTCCCATTGACTTGCATTAGATTCATTATTCAGCATGAATACATGGATATTAGAAATTATTCATGTTGATTTTCCCAAATCCGAATATTTCACTGCTGCTTGTGTAGCCTACTGTACATGTATTTTTTATCCATACTAAATGTCGTTCTGACAAAGATGGCGTGGAATCCCCTGACATTTTATTAACCAGCATAGGGAAAGAGGACAGCAGGGAACAGATGATTATAGCCCGTTAAGGGGGTAATATCCATTGAGCTTTCCAGGCCATTAACATCAACTTACAGCTGTATACTTAGCCTTTCCTGGTAATTAAAATGGGGTACTGTAACGGGATCTTCTGTGCTGTAATACCTCTTTACATTACCACCCCGCTTCTCAGGAGGTTCACTCTGCTTTTCCTTACTTCTGAATGAAGGACGCTGGTTCGAAAGGCTTTGTAATATGGGAACATATAAAAGATCACTGCTACTCCATGTATTTCCAGTGTGACAACATTTTACTCATCGGTCACAGAATATATATACATACAGAGGGCAGGACAATCAATGTGTGTTGTGCCAGTAGATAACAGGCTCCAATTAAGATGCCATGCGTACATTACAATAGTCGTGGGATTTACACAGGTGGGGGGAGGTCAGAAGTGGGATATCTTGTTTACCTCTGCCCAGGGGGTCGCAGCCAGTCGGTTGCTGCATTAAGGGCATACATCTCCTATTCGGTGTGCTGGGGGGTTCTGTAACAGGTACCCCTGAAAAAAATGACGTAGAATCCCCTATATTTAATAACCAGGAAAGGCTAGGCAGAGAGTTGCGGGCTGATATTAATAGCCTAGAAAGGGTTTCATTGATATTGGCCCGCTCCCAAACTAAAAACATCAGCTCTCAGCCGCCCCAGAAATGGTGCATCCATAAGATGCACCAAATCTGGCACTTAGCCTTAGGGGTACTTCACACTAAGCGAGACCGCTAGCGAGATCGCTGATGCGTCACCGTTTTTGTGATGCAACAGCGATCTCGCTGTGTGTGGCACACATCAGCGACCACCCCCCCCCGCCGGATATCGCTGATCGTGCAGGAATGTCCTGGGCCATTTTTTGATCATTGGACTCCCACTGGCCAGCACGCTGCGTGTGGCAGTGAGAGACCAATGATCAGCAGGCTCCCAGCGCTTTAAGCAGATGCTAGGAGCTGGTATCCAGGGTACACAGCGAGTAACTAAGGCTGCGCATGCTGCTTAATGCACTGGGAGCTCGCTGATCGTTGGTTTTAGTCTGCCTGTTTGACAGCTCACCAGCGATCATGTAGCGACGCACCAGCTATCCTGACCAGGTCGCATCGTTGTCGGGATCGCTGGTGAGTCGCCAAGTGAGACGAGACCCTTACTCTTCCCATGTGCCCTAGGGCAATTTTTTACAGTCCAATCATGATCCAATCCTAGTAGTCCATGAGCCGGGCCAGATATCGGTACCACCCGGAGTGACTAATTCTCTTTGGTGTTTTTTGACTCACAATTAGCACTACCATGAAGTACAATATGTCACGAGAAAACAATCTCAGAATGGCTTGGGTAGGTGATAGCGTCCCAAAGTTATTATCGCATGAAGTGACAGGTCAGATTTACAAAAAATGGCCTAGGCATTTGGGTACAAATAGGCCTGAAGGGGTTAAGCTACTGATGTGCAAGGGCTATCATATCAAAACATAAACTACAGACATGCATCTACCTAAAAACACCAAAGAGAATTAGTCACTCCGGGTGGTACCGATATCGTCAAAATTGGCTCTTGGCTCATGGACTATAGATGGAAAAAAAATCACTGATGAACACACAACGGTAGAATAACAATGGTCCAAATGCAATCCAATTTTTAATTGGATTGCATTCATCTGATATCACGGCAAGTGGGAATGAACCCTTACTATCCTTAAATTTTTCTAACATTAGTGGTCTACTAATCTAATATTTGTGCCACCTGAGTGTGTCTGAGCTAAAAAACAATTTGAGCTGTTGCTGTTGCATGAGGTATCGGGGCTCCCAGATAAGAAGGCTTACCCCGGTCCCTCACACACCACATCTTAATTTAAACTTAAATTCAGAGATCTAAATGCTGGCCCAGACCCTGTGTTCTGTCTCCAACATAAATAATGACTCTTAAATGTTTATTTGCATTACATAAATTCTGTGATAATGCTCAGTTTGCCATACAGTTTGATGTGCAATGTTTCCAGCTCCATCTAGTGGCCAAAAGATATAACTGCAGTGTTATTCTGTACCTCAGTTTCATTTTCATTCTTGATTTCCCTCCAATTTCCAATGCACCTTGGGTAATTTGCAAGGGATTATGGTCTAGTCCAGCCCCATTTCCCTGTCTAGTCCTCCATTTTCAACTTGCTTGCATACTGGAAACACCTCATCCATCTTTCCCCCAGTGTTAGCATCGCTGGTAAGTGACACGCTCCCTTTATATATCATTGTCTCTCTTACTGGCCAGCTTAGATAGTTTCCTTGTTCAGCTGTTAGTGCAGTCATGTACGTTATGTATATATGTATTTTCTATGTACCCGGCACTGATTGTCTTCATGTATTTCTGTTCCTAGTTTCACCTCATCTATATATCTATGTTCAATAAAACAGATTCAACTACAGTCTCCCTTATTGGACCCGGTATAGCGGTTTAGCTGCTTGCTAAGCTATTTGAATCCCGTTCATTTAGTGAGAGCATGACAGTGAAACACCGGCTTTCCAGCTAGTGGGAATACAGAGAGGAGCTTTCCATCTTGCAGGACCCTAGTAAAACACCGGCTCTCCAGCTAGTGGGAAATAGAAGAATCTTCCATCCTGTAGAGGCCAGTTACACAGTACTGTCCAGCTAGTACAATCCAGGGAAAAGACACCCCTTCATCCAGCTTGCAGGAACTAGTGATGCTCCATCTTGTGAGATTCAACTCACCGGCTACACAGAGACTACCACAGCTACAGCAATCTCTGCACAGCCAAGCATCCGTCTAAGACACCATGTCCCACAAATCACACAGGACACAATCTGCTACTTCCGTCTCCTCAAAGACTGTATCTATCAGCAGCGCGGTCGCCATTGCCCATGCAAACGCTGAAGCCGCCAAAATGCGAGCAAGCTTTGTTGCAGAAGAGATGGAACTTAAATTACAGAAAGCACGCTTAGAAGATCAAGAGAGAAAGTCACGCATAGAAAGAGATAAGCAAGAGAGAAAGACGCAGTTAGAGAAGGCACGTGTGGATGCTGCCTTAGAGAGCCTAGCAGTAAAATGAGAGGCTGCTGCAGCACTGGCAGAGGCAGAAGCACTGGAAGCCGCACACAACCCTGAGCTGCATAGTCGCAGCAGTACGTCAAGTCTGAAGTTGCCGCTGCAAGATTCACCACAACGCACATCTCAATATGTTAATTAACTTCCTGATCCAAACTAAAACCAAGATCACGACACATCCAGTGAAACGAGTGAGAGTCATCATGAGGCTCAGCTCCAGGAAAACGTGAAGCAAAGCAACTCTCCTGTCTTCTTTGCCCCTCACCAGGTAACCAACGTGAATCACAAACCTCCAGTAGATTATATATTCAGGATTATGTTCTCTAAACAGAACCAGAAAAAGAATAAGCCTTAAAAATGAACTTTTAATTCAATCACTAAAAAGCATAATACAGTAAAATTCCCTCAATACATAGGGAGGTAGATAAATAGATAGAGGGGCAGGTAACCAAATGGTTCAATAATTCACAGACATTAAGGGCCAAAACTACTTCGCCCTAGTATGCCCTACCAAGACCCTTCCTGATCACGGAGGTTGGCACCCTAGTTGTTAACGATGTGGCGCCCCCACTCAACGTCGGCGTCCCTAGTAACGTCCTAGACCTCCCTACATATACAAAAATAGGGGACACAAAAAATACCCACACTCACACCCACAATGCCGAAAATAGTGGAGAGACAATTATTGTCTCGTGCTAAAAAAAAAAAAGTCCTAGGTGCTGTAAACTTATCTCGTAGTATAGGACTGTAAACTTATCTCGTAATAGAGGACTGTAAACTTATCTCGTAGTATAGGACTGTAAACTTATCTCGTAATAGAGGACTGTAAACTTATCTCGTAGTCTAAAAATTCTTAATCACAGAATGGGTATCAGCAGAAAAAATAGAACTTATCTCGTAGTAAAAAAAAATTAAACTACCCTGCTGAAATAAATCAAACCCATAATAGAAAATCTTAGAAAAAATGTATACAGAGAGATCAATGTCGCAAGTCTACAATAAAAGTAAACATATTTGTTCAAAATTGAAAACCAGCAAAAAAACACTGTAAACACTGCACTCTTAAATTAAGTAAACCTGACCCTCTATCTATTTATCTACCTCCCTGTGTATTGAGGTAATTTTACTGTATTATGCTTTTTAGTGATTGAATTAAAAGTTAATTTTTAGGGATTAACCAACGTGAATCACCTTGCTGACACACCGCATGTCAGACCGAAGCAATATGACACCGGATGGCGCCACCCTGAGGATACTAAAAGGTATGAACGCACCTCACATCACTATCAGGGTGACCCATCACCAGTATACTCTGCTGACAACCGGTTCACATCAGAACTTGCTAGGATCTTCACACGACGTGATCTTGTTGCCAAGGGTCTCATGAAATTCACTGACCACGCTGAAGGTTACAGAGCTTGGAAAGCTTCCTTCCAAAATGTCACTAGAGACTTGGGGCTAAAAAACAGAGAGGAGATAGACCTCTTAGTCAAATACCTGGGAGAAGAGTCAGTCAAACACGCAGTAAGGATCAGAGACATTAATATAAACCACCCTCAAATAGGCCTTAAAGAGATCTGGAAGAGGCTAGATGAGTGTTACGGCTCTGCAGAGGTAATAGAGAGAGCCTTGTTCTAAAGAATTGATGACTTTCTTAAAATATCTAACAAAGGTCTCCCAAAACTTAGAGAGCTAGGTGACCTGCTACAAGAGGTCCTGGTTGCCAAATGTGAAGGTGACCTACCAGGACTTGCATACCTCGACACAGCCAAAGGTGTTAACCCTATAGTAAAAAAGTTGCCCTACAATCTACCGAAGAGGTGGCTCACACATGGCTCCATGTACAAATACTGTACAAACACAGTATTTCATTCCCTCCCTTCTCCGTTTAAGTAGACTTTAAACACGAACAAGCGCGGCAATCAGAAATGATCCTAGCTTTGACTTTACAACGTCGTATGCCGCACTACCACCAGCTGCAAACCCACGCAGAACATCTGTGGCAGTGCACAAGACTAATGTTTCTTCTCCAAGTTCCAATTACAGGTCTGCTGGCTGCTCTCAATCAGAGACAAAGGTACGAGAACCTGAAAAGCAGTGCCCGCTCCATCAGAAGCCTCATCCTCTCCTGAAATGCAGAGCCTTCAGAGGAAAATCTATGCCGGATCGCAGAAGCTTCCTGAAAGAGAACGGTATCTGCTACAAGTGCTGCTCATCTACCACTCATCTCGCCAAGGATTGTAAGGTCAGTGTAAAATGCACAGAATGTGGAACCACAGATTATAACACTGCCCTACACCCTGGCCCAGCTCCATGGTGTGCACAAAATGCGCCAGCTGACAGTGAGCATGGCGGGGAGGAAAAGAGCACTGATGCAGCTACGCCAGAGATCACTTCACAATGTACTGAAGTCTGTAAAGGGACAATAGACAGTAGGTCTTGTTCAAAAATATGCCTCATCAGAGTGTACCCAAAGGACCATAGAGACAAAGCTGTGAGACTGTATGCTATCTTGCATGATCAAAGTAATCGATCCCTGGCCTGATCAACATTCTTTGACCTATTCAACATTAATGGACCAAGCACTCCTTACTCATTAAAGACATGTGCAGGTACTATGACAACAGCGGGCAGGAAAGCCACTGATTACCAAATTGAGTCCTTAGACAGACAATTCTGCCTGCCACTACCTACAATCATCGAGTGTAATCAGATCCCAGACAACAGGTCTGAAATCCCTACACCAGACATGGCAATCCATCATGCTCACTTAAAACGCATAGCACACCTCATACCGGAACTCGACCCTAAGGCACAGATAATACTGCTGTTGGGAAGAGACATCCTGCAGGTCCATAAAGTGAGAAGTCATACCAATGGACTCAACAATGCTCTCTATGCACAAAAGCTAGACTTAGGATGGGTCATAATAGGAAACGTATGCTTGGGACACATGCACGCCCCATCTTCTGTGACAAGCATGCTAACAAATATTCTGGAGAAAGGGCGCCCATCTCTGTTTCAAGCTTGCAAGAATGAGTTCCATGTCAAGTAACTACCACACAGCATCCAAATACCTAATCATCTAATAGACTTTACTCCTGACAGCAGTATGGTGTCAGGAAGCTATGAGGATCAGCTGGGGTGCACAGTCTTCCAGAGAACTAAGCAAGACAACCATGTAGCAATGTCAGTAGAGGATAAGTTGTTCTTATAGGTAATGGACAAGGGACTCGTAAAAGATGAGACCAACAGCTGGGTCGCACCTCTTCCCTTCAGAACCCACAGACCACACCTACCAAACAACAGAGATCAGGCATTCAAAAGTTTCTCCTCTCTCAAACACAATCTGCAAAAGAAGCCAGAGATGAGAGATCACTTCTCCTTCATGTCAAATATATTTGAGAACTGCCATGCAGAACTAGCTCCCACTCTCAAAGACTCTGAAGAATGCTGGTTCCTACCCATGTTTGGAGTATACTACCCTAAGAAACCAGGCCAGATTAGAGTGGTGTTCGACTCCAGTGCTAAGTTTAATGATGTCTCCCTGAATAATATTCTACTGACAGGACCAGATCTCAATAACAAACTACTGGAAGTACTTATGTGCTTCCGTAAGGATTCCATTGCCTTCATCGCTGACACCCAGCAAATTTTCCATTGTTTCCTTGTGAGAGAGAGAGACAGGAACTTCCTAAGATTCTTCTGGTACAGAGACAATGATCCTACTAAAGAAGTCACAGAGTATCGCATGAGAATGCACATCTTTGGCAAGAGCCCTTCTTCTGCAGTCGCCATCTATGGACTCAAAAGGTCAGCTCTAGAAGGAGAAACAGAATTCGGGTCAGATGTCAGACAATTCATAGAGAAAGACTTTTATGTTGATGACTGTCTGAAAGCCATGCCTTCAAATGAGACTGCCATCAGTCTTCTCAGGAGAGCACAGGAAATGCTTGCTTGCTCTAACCTCAGGCTTCACAAAATAGCCCCAAACAGCCAAGAATTCATGAAATCATTCCCTTCACAAGACTTGTGTAATGGTCTCAGAGACCTGGACCTGGGGTCAGACCCCATTCCAATGCAGCGCAGCCTCGGGCTTCTCTGGAATCTACAGTCAGACACCTTTACCTTTCAGGTCAACCAGGAAGAAAGGCCTTTCACACACAGAGGTGTTCTGTCTACCATCAACAGCCTCTACGATCCCTTAGGTTTTGCAGCTCCTGTTACTATACAAGGCAAAGCCATACTAAGAGACTTAACCAAGGAGTCTTCTGACTGGGATGCACCTCTGCCACTTGATAAGAGAGTCCAGTGGGAAGCATGGAAGAACTCTTTAGCAGCTCTCTCCAACCTAAAGCCCCCGTTACACACTGCGATATCGCTAGCAATATCGCTGCAAAGTCACCAATTGTGTGACGTTGCAGCGATATTGCTAGCGATATCACTGCATGTGATACTTACCTCCGACCTGCTCCCCCGCTGGTTATCGCTGATCGCACGAGAAGCTGCTGAATCATTTCTCGTCGTCAGCTTCCTGCAGCGCTTCCTGCTGTGACGACGAGCGACGCGTGGAGCCGGGCGGGAGGAGGCAGGATCGCCGCGTCTGACAGGTAAGTAGCGATCCCCATCCCCAGCGATGTCGCTAGTGAGATCTGCCTGAGTGGCAGCTCACTAGCGACCACCCAGCGATGCACCAGCAATCCTGACTGCGTCATATCGCTAGTCGGGATCGCTGGTTCATCGCTAGGTGTAACGGTACCCTAAATGTGCCAAGGCCATACACCCCTGTGCCGTCTACAGAGATACAGAGCCAAAGACGGCATGTATTTGCAGATGCTTCTGTCAAAGCAATTGCTGCTGTTGCCTATCTCAAAACGGTGGACTCCAAATGTCAGAGCCAAATTGGATTCGTCATGGGGAAAGCCAAACTTGCTCCACAACCAGAGCACACCATACCAAGGTTTGAACTTTGTGCTGCAGTCTTAGCCGTCGAGTTGGCAGAGCTCATCACATCCGAGATGGATATCGACCTGTCACAAGCCAAGTTCTACTCAGACAGCAAGGTAGTCCTGGGATACATCCACAATGAAACTAGGCGATTCTATGTTTATGTCAACAACAGAGTGCTACGAATTAGGAGATCAGTTCATCCAAAACAGTGGCATTACGTCCCCATGGACCAAAACCCTGCAGATCATGCAACTAGAGCAGTTGACGCAAGTCGACTGGAGAGCACAACATGGCTCTCAGGACCAAAACTATTGTACACTGAGGAGCATTGTCCAGACACCTTTGAACTGATAGGAGAGGACTCAGATGCTGAACTCCGCCCTCAGGTGTCCACACTTCATACAATGGCTTCTGATATTCAGCTTGGATCCCACAGATTTGACAAATTTTCAAGTTGGAAGTCACTTACTCTAGCCATTACCTGCCTGACTCATGTAGCTCGCTCATTCAAGACCACCTGAATTTGTGACACAGAAAAATGTAAAGGTTGGCATCTCTGTAAAAGCACCTATGTTACCTCCGACTTGGAATCTTCCAGAAAACACATCATCTCTACAGTTCAGAGAGAAACCTACACTGTGGAAATCCAATGTATCATTAACAAAGCTCCAATACCAGCGAGCAGCTCAATGAGAAAACTCGACCCATTCATCGACAACAGCGGCCTGCTGAGAATAGGAGGTCATCTCAAAGAAACTAAAATGGAGTATGAAGAGAAATTCCCTCTTATCATTCCTGGAAAATGTCATGTTGCTTACCTAATCGTGCAACACTACCACAATCTGGTCAAACACCAAGGAAGACTATTTACAGAAGGAGCCATCAGAACTGCCGGCCTGTGGATTGTCGGTGCAAAGAAACTCATCTGTAGTGTAGTGGAGTGGAGGCCGTAATGGCACAGTGTTTATTAAAAACGTAGAGTAGGACCCCCCATATGAGATTGCCTTGGCGCGGCGGGGTGGCTCAATTGAATTGATCAATTTTTTTGCTAAATATCTCATTTTGAATACAGTTAGATGTTATGTGCATATGCACTTTATGTTATGCGTTCTGACCTTGGCAACGCTGGCTTCTCTTCCCCTTTTTTTTGTATATTGGTATGTGGCTGACCACCACTGTTGCCGTGCGTGCTGGGTTGTGTTCGCCATTTTTTCTGTGTTCACTGTGATGGATCTAGGCTGCTGTGCACACACACACAGCGGCCCCGCCCTGCCCCAAGCTTTATTTAATTGTGCACCTGTATCTGAACCTGCATTGCCCTTCATCTATGCTTGCTGGTCAGGCAATGTGTGGAGGCTAAACCTGACACGTCTGCATTCAGACCTGTTTGGCTTTCATCCGCACTTGCTTTTTCTGGCATCATGGGAGCGATCCAGAAATGCTCAGGTACGGATTGCACTTAAAGTGGTCTTGCTTTTAATGTATCTAGGAGGCCGTAATGGCACAGTGTTTATTAAAAACGTAGAGTAGGACCCCCCATATGAGATTGCCTTGGCGCGGCGGGGTGGCTCAATTGAATTGATCAATTTTTTTGCTAAATATCTCATTTTGAATACAGTTAGATGTTATGTGCATATGCACTTTATGTTATGCGTTCTGACCTTGGCAACGCTGGCTTCTCTTCTCTTCTCTTTTTTTTCATCTGTAGTGTCATCTATAAATGTATTACCTGCCGTAAGCTTCGTGGTTCCACTCAAACCCAAAAGATGGCTGACCTACCAGCAGATAGACTCAGCCCAGACCATCCTTTTACCAATGTTGGTCTCGATGTGTTTGGACCTTTGTCAGTTGTTACTCGACACACGAGAGGCGGACAAGCCAATAGTAAATGTTGGGCCGTCATGTTTACCTGTCTGTCAATCAGAGCCGTCCACATAGAGCTCTTGAGTCACTTGACACCTCAAGCTTCATCAACGCTTTGAGACATTTCATTGCCATCCATGGTCCTATCAAGCATATACGTTCAGACAGAGGTACCAACTTCATTGGTGCAGCAAAGGAATCGGGCATACCTTCAAATTTAGACCATAAGACTCTCGAGAAGTTCCTCAGTGACCAAAGTTGCACCTGGTCATTCAACCCACCTCACTCCTCACACATGGGTGGATCTTGGGAACGAATGATTGGTCTAGTACGAAGAATTCTTGACTCTATTCTTCTTCAGGAAGGAGCAGCGAGACTTACCCATGAAAGTCTAACCACCTTCATGGCAGAAGCCGCAGCTATAATCAACGCAAGGCCCTTGGTTCCAGTTCCTAATGACCCTGAGGAGCCCTTTTTATTGACTCCAGCTACTCTTCTAACCCAGAAAACAGGACTATCCAGTGCCCCTCTGGGAGGATTCGATGCTAAGGATCTCTACAAGCGCCAATGGAGGCAGGTACAAGGTCTTGCCTATACATTCTGGGACAGGTGGCACAAACAATATTTGTCTACCTTGCAGCCATGGACAAAGTGGCAATCTACCAGGCCTAATCTTCGGATTAGTGACCTCGTCCTTGTTAAAGACTGCCAGGCCCATCGGAACCAGTGGCCACTTGGACTAGTTACTGCTACGTTTCCGAGTAAAGATGGCCATGTCCGCAAAGTCGAACTCAGGATGGCCAAAGGAGATGGACCTAAGACATTCTCCAGACCAGTGACTGAGCTGGTTCTGTTATGTTCGGAGGATAAGAATGGTGGCATCTGTTCAATGCCAGACGGGGAGTGTTCTGTCTCCGACATAAATAATGACTCTTAAATGTTTATTTCCATTGCATGAATTCAGTGATAATGCTCAGTTTGCCATACAGTTTGATGTGCAATGTTTCCAGCTCCATCTAGTGGCCAAAAGATATAACTGCAGTGTTATTCTGTACCTCAGTTTCATTTTCATTCTTGATTTCCCTCCAATTTCCAATGCACCTTGGGTAATTTGCAAGGGATTATGGTCTAGTCCAGCCCCATTTCCCTGTCTAGTCCTCCATTTTCAATTTGCTTGCATACTGGAAACACCTCATCCATCTTTCCCCCAGTGTTAGCATCGCTAGTAAGTGACATGCTCCCTTTGTATATCATTGTCTCTCTTACTGGCCAGCTTAGATAGTTTCCTTGTTCAGCTGTTAGTGCAGTCATGTACGTTATGTATATATGTATTTTCTATGTACCCGGCACTGATTGTCTTCATGTATTTCTGTTCCTAGTTTCACCTCATCTATATATCTATGTTCAATAAAACAGATTCAACTACAGTCTCCCTTATTGGACCCGGTATAGCGGTTTAGCTGCTTGCTAAGCTATTTGAATCCCGTTCATTTAGTGAGAGCATGACAGTGAAACACCGGCTTTCCAGCTAGTGGGAATACAGAGAGGAGCTTTCCATCTTGCAGGACCCTAGTAAAACACCGGCTCTCCAGCTAGTGGGAAATAGAAGAATCTTCCATCCTGTAGAGGCCAGTTACACAGTACTGTCCAGCTAGTACAATCCAGGGAAAAGACACCCCTTCATCCAGCTTGCAGGAACTAGTGATGCTCCATCTTGTGAGATTCAACTCACCGGCTACACAGAGACTACCACAGCTACAGCAATCTCTGCACAGCCAAGCATCCGTCTAAGACACCATGTCCCACAAATCACACAGAACACAATCTGCTACTTCCGTCTCCTCAAAGACTGTATCTATCAGCAGCGCGGTCGCCATTGCCCATGCAAACGCTGAAGCCGCCAAAATGCGAGCAAGCTTTGTTGCAGAAGAGATGGAACTTAAATTACAGAAAGCACGCTTAGAAGATCAAGAGAGAAAGTCACGCATAGAAAGAGATAAGCAAGAGAGAAAAACGCAGTTAGAGAAGGCACGTGTGGATGCTGCCTTAGAGAGCCTAGCAGTAAAATGAGAGGCTGCTGCAGCACTGGCAGAGGCAGAAGCACTGGAAGCCGCACACAACCCTGAGCTGCATAGTCACAGCAGTACGTCAAGTCTGTAGTTGCCGCTGCAAGATTCACCACAACGCACATCTCAATATGTTAATTAACTTCCTGATCCAAACTAAAACCAAGATCACGACACATCCAGTGAAACGAGTGAGAGTCATCATGAGGCTCAGCTCCAGGAAAACGTGAAGCAAAGCAACTCTCCTGTCTTCTTTGCCCCTCACCAGGTAACCAACGTGAATCACAAACCTCCAGTAGATTATATATTCAGGATTATGTTCTCTAAACAGAACCAGAAAAAGAATAAGCCTTAAAAATTAACTTTTAATTCAATCACTAAAAAGCATAATACAGTAAAATTCCCTCAATACATAGGGAGGTAGATAAATAGATAGAGGGGCAGGTAACCAAATGGTCCAATAATTCACAGACATTAAGGGCCAAAACTACTTCGCCCTAGTATGCCCTACCAAGACCCTTCCTGATCACGGAGGTTGGCACCCTAGTTGTTAACGATGTGGCGCCCCCACTCAACGTCGGCGTCCCTAGTAACGTCCTAGACCTCCCTACATATACAAAAATAGGGGACACAAAAAATACCCACACTCACACCCACAATGCCGAAAATAGTGGAGAGACAATTATTGTCTCGTGCTAAAAAAAAAAAAAGTCCTAGGTGCTGTAAACTTATCTCGTAGTATAGGACTGTAAACTTATCTCGTAATAGAGGACTGTAAACTTATCTCGTAGTCTAAAAATTCTTAATCACAGAATGGGTATCAGCAGAAAAAATAGAACTTATCTCGTAGTAAAAAAAAAATTAAACTACCCTGCTGAAATAAATCAAACCCATAATAGAAAATCTTAGAAAAAATGTATACAGAGAGATCAATGTCGCAAGTCTACAATAAAAGTAAACATATTTGTTCAAAATTGAAAACCAGCAAAAAAACACTGTAAACACTGCACTCTTAAATTAAGTAAACCTGACCCTCTATCTATTTATCTACCTCCCTGTGTATTGAGGTAATTTTACTGTATTATGCTTTTTAGTGATTGAATTAAAAGTTAATTTTTAGGGATTAACCAACGTGAATCACCTTGCTGACACACCGCATGTCAGACCGAAGCAATATGACACCGGATGGCGCCACCCTGAGGATACTAAAAGGTATGAACGCACCTCACATCACTATCAGGGTGACCCATCACCAGTATACTCTGCTGACAACCGGTTCACATCAGAACTTGCTAGGATCTTCACACGACGTGATCTTGTTGCCAAGGGTCTCATGAAATTCACTGACCACGCTGAAGGTTACAGAGCTTGGAAAGCTTCCTTCCAAAATGTCACTAGAGACTTGGGGCTAAAAAACAGAGAGGAGATAGACCTCTTAGTCAAATACCTGGGAGAAGAGTCAGTCAAACACGCAGTAAGGATCAGAGACATTAATATAAACCACCCTCAAATAGGCCTTAAAGAGATCTGGAAGAGGCTAGATGAGTGTTACGGCTCTGCAGAGGTAATAGAGAGAGCCTTGTTCTAAAGAATTGATGACTTTCTTAAAATATCTAACAAAGGTCTCCCAAAACTTAGAGAGCTAGGTGACCTGCTACAAGAGGTCCTGGTTGCCAAATGTGAAGGTGACCTACCAGGACTTGCATACCTCGACACAGCCAAAGGTGTTAACTAGAGTTGAGCGATACCGTCCGATACTTCAAAGTATCGTATCGGATGGTATCGGCCGATCTTTAAAAAAAGTATCGGTATCGCCGATTCCGATACCGGAAGTCCCATTCAAGTCTATGGGACTTCCGGTATCGGAATAAGAAAAACCCTTTCCTGCCCTTGTACAGCCTCTCTGGGGTCTGTACGGGCCTTTCGGGGGGCTGTGCCGGCCTGCCAGGGGGTCTGTGCAGGCTCCGGTGGTCTGTGCCGGCCTGCCGGGGGGCTGTGCCGGCCTGCCGGTGGTCTGTGCAGGCTCCGGTGGGCTGTGCCGGCCTGCCGGGGGGCTGTGCCGGCTTGCCGGGGGGCTGTGCAGGCTCCGGGGGGCTGTGCCGGCCTGCCGGGGGGCTGTGCCGGCCTGCCGGTGGTCTGTGCCGGCCTGCCGGTGGTCTGTGCAGGCTCCGGGGGGCTGTGCCGGCCTGCCGGTGGTCTGTGCAGGCTTCGGGGGTCTGTGCAGGCATCGTCCGATGGGACTACAAGTCCCATCGGGCGATGCCTGCTACCATGACAGTGATTGACACATTAGCCAATGATGGGACAGTAGTAGTCCCATCATCCGGCTAATGTGTTAAATGTAAAAAAAAAAAAAAAAAAAAATTACATGCTACATACATGCTACATTCATACAACATGCATACTACATACATGCTACATTCATACTACATACATACTACATGCAACATACATACTACATATATACTACATATATACTACATACATACTACATACTACATACATACTACATACTACATACATGCTACATTCATACTACATAAATACTACATGCAACATACATACTACATATATACTACATACATACTACATATATACTACATGCATGCTACATACATACTGCATGCTACATACATACCACATACATACTACATACATACTACATACATACTACATGCATGCTACATGCATGCTACATACATAACACATATATACTACATGCTACATACATACTACATGCTACATACATACCACATACATACTACATGCATGCTACATACATACTACATGCATGCTACATACATACTACATGCTACATACTACATATATACTACATGCATGCTACATACATACTACATGCTACATACATACCACATACATACTACATGCATGCTACATACATACTGCTGTGTGGGAATTTCCCACGCAGCAATGGCATAAAGTGAGACTAGGGACTTTTTTTTTTTTTTAAGTGGCGGAGGAATACAGTGCGGAAGGATACCTACCTTCCGTCATTGGATTCCTGCAGCCCGTAGAGAACGGCAGCATCATCTGATGCTGCAGTTCTCTACCCAAGATCGTCGTGGGACACACTCGTGGACTGCTTCGGATCGTGGGTGAGTATTTTTGTGGTTTGTTATGTTAATATTTATTCCGGAAAAGACAATGGCTTCGGGGAACAATGTGACAAGTATTGGTAAGTATGTTACTCTATGTTATATGTACTGTATGTCTATGTATGTATTGTATGAATGTATTGTATGTATGTAGTATATATGTGGTATGTATGTAGCATGTAGTATGTATGTAGCATGCATGTAGCATGTAGTATGTATGTAGCATGCATGTACTATATATGTAGTATGTATGTAGCATGCATGTAGTATGTATGTAGCATGCATGTAGTATATATGTAGTATGTATGTAGCATGTAGTATGTATGTAGTATGTATGTGGTATATATGTGGCATGTAGTATGTATGTAGCATGCAGTATGTATGTAGCATGTATGTAGTATGTATGTAGTATGTATGTAGCATGCATGTAGCATGTAGTATGTATGTAGCATGCATGTACTATATATGTAGTATGTATGTAGCATGCATGTAGTATATATGTAGTATGTATGTAGCATGTAGTATGTATGTAGTATGTATGTGGTATATATGTGGCATGTAGTATGTATGTAGCATGCATGTAGTATGTATGTAGTATGTATGCAGTATGTATGTAGCATGTATGTAGTATGTATGTAGCATGCAGTATGTATGTAGCATGTATGTAGTATGTATGTAGTATGTATGTAGCATGCATGTAGCATGTAGTATGTATGTAGCATGCATGTACTATATATGTAGTATGTATGTAGCATGCATGTAGTATGTATGTTGCATGCATGTAGTATATATGTAGTATGTATGTAGCATGTAGTATGTATGTAGTATGTATGTGGTATGTATGTGGCATGTAGTATGTATGTAGCATGCATGTAGTATGTATGTAGTATGTATGCAGTATGTATGTAGTATGTATGTAGTATATATGTAGTATGTATGTAGCATGTAGTATGTATGTAGCATGCATGTAGTATGTATGTAGTATGTATGTAGTATGTATGTAACATGCAGTATGTATGTAGCATGTATGTAGTATGTATGTAGTATTTTTTTTTTTTTTTTTTTTTTTTTTTTAACATTTAACACATTAGCCGGATGATGGGACTACTACTGTCCCATCATTGGCTAATGTGTCAATCACTGTCATGGTAGCAGGCATCGCCCGATGGGACTTGTAGTCCCATCGGACGATGCTTGCACAGACCCCCGGACATCAGCACAGCCCCCCGGCAGGCCGGCACAGCCCCCCGGCAGGCCGGTACAGACCCCCACAGGGTGCACAGACCACCGGCAGGCCGGCACAGCCCCCCGGCAGGCCGGTACAGACCCCCACAGGGTGCACAGCCCCCCGGCAGGCCGGCACAGCCCCCCGGCAGGCCGGCAGAGACCCCCGGAAGGCCCGAAATGACGGCGCATCATGATGCGCACACACCGCGCATCATGATGACGTCAGTCTGTCAATCAACTTTGAACTTCCGATTCCGATGCCGAATTCCGATATTGAAAAAATATCGGAAGTCGGTATCGGAATTCCGATACAGCAAGTATCGGCCGATACCCGATACTTGCGGTATCGGAATGCTCAACACTAGTGTTAACCCTATAGTAAAAAAGTTGCCCTACAATCTACCGAAGAGGTGGCTCACACATGGCTCCATGTACAAATACTGTACAAACACAGTATTTCATTCCCTCCCTTCTCCGTTTAAGTAGACTTTAAACACGAACAAGCGCGGCAATCAGAAATGATCCTAGCTTTGACTTTACAACGTCGTATGCCGCACTACCACCAGCTGCAAACCCACGCAGAACATCTGTGGCAGTGCACAAGACTAATGTTTCTTCTCCAAGTTCCAATTACAGGTCTGCTGGCTGCTCTCAATCAGAGACAAAGGTACGAGAACCTGAAAAGCAGTGCCCGCTCCATCAGAAGCCTCATCCTCTCCTGAAATGCAGAGCCTTCAGAGGAAAATCTATGCCGGATCGCAGAAGCTTCCTGAAAGAGAACGGTATCTGCTACAAGTGCTGCTCATCTACCACTCATCTCGCCAAGGATTGTAAGGTCAGTGTAAAATGCACAGAATGTGGAACCACAGATTATAACACTGCCCTACACCCTGGCCCAGCTCCATGGTGTGCACAAAATGCGCCAGCTGACAGTGAGCATGGCGGGGAGGAAAAGAGCACCGATGTAGCTACGCCAGAGATCACTTCACAATGTACTGAAGTCTGTAAAGGGACAATAGACAGTAGGTCTTGTTCAAAAATATGCCTCATCAGAGTGTACCCAAAGGGCCATAGAGACAAAGCTGTGAGACTGTATGCTATCTTGCATGATCAAAGTAATCGATCCCTGGCCTGATCAACATTCTTTGACCTATTCAACATTAATGGACCAAGCACTCCTTACTCATTAAAGACATGTGCAGGTACTATGACAACAGCGGGCAGGAAAGCCACTGATTACCAAATTGAGTCCTTAGACAGACAATTCTGCCTGCCACTACCTACAATCATCGAGTGTAATCAGATCCCAGACAACAGGTCTGAAATCCCTACACCAGATGTGGCAATCCATCATGCTCACTTAAAACGCATAGCACACCTCATACCGGAACTCGACCCTAAGGCACAGATAATACTGCTGTTGGGAAGAGACATCCTGCAGGTCCATAAAGTGAGAAGTCATACCAATGGACTCAACAATGCTCTCTATGCACAAAAGCTAGACTTAGGATGGGTCATAATAGGAAACGTATGCTTGGGACACATGCACGCCCCATCTTCTGTGACAAGCATGCTAACAAATATTCTGGAGAAAGGGCGCCCATCTCTGTTTCAAGCTTGCAAGAATGAGTTCCATGTCAAGTAACTACCACACAGCATCCAAATACCTAATCATCTAATAGACTTTACTCCTGACAGCAGTATGGTGTCAGGAAGCTATGAGGATCAGCTGGGGTGCACAGTCTTCCAGAGAACTAAGCAAGACAACCATGTAGCAATGTCAGTAGAGGATAAGTTGTTCTTATAGGTAATGGACAAGGGACTCGTAAAAGATGAGACCAACAGCTGGGTCGCACCTCTTCCCTTCAGAACCCACAGACCACACCTACCAAACAACAGAGATCAGGCATTCAAAAGTTTCTCCTCTCTCAAACACAATCTGCAAAAGAAGCCAGAGATGAGAGATCACTTCTTCTCCTTCATGTCAAATATATTTGAGAACTGCCATGCAGAACTAGCTCCCACTCTCAAAGACTCTGAAGAATGCTGGTTCCTACCCATGTTTGGAGTATACTACCCTAAGAAACCAGGCCAGATTAGAGTGGTGTTCGACTCCAGTGCTAAGTTTAATGATGTCTCCCTGAATAATATTCTACTGACAGGACCAGATCTCAATAACAAACTACTGGAAGTACTTATGTGCTTCCGTAAGGATTCCATTGCCTTCATCGCTGACATCCAGCAAATTTTCCATTGTTTCCTTGTGAGAGAGAGAGACAGGAACTTCCTAAGATTCTTCTGGTACAGAGACAATGATCCTACTAAAGAAGTCACAGAGTATCGCATGAGAATGCACATCTTTGGCAAGAGCCCTTCTTCTGCAGTCGCCATCTATGGACTCAAAAGGTCAGCTCTAGAAGGAGAAACAGAATTCGGGTCAGATGTCAGACAATTCATAGAGAAAGACTTTTATGTTGATGACTGTCTGAAAGCTATGCCTTCAAATGAGACTGCCATCAGTCTTCTCTGGAATCTACAGTCAGACACCTTTACCTTTCAGGTCAACCAGGAAGAAAGGCCTTTCACACACAGAGGTGTTCTGTCTACCATCAACAGCCTCTACGATCCCTTAGGTTTTGCAGCTCCTGTTACTATACAAGGCAAAGCCATACTAAGAGACTTAACCAAGGAGTCTTCTGACTGGGATGCACCTCTGCCACTTGATAAGAGAGTCCAGTGGGAAGCATGGAAGAACTCTTTAGCAGCTCTCTCCAACCTAAAGCCCCCGTTACACACTGCGATATCGCTAGCAATATCGCTGCAAAGTCACCAATTTTGTGACGTTGCAGTGATATTGCTAGCGATATCACTGCATGTGATACTTACCTCCGACCTGCTCCCCCGCTGGTTATCGCTGATCGCACGAGAAGCTGCTGAATCATTTCTCGTCGTCAGCTTCCTGCAGCGCTTCCTGCTGTGACGACGAGCGACGCGTGGAGCCGGGCGGGAGGAGGCAGGATCGCCGCGTCTGACAGGTAAGTAGCGATCCCCATCCCCAGCGATGTCGCTAGTGAGATCTGCCTGAGTGGCAGCTCACTAGCGACCACCCAGCGATGCACCAGCAATCCTGACTGCGTCATATCGCTAGTCGGGATCGCTGGTTCATCGCTAGGTGTAACGGTACCCTAAATGTGCCAAGGCCATACACCCCTGTGCCGTCTACAGAGATACAGAGCCAAAGACGGCATGTATTTGCAGATGCTTCTGTCAAAGCAATTGCTGCTGTTGCCTATCTCAAAACGGTGGACTCCAAATGTCAGAGCCAAATTGGATTCGTCATGGGGAAAGCCAAACTTGCTCCACAACCAGAGCACACCATACCAAGGTTTGAACTTTGTGCTGCAGTCTTAGCCGTCGAGTTGGCAGAGCTCATCACATCCGAGATGGATATCGACCTGTCACAAGCCAAGTTCTACTCAGACAGCAAGGTAGTCATGGGATACATCCACAATGAAACTAGGCGATTCTATGTTTATGTCAACAACAGAGTGCTACGAATTAGGAGATCAGTTCATCCAAAACAGTGGCATTACGTCCCCATGGACCAAAACCCTGCAGATCATGCAACTAGAGCAGTTGACGCAAGTCGACTGGAGAGCACAACATGGCTCTCAGGACCAAAACTATTGTACACTGAGGAGCATTGTCCAGACACCTTTGAACTGATAGGAGAGGACTCAGATGCTGAACTCCGCCCTCAGGTGTCCACACTTCATACAATGGCTTCTGATATTCAGCTTGGATCCCACAGATTTGACAAATTTTCAAGTTGGAAGTCACTTACTCTAGCCATTACCTGCCTGACTCATGTAGCTCGCTCATTCAAGACCACCTGAATTTGTGACACAGAAAAATGTAAAGGTTGGCATCTCTGTAAAAGCACCTATGTTACCTCCGACTTGGAATCTTCCAGAAAACACATCATCTCTACAGTTCAGAGAGAAACCTACACTGTGGAAATCCAATGTATCATTAACAAAGCTCCAATACCAGCGAGCAGCTCAATGAGAAAACTCGACCCATTCATCGACAACAACGGCCTGCTGAGAATAGGAGGTCATCTCAAAGAAACTAAAATGGAGTATGAAGAGAAATTCCCTCTTATCATTCCTGGAAAATGTCATGTTGCTTACCTAATCGTGCAACACTACCACAATCTGGTCAAACACCAAGGAAGACTATTTACAGAAGGAGCCATCAGAACTGCCGGCCTGTGGATTGTCGGTGCAAAGAAACTCATCTGTAGTGTAGTGGAGTGGAGGCCGTAACGGCACAGTGTTTATTAAAAACGTAGAGTAGGACCCCCCATATGAGATTGCCTTGGCGCGGCGGGGTGGCTCAATTGAATTGATCAATTTTTTTGCTAAATATCTCATTTTGAATACAGTTAGATGTTATGTGCATATGCACTTTATGGTATGCGTTCTGACCTTGGCAGCGCTGGCTTCTCTTCCCCTTTTTTTTGTATATTGGTATGTGGCTGACCACCACTGTTGCCGTGCGTGCTGGGTTGTGTTCGCCATTTTTTCTGTGTTCACTGTGATGGATCTAGGCTGCTGTGCACACACACACAGCGGCCCCGCCCTGCCCCAAGCTTTATTTAATTGTGCACCTGTATCTGAACCTGCATTGCCCTTCATCTATGCTTGCTGGTCAGGCAATGTGTGGAGGCTAAACCTGACACGTCTGCATTCAGACCTGGTTGGCTTTCATCCGCACTTGCTTTTTCTGGCATCATGGGAGCGATCCAGAAATGCTCAGGTACGGATTGCACTTAAAGTGGTCTTGCTTTTAATGTATCTAGGAGGCCGTAATGGCACAGTGTTTATTAAAAACGTAGAGTAGGACCCCCCATATGAGATTGCCTTGGCGCGGCGGGGTGGCTCAATTGAATTGATCAATTTTTTTGCTAAATATCTCATTTTGAATACAGTTAGATGTTATGTGCATATGTACTTTATGTTATGCGTTCTGACCTTGGCAACGCTGGCTTCTCTTCTCTTTTTTTTCATCTGTAGTGTCATCTACAAATGTATTACCTGCCGTAAGCTTCGTGGTTCCACTCAAACCCAAAAGATGGCTGACCTACCAGCAGATAGACTCAGCCCAGACCATCCTTTTACCAATGTTGGTCTCGATGTGTTTGGACCTTTGTCAGTTGTTACTCGACACACGAGAGGCAGACAAGCCAATAGTAAATGTTGGGCCGTCATGTTTACCTGTCTGTCAATCAGAGCCGTCCACATAGAGCTCTTGAGTCACTTGACACCTCAAGCTTCATCAACGCTTTGAGACATTTCATTGCCATCCATGGTCCTATCAAGCATATACGTTCAGACAGAGGTACCAACTTCATTGGTGCAGCAAAGGAATCGGGCATACCTTCAAATTTAGACCATAAGACTCTCGAGAAGTTCCTCAGTGACCAAAGTTGCACCTGGTCATTCAACCCACCTCACTCCTCACACATGGGTGGATCTTGGGAACGAATGATTGGTCTAGTACGAAGAATTCTTGACTCTATTCTTCTTCAGGAAGGAGCAGCGAGACTTACCCATGAAAGTCTAACCACCTTCATGGCAGAAGCCGCAGCTATAATCAACGCAAGGCCCTTGGTTCCAGTTCCTAATGACCCTGAGGAGCCCTTTTTATTGACTCCAGCTACTCTTCTAACCCAGAAAACAGGACTATCCAGTGCCCCTCTGGGAGGATTCGATGCTAAGGATCTCTACAAGCGCCAATGGAGGCAGGTACAAGGTCTTGCCTATACATTCTGGGACAGGTGGCACAAACAATAATTGTCTACCTTGCAGCCATGGACAAAGTGGCAATCTACCAGGCCTAATCTTCGGATTAGTGACCTCGTCCTTGTTAAAGACTGCCAGGCCCATCGGAACCAGTGGCCACTTGGACTAGTTACTGCTACGTTTCCGAGTAAAGATGGCCATGTCCGCAAAGTCGAACTCAGGATGGCCAAAGGAGATGGACCTAAGACATTCTCCAGACCAGTGACTGAGCTGGTTCTGTTATGTTCGGAGGATAAGAATGGTGGCATCTGTTCAATGCCAGACGGGGAGTGTTCTGTCTCCGACATAAATAATGACTCTTAAATGTTTATTTCCATTGCATGAATTCAGTGATAATGCTCAGTTTGCCATACAGTTTGATGTGCAATGTTTCCAGCTCCATCTAGTGGCCAAAAGATATAACTGCAGTGTTATTCTGTACCTCAGTTTCATTTTCATTCTTGATTTCCCTCCAATTTCCAATGCACCTTGGGTAATTTGCAAGGGATTATGGTCTAGTCCAGCCCCATTTCCCTGTCTAGTCCTCCATTTTCAATTTGCTTGCATACTGGAAACACCTCATCCATCTTTCCCCCAGTGTTAGCATCGCTGGTGACACGCTCCCTTTGTATATCATTGTCTCTCTTACTGGCCAGCTTAGATAGTTTCCTTGTTCAGCTGTTAGTGCAGTCATGTACGTTATGTATATATGTATTTTCTATGTACCCGGCACTGATTGTCTTCATGTATTTCTGTTCCTAGCTTCACCTCATCTATATATCTATGTTCAATAAAACAGATTCAACTACAGTCTCCCTTATTGGACCCGGTATAGCGGTTTAGCTGCTTGCTAAGCTATTTGAATCCCGTTCATTTAGTGAGAGCATGACAGTGAAACACCGGCTTTCCAGCTAGTGGGAATACAGAGAGGAGCTTTCCATCTTGCAGGACCCTAGTAAAACACCGGCTCTCCAGCTAGTGGGAAATAGAAGAATCTTCCATCCTGTAGAGGCCAGTTACACAGTACTGTCCAGCTAGTACAATCCAGGGAAAAGACACCCCTTCATCCAGCTTGCAGGAACTAGTGATGCTCCATCTTGTGAGATTCAACTCACCGGCTACACAGAGACTAACACAGCTACAGCAATCTCTGCACAGCCAAGCATCCGTCTAAGACACCATGTCCCACAAATCACACAGGACACAATCTGCTACTTCCGTCTCCTCAAAGACTGTATCTATCAGCAGCGCGGTCGCCATTGCCCATGCAAACGCTGAAGCCGCCAAAATGCGAGCAAGCTTTGTTGCAGAAGAGATGGAACTTAAATTACAGAAAGCACGCTTAGAAGATCAAGAGAGAAAGTCACGCATAGAAAGAGATGAGCAAGAGAGAAAGACGCAGTTAGAGAAGGCACGTGTGGATGCTGCCTTAGAGAGCCTAGCAGTAAAATGAGAGGCTGCTGCAGCACTGGCAGAGGCAGAAGCACTGGAAGCCGCACACAACCCTGAGCTGCATAGTCGCAGCAGTACGTCAAGTCTGAAGTTGCCGCTGCAAGATTCACCACAACGCACATCTCAATATGTTAATTAACTTCCTGATCCAAACTAAAACCAAGATCACGACACATCCAGTGAAACGAGTGAGAGTCATCATGAGGCTCAGCTCCAGGAAAACGTGAAGCAAAGCAACTCTCCTGTCTCCTTTGCCCCTCACCAGGTAACCAACGTGAATCACAAACCTCCAGTAGATTATATATTCAGGATTATGTTCTCTAAACAGAACCAGAAAAAGAATAAGCCTTAAAAATTAACTTTTAATTCAATCACTAAAAAGCATAATACAGTAAAATTCCCTCAATACATAGGGAGGTAGATAAATAGATAGAGGGGCAGGTAACCAAATGGTTCAATAATTCACAGACATTAAGGGCCAAAACTACTTCGCCCTAGTATGCCCTACCCAGACCCTTCCTGATCACGGAGGTTGGCACCCTAGTTGTTAACGATGTGGCGCCCCCACTCAACGTCGGCGTCCCTAGTAACGTCCTAGACCTCCCTACATATACAAAAATAGGGGACACAAAAAATACCCACACTCACACCCACAATGCCGAAAATAGTGGAGAGACAATTATTGTCTCGTGCTAAAAAAAAAAAAGTCCTAGGTGCTGTAAACTTATCTCGTAGTATAGGACTGTAAACTTATCTCGTAATAGAGGACTGTAAACTTATCTCGTAGTCTAAAAATTCTTAATCACAGAATGGGTATCAGCAGAAAAAATAGAACTTATCTCGTAGTAAAAAAAAAATTAAACTACCCTGCTGAAATAAATCAAACCCATAATAGAAAATCTTAGAAAAAATGTATACAGAGAGATCAATGTCGCAAGTCTACAATAAAAGTAAACATATTTGTTCAAAATTGAAAACCAGCAAAAAAACACTGTAAACACTGCACTCTTAAATTAAGTAAACCTGACCCTCTATCTATTTATCTACCTCCCTGTGTATTGAGGTAATTTTACTGTATTATGCTTTTTAGTGATTGAATTAAAAGTTAATTTTTAGGGATTAACCAACGTGAATCACCTTGCTGACACACCGCATGTCAGACCGAAGCAATATGACACCGGATGGCGCCACCCTGAGGATACTAAAAGGTATGAACGCACCTCACATCACTATCAGGGTGACCCATCACCAGTATACTCTGCTGACAACCGGTTCACATCAGAACTTGCTAGGATCTTCACACGACGTGATCTTGTTGCCAAGGGTCTCATGAAATTCACTGACCACGCTGAAGGTTACAGAGCTTGGAAAGCTTCCTTCCAAAATGTCACTAGAGACTTGGGGCTAAAAAACAGAGAGGAGATAGACCTCTTAGTCAAATACCTGGGAGAAGAGTCAGTCAAACACGCAGTAAGGATCAGAGACATTAATATAAACCACCCTCAAATAGGCCTTAAAGAGATCTGGAAGAGGCTAGATGAGTGTTACGGCTCTGCAGAGGTAATAGAGAGAGCCTTGTTCTAAAGAATTGATGACTTTCTTAAAATATCTAACAAAGGTCTCCCAAAACTTAGAGAGCTAGGTGACCTGCTACAAGAGGTCCTGGTTGCCAAATGTGAAGGTGACCTACCAGGACTTGCATACCTCGACACAGCCAAAGGTGTTAACCCTATAGTAAAAAAGTTGCCCTACAATCTACCGAAGAGGTGGCTCACACATGGCTCCATGTACAAATACTGTACAAACACAGTATTTCATTCCCTCCCTTCTCCGTTTAAGTAGACTTTAAACACGAACAAGCGCGGCAATCAGAAATGATCCTAGCTTTGACTTTACAACGTCGTATGCCGCACTACCACCAGCTGCAAACCCACGCAGAACATCTGTGGCAGTGCACAAGACTAATGTTTCTTCTCCAAGTTCCAATTACAGGTCTGCTGGCTGCTCTCAATCAGAGACAAAGGTACGAGAACCTGAAAAGCAGTGCCCGCTCCATCAGAAGCCTCATCCTCTCCTGAAATGCAGAGCCTTCAGAGGAAAATCTATGCCGGATCGCAGAAGCTTCCTGAAAGAGAACGGTATCTGCTACAAGTGCTGCTCATCTACCACTCATCTCGCCAAGGATTGTAAGGTCAGTGTAAAATGCACAGAATGTGGAACCACAGATTATAACACTGCCCTACACCCTGGCCCAGCTCCATGGTGTGCACAAAATGCGCCAGCTGACAGTGAGCATGGCGGGGAGGAAAAGAGCACTGATGCAGCTACGCCAGAGATCACTTCACAATGTACTGAAGTCTGTAAAGGGACAATAGACAGTAGGTCTTGTTCAAAAATATGCCTCATCAGAGTGTACCCAAAGGACCATAGAGACAAAGCTGTGAGACTGTATGCTATCTTGCATGATCAAAGTAATCGATCCCTGGCCTGATCAACATTCTTTGACCTATTCAACATTAATGGACCAAGCACTCCTTACTCATTAAAGACATGTGCAGGTACTATGACAACAGCGGGCAGGAAAGCCACTGATTACCAAATTGAGTCCTTAGACAGACAATTCTGCCTGCCACTACCTACAATCATCGAGTGTAATCAGATCCCAGACAACAGGTCTGAAATCCCTACACCAGACATGGCAATCCATCATGCTCACTTAAAACGCATAGCACACCTCATACCGGAACTCGACCCTAAGGCACAGATAATACTGCTGTTGGGAAGAGACATCCTGCAGGTCCATAAAGTGAGAAGTCATACCAATGGACTCAACAATGCTCTCTATGCACAAAAGCTAGACTTAGGATGGGTCATAATAGGAAACGTATGCTTGGGACACATGCACGCCCCATCTTCTGTGACAAGCATGCTAACAAATATTCTGGAGAAAGGGCGCCCATCTCTGTTTCAAGCTTGCAAGAATGAGTTCCATGTCAAGTAACTACCACACAGCATCCAAATACCTAATCATCTAATAGACTTTACTCCTGACAGCAGTATGGTGTCAGGAAGCTATGAGGATCAGCTGGGGTGCACAGTCTTCCAGAGAACTAAGCAAGACAACCATGTAGCAATGTCAGTAGAGGATAAGTTGTTCTTATAGGTAATGGACAAGGGACTCGTAAAAGATGAGACCAACAGCTGGGTCGCACCTCTTCCCTTCAGAACCCACAGACCACACCTACCAAACAACAGAGATCAGGCATTCAAAAGTTTCTCCTCTCTCAAACACAATCTGCAAAAGAAGCCAGAGATGAGAGATCACTTCTTCTCCTTCATGTCAAATATATTTGAGAACTGCCATGCAGAACTAGCTCCCACTCTCAAAGACTCTGAAGAATGCTGGTTCCTACCCATGTTTGGAGTATACCACCCTAAGAAACCAGGCCAGATTAGAGTGGTGTTCGACTCCAGTGCTAAGTTTAATGATGTCTCCCTGAATAATATTCTACTGACAGGACCAGATCTCAATAACAAACTACTGGAAGTACTTATGTGCTTCCGTAAGGATTCCATTGCCTTCATCGCTGACATCCAGCAAATTTTCCATTGTTTCCTTGTGAGAGAGAGAGACAGGAACTTCCTAAGATTCTTCTGGTACAGAGACAATGATCCTACTAAAGAAGTCACAGAGTATCGCATGAGAATGCACATCTTTGGCAAGAGCCCTTCTTCTGCAGTCGCCATCTATGGACTCAAAAGGTCAGCTCTAGAAGGAGAAACAGAATTCGGGTCAGATGTCAGACAATTCATAGAGAAAGACTTTTATGTTGATGACTGTCTGAAAGCCATGCCTTCAAATGAGACTGCCATCAGTCTTCTCTGGAATCTACAGTCAGACACCTTTACCTTTCAGGTCAACCAGGAAGAAAGGCCTTTCACACACAGAGGTGTTCTGTCTACCATCAACAGCCTATACGATCCCTTAGGTTTTGCAGCTCCTGTTACTATACAAGGCAAAGCCATACTAAGAGACTTAACCAAGGAGTCTTCTGACTGGGATGCACCTCTGCCACTTGATAAGAGAGTCCAGTGGGAAGCATGGAAGAACTCTTTAGCAGCTCTCTCCAACCTAAAGCCCCCGTTACACACTGCGATATCGCTAGCAATATCGCTGCAAAGTCACCAATTTTGTGACGTTGCAGCGATATTGCTAGCGATATCACTGCATGTGATACTTACCTCCGACCTGCTCCCCCGCTGGTTATCGCTGATCGCACGAGAAGCTGCTGAATCATTTCTCGTCGTCAGCTTCCTGCAGCGCTTCCTGCTGTGACGACGAGCGACGCGTGGAGCCTGGCGGGAGGAGGCAGGATCGCCGCGTCTGACAGGTAAGTAGCGATCCCCATCCCCAGCGATGTCGCTAGTGAGATCTGCCTGAGTGGCAGCTCACTAGCGACCACCCAGCGATGCACCAGCAATCCTGACTGCGTCATATCGCTAGTCGGGATCGCTGGTTCATCGCTAGGTGTAACGGTACCCTAAATGTGCCAAGGCCATACACCCCTGTGCCGTCTACAGAGATACAGAGCCAAAGACGGCATGTATTTGCAGATGCTTCTGTCAAAGCAATTGCTGCTGTTGCCTATCTCAAAACGGTGGACTCCAAATGTCAGAGCCAAATTGGATTCGTCATGGGGAAAGCCAAACTTGCTCCACAACCAGAGCACACCATACCAAGGTTTGAACTTTGTGCTGCAGTCTTAGCCGTCGAGTTGGCAGAGCTCATCACATCCGAGATGGATATCGACCTGTCACAAGCCAAGTTCTACTCAGACAGCAAGGTAGTCCTGGGATACATCCACAATGAAACTAGGCGATTCTATGTTTATGTCAACAACAGAGTGCTACGAATTAGGAGATCAGTTCATCCAAAACAGTGGCATTACGTCCCCATGGACCAAAACCCTGCAGATCATGCAACTAGAGCAGTTGACGCAAGTCGACTGGAGAGCACAACATGGCTCTCAGGACCAAAACTATTGTACACTGAGGAGCATTGTCCAGACACCTTTGAACTGATAGGAGAGGACTCAGATGCTGAACTCCGCCCTCAGGTGTCCACACTTCATACAATGGCTTCTGATATTCAGCTTGGATCCCACAGATTTGACAAATTTTCAAGTTGGAAGTCACTTACTCTAGCCATTACCTGCCTGACTCATGTAGCTCGCTCATTCAAGACCACCTGAATTTGTGACACAGAAAAATGTAAAGGTTGGCATCTCTGTAAAAGCACCTATGTTACCTCCGACTTGGAATCTTCCAGAAAACACATCATCTCTACAGTTCAGAGAGAAACCTACACTGTGGAAATCCAATGTATCATTAACAAAGCTCCAATACCAGCGAGCAGCTCAATGAGAAAACTCGACCCATTCATCGACAACAGCGGCCTGCTGAGAATAGGAGGTCATCTCAAAGAAACTAAAATGGAGTTTGAAGAGAAATTCCCTCTTATCATTCCTGGAAAATGTCATGTTGCTTACCTAATCGTGCAACACTACCACAATCTGGTCAAACACCAAGGAAGACTATTTACAGAAGGAGCCATCAGAACTGCCGGCCTGTGGATTGTCGGTGCAAAGAAACTCATCTGTAGTGTAGTGGAGTGGAGGCCGTAATGGCACAGTGTTTATTAAAAACGTAGAGTAGGACCCCCATATGAGATTGCCTTGGCGCGGCGGGGTGGCTCAATTGAATTGATCAATTTTTTTGCTAAATATCTCATTTTGAATACAGTTAGATGTTATGTGCATATGCACTTTATGTTATGCGTTCTGACCTTGGCAACGCTGGCTTCTCTTCTCTTTTTTTTCATCTGTAGTGTCATCTACAAATGTATTACCTGCCGTAAGCTTCGTGGTTCCACTCAAACCCAAAAGATGGCTGACCTACCAGCAGATAGACTCAGCCCAGACCATCCTTTTACCAATGTTGGTCTCGATGTGTTTGGACCTTTGTCAGTTGTTACTCGACACACGAGAGGCGGACAAGCCAATAGTAAACGTTGGGCCGTCATGTTTACCTGTCTGTCAATCAGAGCCGTCCACATAGAGCTCTTGAGTCACTTGACACCTCAAGCTTCATCAACGCTTTGAGACATTTCATTGCCATCCATGGTCCTATCAAGCATATACGTTCAGACAGAGGTACCAACTTCATTGGTGCAGCAAAGGAATCGGGCATACCTTCAAATTTAGACCATAAGACTCTCGAGAAGTTCCTCAGTGACCAAAGTTGCACCTGGTCATTCAACCCACCTCACTCCTCACACATGGGTGGATCTTGGGAACGAATGATTGGTCTAGTACGAAGAATTCTTGACTCTATTCTTCTTCAGGAAGGAGCAGCGAGACTTACCCATGAAAGTCTAACCACCTTCATGGCAGAAGCCGCAGCTATAATCAACGCAAGGCCCTTGGTTCCAGTTCCTAATGACCCTGAGGAGCCCTTTTTATTGACTCCAGCTACTCTTCTAACCCAGAAAACAGGACTATCCAGTGCCCCTCTGGGAGGATTCGACGCTAAGGATCTCTACAAGTGCCAATGGAGGCAGGTACAAGGTCTTGCCTATACATTCTGGGACAGGTGGCACAAACAATATTTGTCTACCTTGCAGCCATGGACAAAGTGGCAATCTACCAGGCCTAATCTTTGGATTAGTGACCTCGTCCTTGTTAAAGACTGCCAGGCCCATCGGAACCAGTGGCCACTTGGACTAGTTACTGCTACGTTTCCGAGTAAAGATGGCCATGTCCGCAAAGTCGAACTCAGGATGGCCAAAGGAGATGGACCTAAGACATTCTCCAGACCAGTGACTGAGCTGGTTCTGTTATGTTCGGAGGATAAGAATGGTGGCATCTGTTCAATGCCAGACGGGGAGTGTTCTGTCTCCGACATAAATAATGACTCTTAAATGTTTATTTCCATTGCATGAATTCAGTGATAATGCTCAGTTTGCCATACAGTTTGATGTGCAATGTTTCCAGCTCCATCTAGTGGCCAAAAGATATAACTGCAGTGTTATTCTGTACCTCAGTTTCATTTTCATTCTTGATTTCCCTCCAATTTCCAATGCACCTTGGGTAATTTGCAAGGGATTATGGTCTAGTCCAGCCCCATTTCCCTGTCCAGTACTCCATTTTCAATCTGCTTGCATACTGGAAATACCTCATCCATCTTTCCCCCAGTGTTAGCATCGCTGGTAAGTGACATGCTCCCTTTATATATCATTGTCTCTCTTACTGGCCAGCTTAGATAGTTTCCTTGCTCAGCTGTTAATGCAGTCTTGTACGTTATGTATATACAGTAAGTATTTTTTATGTACCCGACACTGATTGTCTTCATGTATTTCTTTTCCTAGTTTCACCTCATCTATTTATCTACGTTCAATAAAACAGATTCAACTACAGTCTCCATTATTGGACCCGGTATAGCGGTTTAGCTGCTTGCTAAGCTATTTGAATCCCGTTCATTTAGTGAGAGCATGACACCCTGATACCTCATACATTGCCAATTACTGACTGCTGCTGTGCCAGTATCAAATTTCTATTCTTGACCAATTGATCATAAAGAATACAAAACCTACAAGAAACAAAATGAAAAAGCCCTGCTGTAACTAAATAAGTAAAAAGCAAAAGTGCATTTAAATAACTCAGGGTTCTTAGTAATGCTGTTTTTGATCAAAAATAGCATGAAGCCGATCCACTGTCCACAAGGTGACTCTGATCAGGACGGTCCTACGCTGTCTAATATTAAAAACCTTACCATGTGTCAAAGTTGACCTCAATGTGTGAATAACGGCAGATAAAAGGATCAGGTCTCGACCTGTGGACACCAGTCAGGGGAAGCCTTTAAATGTAATTTCCAGCTCAGAGAGGGAGGCCACACCCTGGCTTGCACAGAATGCAAAAATACTTATTTTTTTCTTGGTCAATTGATGCCACTTTTCCTGGTATCAGCCTCTAATTTTTTTAAAATGTGCCGACTTCAAGTTGGGTCTCTTTCATGTGTGTTGCCTGAATTTCACAGGGTTCTCAGAGCACTATGCCTACACCTGTCACTCATCCACTTGTTACTGATCAATTTTAAGCTAGAAATGCTGGTTCAAGCCCTTCCCCAGCCCTGTCCCATGCGTCCATGCTGCACAATTAAGCTATTTGCACTCTGGGTCAATTGATGCCACTTTTCCTGGTGTCTGCCCCTAATTTGAGCTGTTTTGGCAGCTTTTGGGCCCCCTGAAAGTGTTGTCTATGCATTTGGTTTTGCCTCCCATGGGGTTGGATTGAATTCAATGGGGTTGGATATGTTCGGTGAACTGTTTGGCGAACCTTGGGACAGTCACCTAACTGAAATGGATCTTGAAAGGTTCGCTCATCTCTGGTCATATACAGCTGTCATTCACAGGAATTTCGTCCAAGGCCGAGAGGGTGGGTGGTGGGTGCTCTTCACTTGTTCCTGAATGAATCAGGTCCCTTAACAACCGCCATTTTCATGTGTACCAGTGGTCGTTAAGGAGTTAAAATTCCATTTGGAGAGGCTAAAAGTTCTGAACCATTGAAGTGGTCTTGAAAGATTTAATTCTGAGCAACTCTATGTTGTATCTATTACTAATCTTCATCAAAGGGAATTACAAATATTATCAGAAAATAGCAGAAATTTTATTGCTACATAACATAAGGGATGGATGCAAAACGATTTACGATATTTTTACTGACTATACGACCCACTTTTTTTTCCTTCAAATTTGAGAGGAAAATGGGATTGCATCTTATACTACAAATATAGCTTACTAGGTGAGCAGGGTCGCCACTGGCAGGCAGGCAGGCTGCGGCAGGAGTGGGGAGATGCTACAGGGTCCTGGCCTAAAGGCCCTTTTACATTTAGCGATGCACCAGCGATCCAACCAGCGATCCGACCCGGTCAGGATCGCTGGTGCATAAATGATCGCTAGTGAGCTTTCATACAGAAAGATCTCACAGCGATGCAGCAGCGACGCAGCGCACGATACTTACCTTTCACACACAGCGATCCTGGCGTCCTCCCGCCCGCCTCCACGCGTCGCTCGTCGCCACAGCAGGAAGTCTCAGCAGGAAGCAGACGACGAGAAATGGAGCTGGACATTCTCGCGCGATCAGCGACGGACAGCGGGGGAGCCGGTCGTTGGTAAGTATCACACATAGCGATATCGCTAGCAATATCGCTATAACGTCACAAAACCAGTGACGTTTTAGCGATATTGCTAGCGATATTGCTTAGTGTAAAACCCCCTTAAGAGTAGGGGTTGTTCCTGCGGTGCAAGGCAGGAGCAAAGTCCCTACTGCTGTGCCCACTAAGCTCACGGTGGGCTTCAAAAAGATAGTTCTGGTTGTCAGCTCATGCACAGATTTAGATCTCGGCTCAATGACGAGCCAAAGTTTCAATGTGCGCATACGATGCCTCCAGCGCTCTTTTACTGAACACCTCCAGGAGATCAATAGGCGCAGCGGGTACTCTGCTCCTGCCAGCGGCAATTCTTCTGCGTCAAAAACTTCCCAAAAGCTCATCACGGGAGCAAAACCTTAGACTTTCATAGTCAGTATCTTTTTACTGGAAAAGATCATGAAATAGCCAGTAGAAATGGAGGATGGGAAAGGTTTCCTAGATCTCTAAAGTGCTGTATGTCCCAATCCATGATCAGTTTTTATTTCTTATCCCATCACTTTGTCATACAGCTCAGCTCCTCTTAGTCTCATTGGCCTTAGGTGGTCTGATACCCACATATCCAGTGCTGTGTGCAGTTCTGCAGTGAGGTCATGGTATTTTAAGGATCAGTGCCGGTATCGGACATTCACCTTTTATGAAACGATTGCTCATCCTATGAATTTATCTCACTGAGCTATTACTTCTCTGTTCATTCTGTTTTCTGTTCTTTTCATTGGAATCAAAGAATCAAATACATTCTGTAGAACCTTGGACATCTGATTCCGGAGTTTGGCTGTTCTGTAGATCAGGTAGGAGGAATGGAGAATCATTAGAAATTGAAAAGGCATATGAACCCACGTAAGGTTCACATGGTAAAGATTATAACAAAAAGTAAAAGCAAAAAGAGCAGTAAAGTATATAAAGTCGTATATGAAAGTGAAGGATACAAATTTCATCGCTGAGTAATATGTCTCCAAGTTGATGGATAAATTACTGCTCCTCTTCATCTTTACTGTGTGATGATACAATGAGGCGAAGAGGAGGATGGAGGAGATGCAACAGAAAATCATTGGTACGGAGGCTCCTATAGCAAAATGATATACAATATTAATATAGTTGTCATCCATGTGTAGAATGTCTATGGTTATATTGTATGTTCCACCAGTGATCACTACAGTGATAGCTGCCCAGAAGTGTATGAAGCAAGTGGCGGCAGCGAAAGTCCTGAGGCTGCAATGAAAAGACCAGTCCTGGGTAACATCACCCTCCTCAGATACAGGAACAGCCTGGTGCGGAGGTTGGAGATCTTCAGACAGAAGACGATGGAGAGCAGAGATGTTAACCAAATATTGGAATATGTAAAAAAAGAATGAATCATATTAAAAATAAGTATAATTACACGTGAGTCCTTGCTGCTCCAGAAAAATGAATTAACAAAGAAAAATATAGTAAAAGCACATTGACAGCACAACCTTGAAATCCCGAGAGAAGTTAGAATGCGGTCAACCGAAGTCACCGATCGTCCTTTCCACCAGTCATTGAGATTGACGCCGATAATAAATGAATGTATCAGCAGTCCAAGTATGGCAGTAATTATTGTCAGGGCCAATAGATCCAGATACTGTGCAAAACTATAATCCGTTATGGAATCAGCCATCTCTCCTATACTATGAGGATGCTGATAACCCAACAAGGCTTTTATAGAAGGTTTAATGACAAACAAATGTTACACTATGAACTAGGAAAATGCAAACTCGATCACATAGACTCCGAGCCGAATCAGGTCTACAAATGCAAAACAGATCACATAACATATAAAGATCATTTTACAGTTGTCCTAGTGGAAAATTAGTAACAAAAAAAAATGCTCTAAGTCAATGGGTAGGTTTATTCAGTGTTAGACTGAGGCACCTAGAGCCCATAGTTGGAATTTATTCCAGGTGTCCAGATGCTACTGTACATGAAAATATTACGTGTTTAGATTTAAGCCTTGCGTTCATGTACGTGAGCATTTTAGCAAACAGTACTCGAGGCTATAGGGCTAACCACTGAGCCACTGTGCTGTCCCACTCTTTGAATAAGGCCGGGCTCAGACTTATGAGAAACTCCCACGAGTCTCGCATCTCAAACCTGGCACTGCCGCTGGCACTCGGACCAGAGCGTTCAGCTGCATATAATTACTTCAGGTCCATTTTTTTATCTTACCAAGGGTAACAGGAGAAATTGGACCCCAAAAGTTGTTGTACAATTTGTCCTGAATAAGCTGATACCCCATATGTGGGGGTAAACCACTGTTTACGCGCATAGCAGAGCTCGGAAGGAAAGGAGTGCCGTTTGACTTTTCAATTCAAATTTGGCTGGAATTGTGTTTGGACGCCATGTCGCATTTGGAGAGCCCCTGATGTGTCTAAACAGTGGAAACCCCCGAAAAGTGACCCCATTTTGGAAACTAGACGCCCTAAGGAACTTATCTAGATGCATAGTGAGCCCTTTGAACCCACAGGTGCTTCACAAATTGATCGGTAAAAATGAGTGAGCAGATGAAGACGGCGGCGGATCGCCGGCGTCAGTCGGTGGTGGGGGCCAATCGCCCCCGTCAGCCGGTGGGGGGGTCAGATCTCGGTCTCCAACCAAGGTAGATGCTACTGCAGCATTGGCCATGGCTGGATTGTAATATTTCATCAAATTTCATTGATGAAATATTACTATCGCTCTGATTGGCTGTTTCACTTTTAACAGCCAATCGTAGCCATGTGGGAGCAAAGCCACCCCCCGGGGTGAAGTACAAAGGCCCCTGTACCTGCAGGTCAGGTGACTTTTCATTGACCACGGTCAACCGACCCGCAGGGGGGCTATCAAGTCATGACACAGCATATGCATCATTGGTTGGATCGGCGCCGACATTCATGACGCGTACGCTGTGTCACTGATTGGGAAGGGGTTAAGGAGTCTTGTTTTCAACATTAGGTCACATTTGGAGGTTTCTGCTGTTCTGTTACCTCTGGTGCTCTGCAAATGCAACATGGTGTCCACAGCCTATTTCAGGAGAAATTTATGCTCCAAAAATTGGGGTCTAAGGGGCAATGTTTCTCTATGTGGAGAGTGACAAGCCAAGAACGGCATGTCATAGTAAGGAGTCTTATAAGTCATGCATAGTACAAAGATCAAAAGGCACTCCTTCGCTTCAGAGCCCTGCCGTATTTCCAAACAGAAGTTTTTAACTACATATGGGATTTTGTTATGTACAAAAGAAATTGTATAACAAATTGCGGGGTCCATTTTTTCACGTTAACCATTTGTGAAATGAAAAAATTGCATCTATAGCAATATTTTTATTTTAAAAAATTTATTTTTTCTTATTTCATTCCACTTTGAATTAATTCCAGTGCAGCATCTGAAAAGCTAACAAATTTCCTGAGAGTAGTTTAGAATAATTTGAGGGGTGCAGTTATAAAAATGGTATTAATTTTGAAGGGTTTCCAGTATATAGGCCAGTATATAGGCATCTTAGGCCGGTTTCACATTTGCGCTTTATAGCGCTACGATGGCCTGCGCACGGCCGCCGCTAAGCCCCGCCCCCTGCCCGCCCCTTCCGGTCATCGCCGCCTACTAGCGCACATGGACGCTTGCGATCTGCGCACCCTATCTTTAGCATAGGGTGCGCAGATCGTGTGCTGGCCGTGCGCTAGCAGGATTTTGCCACGCGCTGCGCACTTTTGAAGGCACGCCGTGCGCGCCGAAATGCAACATGCTGCGTTCGGCGCACATGGGCGCACCTTCAAAAGTGCGCAGCGCGTGGCAAAATCCTGCTAGCGCACGGCCAGCACACGATCTGCGCACCCTATGCTAAAGATAGGGTGCGCAGATCGCAAGCGTCCATGTGCGCTAGTAGGCGGCGATGACCGGAAGGGGCGGGCAGGGAGGCGGCAGGGGGCGGGGCTTAGCGGTGGCCGTGCGCAGGCCGTCGCAGCGCTATAAAGCGCAAATGTGAAACCGGCCTTAGAGTCACATACAACCAGAATAGGTCTATGAAAGATAAGATTTATACTTTTTTTAAATAAAAACAAAAATATGCTGCTTAATTTCAGCTCTTCTAACAACTAAATAAAGTAATAGAATGTTTGAAAAATGATGCTGACGCATTGTAGATATATGATAAATGTTATTTATTAGCTAGCGTATATACTCGTGTATAAGCCAAGTTTTCAGCACATTTTTTTTTGTGCTGAAAATGACCCCCCCCTCTGCTTATACATGAGTCATTGTCTCAGAAGACGGAAGAGAAGGGGGAGCGGTGGAGCAGTGGGTCACAGGAGGCAGGAGTCGGCGGCTGTGGCTAAAGCCTGTGCCCACTGCTAAAGCAAAATGAATATTCACTGCACTTGCAATAAATATTAATTTCTCTTATAGTGCACACAGTTATAGATGCAGCCGCCAGGCTATCATGCATGCACGCTACTTAAGAGTTATGAATATTCACCTCTTTCCACTCCCATAGGCATGGAGGGAGGTTAATATTCATTCCCTTAATGAGCGTGGACAAGTAATCACCCGGCCTCAGGAGCTGCTGGCACAGGACAAGATGCTGCGAGGGCGTGCAGAGAAGGTAAGTAGGATTTTTTTATTCTTTTCTTATGCGGTCCATATGTGGTACTTGCAGGTATGCAGGATGCAGTGACGAGTCACGAGACAACCTGGTGCTTTCTGAAATAACTTTTATAAGACTGAGGGAACTTTCCTCGGTCTTTGCTTGAACACAAAAGGGGGTAACACGTGTTGTCCTCGCAGGGGCTCCAGACAAACAAACACCGATGAGTAGAACACGACTACTTCCGGCAATAGCCGGTCACTATAGGGCCGCGGTTTGGCGGACTACGGGTCCTTAATGAAAAAGTCAACTTAGCTGCTGTCCAGACGTCCCTCGCCGTTCGGGTTGGTGGTCTTTCGGTGTAGTTGCTGGGCCCAGTTGCTGAGGCGCTGATGGAGTCTTTGCGCCCTCCGGCGCGCTGGTGACACTGGAGCCCCACAGGGCCCGGAGAAGTCCTTGGACGGGTGGGCCGCAAGCCCCGGACTGGGGCCAGCGGCAGTGATGTGCGGTGGCGGATGACAGGCCACCTGCGCAGCTAGCGGCTGCGACGGGGAGTCCACGGTCAGCAAAGGCCCGGCTCCTGCTGCGGGCTGGAGCGGGACGGTGGTGGCCACGAACGGCACGGTACTTGCCGCGGCCACAGGCGAGAACGGGGCGGCTGTGGGTTGCGGGGAACAGGCCGCAGCCGCGGGCTGAGGAGAGGCGGGTGAACACGGGTAGGCCGCAGCCGCAGGCTGAGAGGAGGCGGCAGAGGCCGCGGGCTGGACTGGGGCCGCAGTGGCCGCGGGCTGAAGCAGGGCAGTAAGTCTCGGATGATCGCCTTGGCACCATCCCTCTGGAGTCCTCAGTGAGCGTCCTCTCACACTGGTAAGTCGCTCTAGCTTCCCGTTGCTCCCACGCTCTACTGCAGTCTCTGTCCCAGTCTGCTGACTCATCGTCTGGGGAATTCCCCGCCTCCTTTATACTGGTCCCTCCCCCAGCCCATCTGTCTGTCAGGACAGTCCGTCCTCGAATCCTGTCCCCCGGGAACAGTTTCCGCTGGAACCCGGATGACGGCTCCTTTGGTTCCGGCCTGGACACTCGAGGGGGGCCGTTCCTCCCACACATACATACAAAGATAGAGAGGAGGAGTCATGCATGCAACGATAGGGATAAGGAGCCATGCAGACAAGGATGGGAAAAAGGAGCTATGCAGACAAGGATGGGGATAAGGAGTCATACAGACAAGGATGGGGATAAGGAGCTATGCAGACAAAGATGGGGATAAGGAGCTATGCAGACAAGGATGGGAAAAAGGAGCTATGCAGACAAGGATGGGGATATGGAGTCATGCAGACAAGCATGGGGATAAGGAGCTATGCAGACAAGGATGGAGATAAGGAGTCATGCAGACAAGGATAGAGATAAGGAGCCATGCATACAAGGATGGGGATAAGGAGTCATGCATACAAGGATGGGGATAAGGAGTCATGCATACAAGGATGGGGATAAGAAGTCATGTATATCAGGATGGGGATAAGGAGCTATGTAGACAAGAATGGGGATAAGGAGCCATGCATACAAGGATGGGGATAAGGAGTCATGCTTACAAGGATGGGGATAAGAAGTCATGTATGCCAGGATGGGGATAAGGAGCTATGTAGACAAGGATGGGGATAAGGAGCCATGCATACAAGGATGGGGATGAGGAACCATGCAGACAAGGACAGGGATGAGTGGACAATGCATACACGGCTTATACTTAGTCAATAATTTTTCCCAGCTTTTCGTGGCAAAATTAGGTGCCTCAGTTTATATTCCGGTCAGCTTATACACGAGTATATACGATAATTACTATGCTATGACTATCTGACTTAAGGATATAAGAATTCAAAGTCTGAAACTAAATAATGTTTGTAAACTTAGGTATTTTCATGAAAAAACACCAAACATCTCAACCTAAATTTTTCAGTAACATAATTTTTAATGTGGCAATAAAAATTATCTCAGAATCACAGGGATATGTTAAGCATTCCAATATTACAACAAAAAGTAGCAGTGCCATTACCATTTTCTCTCTTCCATTAAGGGAACTAATAAATATAGTAAAATAGTGGGGAAAAAAAAAAGGTTTTAAAAATCATCTCTAAAAAAAGAACAAAAGTTTAAATCACCCCTTCTTTTGCCCCCCCCCAAACAATTAAAAAAGTAAACAAATATACATTTTTAGTATTGCTACATTCATTCAAAATATGATGGTAAAGTGTGTTCGCAACCTGGGGTCCACCATGAAGAGATGGAAAACTGCAGCTAGTGTGAACAATGGCGAACAGAAGGTAACGGAATGGCAACCTCAGCACGCAGTGTTAACCATCATACTGTGTGAACAGCAAACTTAATAGCGAGCTCTGTTACTCCACAGAGCGGCAGACAAGCTGTAGAATGCTGAGCACTGTATCCTGTTAAAGGTCACAGGAATACAGCGGGAATGACGCTCGTGGGGTCCCTATAACTCACCCCCTACTATGCTGGTGATTGAGTCTGCCCTGACACACGGTTTGTGCAAACTCGCACAATCAACGCCGTCGCCTGGTGCAGGTGCTAAGCTCAAGCGAGAGTTCCCAACCTACACTGCCTGACAAGAACCACACTTGCAGTGCCAGTAGCAGCACACATGCATACAGGGTGGTAACTGTCCCACTTACACACACAGCAATACAAGTGATCATAGCGCACCAACGGGCACCCCAAAGATCCTTTTATAGACTGTGCCTTTGTCCAGTCAGACAGGACCTTGCTCGCGGGCCAATCCGGAGCCGGCCCAGGACCCGAGCAGCTGACGACCGACCACCAATGAGAGGTCGCCACCTCACGAGCATGCTCAGTAGAGCGAATCCTGGACTTAGCCTCAGGAATGACTGCTCACTGCTGTCTATTTTTAGTTCCCATAGCTGGATCCGGAGAGCCAGCAGTAACAGCATGCACAGCCCGAGTCTGAGCAAGACGCTGAGACTGATGTGTTTGCTGAGCAGAATCTACTGTGGTTGAGACTGAATGGGAGACCGCAGGAGAAGGTAAGGCTTGGGATCCACCTTGTGCAGAGGGAGAATCCTGGCGCCAACAAATAAAGTAAATTAGTACAATCTGTAAACGGAATAACGAGAAAATAAATCGAAACGCTAGAGCTATGGTTTTTTTGGCCACTGCAAAATTGCAATAAAATGCAATAATGGGCGATCAAGACATCATCTCTACCCCAAAATAGTATCCGTAAAAATATCCACTTAGGGTACAAAAAAATAAACTCTCACCCAGCCATATATCACAAAAATTGAAAATGCTAGGGATCTCAGAAAATAGCCACAAAAATAAAAAGAATTTTTTAAAAAAAAATTTCAGAAATTTTTTCAACATTTAAATTAAAGAAAACTATAAATGTTTGGTAACTGTGCGATTGCCCTAAATCAATTGTGAATTTGCACTTTTTGCACTTTAACACACTTGAAAGTTTTTTACCTCTTCTTTTTGCACTTTCATAGAATAGAATAGAATAGAATCGTAGAGTTAGAAGGGACCTCCTGGGCCATCTGGTCCAACCCCCTGCTCAAAGCAGGATTCGCTAAATCATCCCAGTCAGATGTCTGTCCAGCCTCTGTTTGAAGACTTCCATTGAAGGAGAACTCACCACTTCTCGTGGCAGCCTGTTCCACTCATTGATCACTCTAACTGTCAAAAAGTTTTTTCTAATATCTAATCTGTGTCTCTTCCCATTCAGTTTCATCCCATTGCTTCTAGTCTTTCCTTGTGCAAATGAGAATAAAGTTGATCCTTCTACAATGTGACAGCCCTTTAGATATTTGTAGACAGCTATTAAGTCTCCTCTCAGTCTTCTCTTTTGCAAACTAAACATTCCCAAATCCTGCAACCTTTCCTCATAAGACAGGGTTTGCAGACCGGTCACCATTCTGGTCGCTCTTTTCTGAACTTGCTCCAGTTTGTTGATGTCTTTTTTAAAATGTGGTGCCCAAAACTGGACACAATATTCCAGATGAGGTCTGACCAAAGAGGAGTAGAGGGAAATAATGACTTCATGTGATCTAGACTGTATGCTTCTGTTAATACATCCTAGAATTGCATTTGCCTTTTTTGCTGCTGCATCACACTGTTGACTCATATTCAGTCTGTGATCTATTAGTATACCCAAGTCTTTTTCACATGTGCTGTCACTTAGCCCTATTCCTCCCATTCTATATATGCTTTTTTCATTTTTATTGCCCAGATGTAGTACTTTGCATTTCTCCCTGTTAAAAACCATTCTGTTAGTTGCTGCCCACTTCTCCAGTTTATTTAAATCTTTTTGAATCCTCTCTCTCTCTTCTCTAGTATTAGCTATCCCTCCTAGCTTTGTGTCATCAGCAAATTTAATCAGTTTACCCTCAATTCCTTCATCTAAATCGTTGATAAAGATGTTGAACAATACAGGGCCCAGGACAGAGCCCTGTGGTACCCCACTTGAGACATTCTTCCAACTGGATGTGCAGCCATTTACGACCACTCTTTGGGTCCGATCACTAAGCCAGTTATGAATCCACCTAACAGTTGCCTTGTCCATTCCATACTTAGTCATTTTTTCAATAAGGATTGTATGAGAGACTTTGTCAAATGCTTTGCTGAAGTCAAGATATACTATATCTACAGCATTTCCTTGATCCACCCAATCAGTGATACCGTCATAGAAGGAAATTAAGTTAGTCTGACATGACTTATTAGTTAGAAACCCATGCTGACTCTGTTTAATCACTTCATTCTTATCCAGGTATTGACATACATGTTGTTTAATAATTTGTTCAAAGATCTTTCCTGGTATAGAAGTCAGACTCACCGGCCTATAGTTGCCTGGGTCCACCTTCTTCCCCTTTTTGAAGATAGGAACAACATTTGGTCTTCTCCAGTCTTCTGGCACTTCTCCTGTTCTCCAAGAATTTTCAAAGATTATGGAGAGGGGTTCAAAAATTTCTTCTGCTATCTCCTTCAGTACTCTGGGGTGTAATTCATCTGGACCTGGAGACTTGAATTCATTTAGGTTAGCTAAGTGTTTCCTCACTATCTTTCTGTTTATAGATATCCTGGATTCTTCTATTCCCTTAATAGGACAGTGAATAACAGTTGATGTTGCATTTCCTTTCTGAGAGAAAACAGATGCAAAATAGGAATTTAAAAGTTCAGCCTTCTCAACATCCTGTCTTACCATTTCATCATTTTCATCCTGTAAAAATCCTATAGCATCTTTGACTTTTCTTTTACTTTTGACATATCCCCAAAATCCTTTATTATTGCTTTTGACATCTCTTGCAAGCCTCAGTTCATTTTCAGCTTTAGCTAATCTGATTTGTGCCCTGCAGGTTCTGCAGACAGCATTATATTCTTCTTTAGATATGCCTCCCTCTTTCCATTTTATAAACATTTTTTTCTTCCTTTTTAGCATGTGCTTAAGTTCTGTGTTCATCCATCCTGGTTTCCTTAAATGCTTCCTATTCTTCCCTCTTTTCGGAATTGTTAACAACTGTGCTTTGAGAATTTCATTTTTCAAGATTTCCCATCCTTCCTGGACATTTTTGTCTTTAAGGATATCCAGCCATTGGATCCCTCCAATTCTCTTTCTGAATCCCTTAAAATCTGCCTTTCTGAAATCTAACCTTGACGTCTGAGTCTTCACAGGTCTTCCACCTCTAGTAATCCAAAATTCTAACACACTTGAAAGTTTTTTACCTCTTCTTTTTGCACTTTAAAACACACTTGAAAGTTTTTTACCTCTTTTCAGTGCATCACATAATAGAATAAATGGTGTCATTTAAAAGTACAACTCTTCTCACAAAAAATAAGCTATCATATGGCTAGTTGGATGGAAAGACAAAAAACAGGCCCGTCAGGAAAGGGTTTAGAGCAAGAGCAAACTTAATAGAGACATGCACAAATGTGTACACTGTAAATCTACTTTTTGGGGAAAATTCAAGGACGTCAACGAACTGGAATTTCAAATGATCTGCTCACCAATAACTAAGATTTTTCAAACAACTTTTGCAATGCATGAAACAAAGCAACTAGGGATGAGTGAGTCAAATTTATGCTTAATTTTATGACATTTGAAAGTTTCAGCTAATTTGAATAATTTGTAATTTGATTTATGCGAATTACCAAAAAATGCCCTCTGTCATTTCAGATGATTTCAGATGATTTCATTAGCCACAGAAGATGCATAGATTTACAATAGAAATAGGAAGAGAAATTCCTAAAACACTGACCTAGTAATGCAGACAGTATTGTGTTGTTCTAGTGCAGCAGATAAGAGGAGTGTAATGTTTTGTGGATAATGCAGAGATTCAGTTAACATGGGGAGAGAGGAGAGGAGTCAGCGGCAGTGCCAGACTCAGTGTAATGGATTAAAATATCTAATACAATTTAGGTGTATTGCTTATTTTTCAATTTTTAAAATGACCAATAATATCACAAACAAGGAACAGTTACAAGCACACCATGACCACAGACCACATTTTACCACCATATAGTGATCAAATTATACCACATACAAGTAGCAAAAACTGCCACACCATGACCAGATCACATATTACTACCACAGTGACTGAATAATAGCATTGTCAGGAGACAGACAGTGTGTGCGGTGCATGCACACTAGCGAGAGAGAATACAATACTGAAGAAGACTGTGTTTACCGAGCACACTCTCCAGAGGGGGAGGGACAGAGAAAGTAGCAGGCAGAAGCAACGGTGTGCAGAGACACAGACAATGACCTAGCGGATCACATGACGAGAGCAGGAAGTTCCTAAAGTCTAGAACTAGTACTCGTGAGAACTGGGGAGAACATGGCGGAAAGTAAGGACCAGCAACGTCGGGAGCGGGGTCGGACTAGCCAAGGTCAGTAATAGGAGACAAGCCGAAGTCAATTACCAAAAGAGCCCAACAACGAGGTACAGATTCAACAGGCAATAGCAAAGTGAGGAACACACCGGATCAGAACCAGGGAACATACCCGCAGTGCAGGCACAAACACACAAAACACCAGGATCAACTTAACTTAATGACCGCTGATTGGTGGTCGGAGGTCACATGCTCAGGACCTTAAGCAGCTCGGATTGGGCCATCAGAAAGGTCCTGGATGGCTACGGTTATAAAAGAATCGCATGGCCGTGCGCTAGTATAGACAATATGGAGTGTGTGTCGTATGCACATATGAATGTCTCTGGTGACTGACTCATTATGAAACCCCTACCCTTGGTATGCATGTGTTGATCAGCCTTGCCAGTTAGTGCCTAGACTGATAGTCCAGGTAGGAGGCAGAGTCAGGGCCTAGCATCAGCACCAAGTAGTGGCTTTGCGTGTACGCCACTGTGTACCTGGTCTGCACCTGGTCTGCACTCCACAGTAGCCAGTGTCTATTAGTGGCATTTGCAGATGCGGGTCTAGAGAGGCTCTTACCCCATGTCCTTGGGGCAGAGTCTTGTGACCGTACACCAGCGCTAACTCAGCTGTGCCCTGTGACAGTCAACAGGGTATGGCATCTGTGTTATGCGGTACCGTGGCTCTGTGAAGGAAAAGAGCCCGTCGCTACTACATACTAGGTGGCATTTAACCCACTTGTGTCCAGTGCGATACCACCATTTTATATCCGCCATTACCGAGCAGCAGGGCCGGACTGGGACTAAAATTCAGCCCTGGCATCTGAAGTTACACAGGCCCACTAGTCACATGGTGACTATATAATATCTTTGTACAGTTGTAGTTTACAAGAAGTGAGAGGAGATTAACACGACTATATAACATGTAGTCACAGCTGTGCCCAGTATTTCAGCTCAGTCCTATTTATTGCTTTTAGGTACAGTACTCCTCCCAAATCTCTGTCCCCTTTTGTATGCATGATTAAAGAATTCCTGGCAGAACTGCACTCTATTGGGCAACCAGAACCCCTGGTCATAGCCGCCCCTATCATACCTCCCAACTTTTGAAGAAGGGAAAGACGGGCAAAGACTGCGGCGCGCAGCGCGCCGCTGCAAATTTTGGCCACGCCCAACCACACCCATTTCACAACTAGTCACACCCATGTCCACACCTAATCGCACCCATTTAGCACTGCTGATCACACTGACTGGTACTGAGGGCACAGTGGCTGGCATTATAGGCACACTGACTGGCACTAAGGAAGAGAGAAAACAGAGAGAGAGAGAAAAAAGAAAACAGAGAGAGCGTGAAAGAAAGGGGAAAGAAAGAAAGAACAGTGAGAGACAAAGAAAGAACAGTGAGAGACAGAGAAAGAACAGAGAGAGAAAGAAAGAGGGGAAAGAAAGAAAGAACAGAGAGAGACAGAGAAAGAACAGAGAGAGAAAGAAAGTAAAGAAAAGAAAGAAAGAACAGAGAGAAAGAGAGGAAAGAAAAAGAAAAAGAGGGGAAGAAAGAACAGAGAGAGAAAAAAGAAAGATTAGAGAGAGAAAGAAAGAACAGAGAGAGAATGAAAGAACAGAGAAAGAAAAAGAGAGAAAGAAATAAAGAAAGATTCTACAAAGATACTATAGCGGCCCATTGTAGTGCCCACCTGAGCCTCCCAATGCAGGACCTATCATGATCCGCTCACATGGCCGGCATCCCCGATTCCAAGGCGATCCTGCTGTCTGCGCTGTCGGAGGAGGACACGGTGATGGATCTGAAGCATTCCTGGTTCCGTCACAATCTCCTCAAGAAATTATCTCATTTCCGGTCAGCTTCCAGCACATCACTTCAGGTGGAACGTCATGTGTGTGATTTAAAATGCTCCTCGGGGCTCCGCCGTGTACTCCTGTGTCCGTGGGAAAAGCCCGCTTTGTATGCTTTGTACACACTCGGCTTTGCTCCGTACATCCCGTACACATATGGCTCCATTCCATACACACACGGTTCCACTCCGTCCACCTTGTACACGCGTGGCTCCTCTCCGTACACCTCGTACACACGTGGCTCCTCTCCGTACACCTCGTACATGCGTGGCTCCTCTCCGTCCACCTCGTACACACGGCTCCTCTCCGTACACCTCATACACGCGCGGCTCCTCTCCGTACACCTCGTACACACGCGGCTCCTCTCCGTACACCTCGTACACACACGGCTCCGCTCCGTACACCTCGTACACACACGGCTCCGCTCCGTACACCTCGTACACACGGCTCCGCTCCGTACACCTCGTACACACGGCTCCGCTCCGTACACCTCGTACACACGGCTCCGCTCCGTACACCTCGTACACACGGCTCCGCTCCGTACACCTCGTACACACACGGCTCCGCTCCGTACACCTCGTACACACACGGCTCCGCTCCGTACACCTCGTACACACGGCTCCGCTCCGTACACCTCGTACACACGGCTCCGCTCCGTACACCTCGTACACACGGCTCCTCTCCGTACACCTCGTACACGCGCGGCTCCGCTCCGTACACCTCGTACACGCGCGGCTCCGCTCCGTACACCTCGTACACGCGCGGCTCCGCTCCGTACACCTCGTACATGCGCGGCTCTGCTCCGTACACCTCGTACACGCGCGGCTCCTCTCCGTACACCTCGTACACGCGCGGCTCCTCTCCGTACACCTCGTACACGCGCGGCTCCTCTCCGTACACCTCGTACACGCGCGGCTCCTCTCCGTACACCTCGTACACGCGCGGCTCCTCTCCGTACACCTCGTACACGCGCGGCTCCTCTCCGTACACCTCGTACACGCGCGGCTCCTCTCCGTACACCTCGTACACACGGCTCCGCTCCGTACACCTCGTACATGCGTGGCTCCACTCCGTACACCTCGTACACGCGCGGCTCCTCTCCGTACACCTCGTACACGCGCGGCTCCTCTCCGTACACCTCGTACACGCGCGGCTTCTCTCCGTACACCTCGTACACGCGCGGCTCCTCTCCGTACACCTCGTACACACGGCTCCGCTCCGTACACCTCGTACACACGGCTCCGCTCCGTACACCTCGTACACACACGGCTCCGCTCCGTACACCTCGTACACACACGGCTCCGCTCCGTACACCTCGTACACACACGGCTCCGCTCCGTACACCTCGTACACGCGCGGCTCCGCTCCGTACACCTCGTACACGCGCGGCTCCGCTCCGTACACCTCGTACACGCGCGGCTCTGCTCCGTACACCTCGTACACGCGCGGCTCCTCTCCGTACACCTCGTACACGCGCGGCTCCTCTCCGTACACCTCGTACACGCGCGGCTCCTCTCCGTACACCTCGTACACACGGCTCCGCTCCGTACACCTCGTACATGCGCGGCTCCACTCCGTACACCTCGTACACGCGCGGCTCCTCTCCGTACACCTCGTACACGCGCGGCTCCTCTCCGTACACCTCGTACACGCGCGGCTCCTCTCCGTACACCTCGTACACACTGCTCCATACACGCGTGGCTCTGCTCCGTACACCTCATACACACGGCTCCGCTCCGTACACCTCGTACACACACGGCTCCTCTCCGTACACCTCGTACACACGGCTCCGCTCCGTACACCTCATACACACACGGCTCTGCTACATCCACACTGTAAATCCTGACCCCACACATACTTACCTCAACCAGCACCATGACAACAGCAAAGCAGAGTCTTGCAGACGGTAGAGGCAAGGCTGAGCGCACAGGACCTGTGATGAGGTCACAGGAGGGGCGGAGTCAGGGGTGATATGATCGGGGGTCTGGACAAAGGCTCCTGATCATGTGACCCCCTGACTCCTCCCCTCCTGTGACCTCATCACAGGTCCTGCGAACAGAGCGAGCAGGCAAGCGAGTGCGACGCTGTGAGTGGCTGCGGGGGGGAGGGGGTCTCATGCTACGGCGAGGATGGGGTGCGTGGGGGGGCGTGGCGGCTTATCTCCCTGCAGTGCGGGAGGAACTTGAATCTATCACCGCCATGCCCGCAGAGTGCCGGCGGTAGGAGCAACAGTGGCCGCAGCAGCTGGCAAGCGGCCAGATGTTCGGGCGCTGCCGCCCGCGGCCCACATGACAGCGGCCCAGCGGGAAAATGCCCGGTTGGTTATATTGCCAATCCGGGCCTGCCGAGCAGTAGTTAACATCTCTGCACGGTGGACACTGGGCTGAGAACGCACCGTATTACCATCTTTTTATTATTTTGTGCATTCCGCCAGACATAAAGCACATGCTTTCCAGGTTAATGACTTGTAAATAATGCAAAATAAATTACCAAAAACAGAAATGCTCCTCCACACCATGGGCTATGTTCACACGTAGCGTTTTTGATGCGTCTTTCAACTTTTGGATTGCTTTCTTTTCAAATAATTTTATTGGTTTTTCGTAATAAACAGGGTAGGGAAAAAAAGGTAGGAAGGGAGGAAAGGGAGTGGGGAGTAAACAACCTTGTACAGGTACGGAAAAAAATGTAAAAACTAGAGAACCCACAAATAGGCATTAAATAGCATATATCGAATAACAACATGAAAGGAAATTTAGCATTGCTTTCCACCAAGACAAATGCATTCACTGGGAAATGTCATTTTCACATTTTACAACCTTATCTGGCCATGTGGTGTATGACACATCAGCAGACACATCCTGTTTCATTTATGAAGGAAGGACTCTGAAAGTCACAAAGCCTATTTTTATAGGGCAATCAGGCGGCCTTTACTATTATTAGAGAGCAATGAGCCAGCTATGCTTTGTTGTTCCCATTATTAAACAGTGAGTCTCCCATACTGTTGTTGCACATTCAGTGAGTGGCAGGGCTGCCCAAAATTTCTACGCACCATAATAGCCCTTTGAAGAGACATATGTGGCGCCCCCAGGAGTATGGTCGCCACAGTGGCATTACCTTCCTCCTAAGGAGTGTGATGTCATGCCTGGAAGCAATGAAGTTTCTCTCTAGCAGTTAATCAATACGCACAACACAGTTCCCACTCCAGGCCAGCAGAGGGAGCTCTGAACCAAAACTGGGGGAAGAGCTGCTCTCTTGGGGTCAGGAAAGGAAAATTTAGTTAGTTCTGTGACGAGGGCGAAGTGTGTGGATGTAAGGAGAGGAGCTGGGAGATTGAGCGGAGAGTTGAGGCTCATTCCCAGCTAGAGCGCATGATCTGGAGCCTGGGTGTATGGATACTGACGGTCCTGCAACAGAAACCAGAGGGATAGGAAGCTGTAAATGCTCTATTCCCATCTAAGACTCAGAGGCACCACAGCGAAGTGTGAGCCAAAGGAGATAGAAGGCTACAGCTGTCTGCCATATGAGGGAGTTCTAAAGAGAATAAGCAAGTGGAACTTCAGTGTAACACCATACTTCAAGTACCTAAAAATAAGCGCTAGAGAGGAGTAGAGTTGAGCGACTTTTGTTTTTTTAGGGTCGAGTTTCGTTTCGTGAAACCCGACTTTTCCAAAAGTCGGGTCGAGCAAGATCGTCCGATTATAGGGAAAAGTCGGGGTCGTCCCGAAACACGAAACCCAATGTAAGTCAATGGGGAATAAAAGTCGGCAGTGAGAGAAGGACAGGAAACACACCAACAGTGCCCATTTGAATGCCAAAAGCATCAATTCTTCTTACTTAAGCTTGTCAACCTTAATTAACTTCATAATACAAGTTACGCACTGAAAAATGGGGGTTATTTGGCTACAGACTGTGGGGGGGGAGGGCTGGCTCCAGGTTTTCATGTGCCCTGGGCGAAAGAGCGCCCCTTTAACACATACCACAACTCATCATGCTCCGATACGGCAGAGAAATAGCGGTATAGTACAATGAAAAATACCTCACTTTTTACATCTCATGACGAGGCCCATCTATTTCTCCATACAGAATCATTGGTCCCATATAATGTTTGAAACAGTATATGATGAGCTCCACATAATGCTACAGTATATGATGGTCCCCATGGATGAAGCTATACTGTCTTATGGGCCCAAATAATGCTCCAAACATAATGGGCCCCATTTCTAATGCTCTAGTGTATAATGGGCCCTGTAAATGCTGCTCCAGTGTCTGATGTCCACCTTTGGAATGTTCCAGTGTATGGTGGGCCCGATCTATCATTCTCAGATGGTGTTAGGCCCAGTATGGATTGCACGTGATTGCACAAAGGTTAGAAAGGGTACCGTATCCCCAGATAACATGTATGGATAGCGTACACATTCAAAATATATGTCTCAGGAGGCAGGCTCAGACGGTGTTAGGCCCAGTATGGATTGCACGTGATTGCACAAAGGTTAGAAAGGGTACCGTATCCCCGGATAACATGTATGGATAGCGTACACATTCAAAATATATGTCTCAGGAGGCAGGCTCAGACGGTGTTAGGCCCAGTATGGATTGCACGTGATTGCACAAAGGTTAGAAAGGGTACCGTATCCCCGGATAACATGTATGGATAGCGTACACATTCAAAATATATGTCTATACATCAGGAGGCAGGCTCAGACGGTGTCAGGCACAGTATGGATTTGACGGCCCAGATTACACAGCGGAGGAGCAGGGAGAGGTAAAGATTGCAAATGCTGGGGCCCTGCCCAAGCAAGGGGGGCCCACTCGTGGGCGTCGGTACTGGCACTGGGCCCTCATAGTACAGCAGTGTGTCTGACGGCGGGTGTGCACCACCACCGTCAGAGACACTTTATTGCACTATGAGGGACCCTGTGCCAGTGCCCGCGCCCAAGAGTCGGCCTACCCACCTGTCCAGGGCAACGGCACTCGCACGGTGTCGTGCGCTAGGTGGTGACCCCGGCCATGGGGGGGGAGGCAGCACAGTTCGGGTGAAGTACCAGGAAGAGGTGGACCAAAGCAAGCCATTTTTCTGTCACCCTATGTGTCATCAGGGGAAGGTGGGACAAAATCCTTGGAAACCCATGCGTGGTTCATTTTAATGAAGGTTAGATCATCCACATTTTGGGTTGACAGACGGGTCCTTTTTTCTGTCAGGATTGATCCAGCTGCACTGAAGACTCTTTCCGATAGCACACTTGCAGCTGGGCAAGCGAGCTCCTGTAAGGCATATTGGGCCAATTCAGGCCAGGTGTCCAGTTTAGCGGCCCAATAGTCAAAGGGGAATGACCTGTGTGGGAGAACATCGATATGGGAGGAAAAGTAGTTTGTAACCATAGTTGACAACTGCTGTCTCCTGTCACTTTCCATCGATGCAGTATTACCAGTTGTGTGAGCGGTATTTGAAAAATCAGTCCACAACATTGTCATGAAACCCCTGTCTCCAACGCCACTTCTGCTGTGTGCACCACGAACACCTCTGCCAAGCTGCCCCCGGCCCGTACGGCTCGTGTGAGAACCATCACCGCTGCTGTGTGCTGGGAATGCCTCAAGCAACCGATTTACCAGAGTTGCTTGTTTATTAGCCAATATTAGGTCAAGGTTCTCGTGTGGAATGATGTTTTGTAATTTGCCTTTATAGCGTGGATCCAGGATGCTGGCCAACCAGTAGTCGTCATCGTTCATCATTTTGGCAATGCGGGGGTCCCTTTTTAGGATCCGCAAGGCATAATCTGACATGTGGGCCAATGTTCCCGGTGTCAATGATGCACTGCGAGTGCTGGGTGGAGGAGCACTTTCTGGCAAATCCACATCCCTCCAGTCACGCACAAACCCTGTACCAGACCTTGCCACGCCAACATTTTCACTTGCCCCACGAGATGCATCCTCCTCCCCTAAGTAATCATCCCCATCATCCTCCTCCTCCTCCTCCTCTTCTTCCTCCACCTCGTCCAGGAGAGGTCCCTGAGCAGACAATGGCTGAATGTCATCAAGGATTCCCTCCTCCTCTTCCTCCTCATCAACATTGGCTGCAGACGCCTGCTCCTTAAGGTGCGTCAAAGTTTGCATGAGCAGACGCATAAGTGGGATGCTCATGCTTAGGATGGCGTCGTCTGCGCTTACCAGCCGTGTGCATTCCTCAAAACACTGAAGGACTTTACAAAGGTCTTTCAGCTTCGACCACTGCACACCTGTCAACTCCATGTCTGCTCTCAAAGTGCCTGGCCGTGTATCCTCCCACAAATGCATTATGGCCTGCCTCTGCTCGCACAGCCGCTCCACCATGTGCAGGGTGGAGTTCCACCTTGTTGCAATGTCGATAATGAGGCGGTGGTTGGGAAGGTGGAGCAATCGCTGCAGCTTCTGCATACGAACGGAGTGTACAGGCGACCGGCGGATGTGCGCGCACAGTCTTCGCACCTTCTGGAGCAGGGCTGTTAATTCCGGATAATTTTTGAGGAAGCACTGCACCACCAGGTTCAAGGTGTGAGCCAAGCAAGGTATGTGGCTGAGTTTTGAAAGGGCTATGGCTGCCACAAAATTACGGCCGTTATCACTAACTACCTTGCCTGCCTCAAGATGTACACTGCCCAGCCATGACTCAGTTTGTCGCTTCAAGTACTCGGCCAGCACCTCGGCGGTGTGTCTGTCGCCCAAACACATCATCTGCAACACAGCCTGCTGACGCTTTCCACTAGCTGCTCGATAGGGGGACACATCGTGTGCAACAGTGGCAGCTGCAGATGGAGTGCTCGTACGACTGCGCTCTGTGGACGAGCTTTCGCTTCTGGAGGAGGAGGAGGAGGAGGAGGGTCGAACGCCTACAGCCAACTGTTTCCTATACTGTGGGCTAGGCAGCACTGTCCCACCACCGCTGTCCCCTGTGGACCCTGCATCCACCACATTAACCCAGTGCGCAGTGATGGACACGTAACGGCCCTGGCCATGCCGACTGGACCATGCATCAGTTGTGAGGTTCACCTTTCCGCTCACTGACTGCTTGAGTGCATGGACAATGCGGTCTTTCACATGATGGTGGAGGGCTGGGATGGCTTTGCGAGAGAAGAAGTGGTGACTGGGTAGGTCATAGCGTGGTACTGCATAGGCCATGAGTTCGCGGAAAGCTGTGCTTTCCACCAACCGAAAGGGCATCATCTCAAACGAGATTAGTTTGGCAATGTGGGCGTTCAAACCCAGTGTACGCGGATGAGAGACTGAGTACTTTCTTGACCTACTCATAGTGTCTGGGAGGGTGAGCTGGACTTGAGAGCTGCATATGGTGGAAGTAGCGGTGGACAGGGCGGACTGAGAGAGGGTTGATGATGGTGATGGAGTTGGTGTTCTTTCTGATGGCCTAGAATCAGTCTTTCGTTGATATAACAGTGGGATTCCCTGACTGCTGTGGTCTTGCAACGACACCTCAACATTTGCTGCTGTGCTAACCGGTGGGCTTACAGTGGGGGAAACAATGTAGCATTGCTGACTACCTTCATTGTGATCAGTTGCACATGTGGCACTTGAGGTTTGGTGTTGTGTCCACGCTTGCAAGTGCATGCTGGTTAAATGTCTAAGCATGCAACTGGTGTTCAAATTTTTCACATTTTTCCCTCGGCTAAAGGTCTTTGCGCACTTCTTACAGATAACCTTGGCCTGATCATGAGGATTTTGTTCAAAAAAGTGCCACACTGCACTCTTCCTACTTTGGCAGACATTTTGCGGCCTAGCACGCTGTGATCTTTTGACCCTCTGGACAAGCTGTCCAGCAACTCTTTTGATGTTTTGAACCTGTCTTTGGAGTGCTCCGGGCCTGCCAGATAACAGCTGTTGCGATGTCGATGTCTGCTGTGGATGCTCCTCATCTGAGCTATTGGAAGCAGCACCCTCTTCCCCCAATGGATGCCAATCTGGGTCAACAACTGGGTCATCCATCACCTCCTCTTCTATGTCATGTGCACCTTCCTCTGTGTCACCGTGTATGGTGGTATAGTGTGCGGGAAGGGGCACCTGAGCCTCATCAGGGTCAGAATCTGGCTCTGTACACTGCGAGGACAATGTAGTGCTCTGAGTGAATGTACCAGCAGAATCATCCATCAGCGGCTGTGCATCAGTGCACTCCATGTCAGATTCATCTTGGCCTGGGTAATTCACCATTTGACTTGATAATCCAGGCATGGTATGTGAAAACAGCTCCATGGAGTAATCAGTAGTATGGCCTGCGTCATCCTTCAATCTTGGTTGGGGTGAAGGACACAAGGAAAGGTGTGGTTCATGAACATGAGCCTCCAATGACGACTCAGTGCTTTTACTTTTTACAACTGATGAAGAGGAGGCGATAGAGCTGGAGGCTGAGTCATCAATGTAAGACAAAACTTTTTCCTGATGCTCTGGCTTTAAAAGCGGTTTGCCAACTCCTAGAAAACTAAGCGTTCAAGGCCTTATGTAGCCAGACGATGACGCAGGGTCAGCACCTCCTGCATTCGGTCCTATTTTGCTCTTGCCACTACCATCAGATCCACCACCAACACCATCATTACCAGCTGCCAACCCCCGCCCAATTCCACGGCCTCTTCCACCAGCCTTCCTCATTTTTGGTAGAAATGTAGACAAAATCCAACAAACTATATAGTAATGTAAAACAAGGTACAAGGTGTCTATAGGACAGGGGAGATTTTGAATTTCTGCAGACACTTGTGGACACTGGACACTTTTGGATTGTGTGAGGCCCACTGATATCTGAGCGCTATGTGACAGGCTCGATGGCACAGCTGTGACCAAAGTGACTAGAGGATAAGGGAGATTTTGAATCTCTGCACACACTTTTGGACACTGGATGGACACTTTTGGATTGTGTGAGGCCCACTGATATCTGAGCGCTATGTGACAGGCTCGATGGCACAGCTGTGACCAAAGTGACTAGAGGATAAGGGAGATTTTGAATCTCTGCACACACTTTTGGACACTGGACACTTTTGGATTGTGTGAGGCCCAAAGAATATCTGAGCGCTATGTGACAGGCTCGATGGCACAGCTGTGACAAAAGTGACTAGAGGATAAGGGAGATTTTGAATCTCTGCACACACTTTTGGACACTGGATGGACACTTTTGGATTGTATGAGGCCCACTGATATCTGAGCGCTATGTGACAGGCTCGATGGCACAGCTGTGACCAAAGTGACTAGAGGATAAGGGAGATTTTGAATCTCTGCACACACTTTTGGACACTGGACACTTTTGGATTGTGTGAGGCCCAATGAATATCTGAGCGCTATGTGACAGGCTCGATGGCACAGCTGTGACAAAAGTGACTAGAGGATAAGGGAGATTTTGAATCTCTGCACACACTTTTGGACACTGGATGGACACTTTTGGATTGTGTGAGGCCCACTGATATCTGAGCGCTATGTGACAGGCTTGATGGCACAGCTGTGACCAAAGTGACTAGAGGATAAGGGAGATTTTGAATCTCTGCACACACTTTTGGACACTGGATGGACACTTTTGGATTGTGTGAGGCCCACTTATATCTGAGCGCTATGTGACAGGCTCAATGGCACAGCTGTGACCAAAGTGACTAGAGGATAAGGGAGATTTTGAATCTCTGCACACACTTTTGGACACTGGACACTTTTGGATTGTGTGAGGCCCAATGAATATCTGAGCGCTATGTGACAGGCTCGATGGCACAGCTGTGACAAAAGTGACTAGAGGATAAGGGAGATTTTGAATCTCTGCACACACTTTTGGACACTGGATGGACACTTTTGGATTGTGTGAGGCCCACTGATATCTGAGCGCTATGTGACAGGCTCGATGGCACAGCTGTGACCAAAGTGACTAGAGGATAAGGGAGATTTTGAATCTCTGCACACACTTTTGGCCACTGGACACTTTTGGATTGTGTGAGGCCCACTGATATCTGAGCGCTATGTGACAGGCTCGATGGAACAGCTGTGACAAAAGTGACTAGAGGATAAGGGAGATTTTGAATCTCTGCACACACTTTTGGACACTGGATGGACACTTTTGGATTGTGTGAGGCCCACTGATATCTGAGCGCTATGTGACAGGCTCGATGGCCCAGCTGTGACCAAAGTGACTAGAGGATAAGGGAGATTTTGAATCTCTGCAAACACTTTTGGACACTGGATGGACACTTTTGGATTGTGTGAGGCCCACTGATATCTGAGCGCTATGTGACAGGCTCGATGGCACAGCTGTGACCAAAGTGACTAGAGGATAAGGGAGATTTTGAATCTCTGCACACACTTTTGGACACTGGACACTTTTGGATTGTGTGAGGCCCAATGAATATCTGAGCGCTATGTGACAGGCTCGATGGCACAGCTGTGACAAAAGTGACTAGAGGATAAGGGAGATTTTGAATCTCTGCACACACTTTTGGACACTGGATGGACACTTTTGGATTGTGTGAGGCCCACTTATATCTGAGCGCTATGTGACAGGCTCGATGGCACAGCTGTGACCAAAGTGACTAGAGGATAAGGGAGATTTTGAATCTCTGCACACACTTTTGGACACTGGACACTTTTGGATTGTGTGAGGCCCACTGATATCTGAGCGCTATGTGACAGGCTCGATGGCACAGCTGTGACCAAAGTGACTAGAGGATAAGGGAGATTTTGAATCTCTGCACACACTTTTGGACACTGGACACTTTTGGATTGTGTGAGGCCCAATGAATATCTGAGCGCTATGTGACAGGCTCGATGGCACAGCTGTGACAAAAGTGACTAGAGGATAAGGGAGATTTTGAATCTCTGCACACACTTTTGGACACTGGATGGACACTTTTGGATTGTGTGAGGCCCACTTATATCTGAGCGCTATGTGACAGGCTCGATGGCACAGCTGTGACCAAAGTGACTAGAGGATAAGGGAGATTTTGAATCTCTGCACACACTTTTGGACACTGGACACTTTTGGATTGTGTGAGGCCCACTGATATCTGAGCGCTATGTGACAGGCTCGATGGCACAGCTGTGACCAAAGTGACTAGAGGATAAGGGAGATTTTGAATCTCTGCACACACTTTTGGACACTGGATGGACACTTTTGGATTGTGTGAGGCCCACTGATATCTGAGCGCTATGTGACAGGCTCGATGGCACAGCTGTGACCAAAGTGACTGGAGGATAAGGGAGATTTTGAATCTCTGCACACACTTTTGGACACTGGATGGACACTTTTGGATTGTGTGAGGCCCACTGATATCTGAGCGCTATGTGACAGGCTCGATGGCACAGCTGTCACCAAAGTGACTAGAGGATAAGGGAGATTTTGAATCTCTGCACACACTTTTGGACACTGGACACTTTTGGATTGTGTGAGGCCCAATGAATATCTGAGCGCTATGTGACAGGCTCGATGGCACAGCTGTGACAAAAGTGACTAGAGGATAATGGAGATTTGATTGCTTTTAAAAAAGCAGTTTGCGGAGCAGTGGGTAAACAGCAATGCAGGAATGTCAGGAAGCCTTAGAAGGCAGCCCAACAACCAACACCACTGATACACCACTATATAGCCTCCCCTTGCACTGCACACACAGTGACTGGTGTGTTGTGCAGGCCAAATCGCTAGCAGCAGAAGCAGTTTTTTTGTCTTCTTCCCTGCCTAACGCTCTCCCTACAGAATCAGCAGCAACCTCTCCCTATACTAAGATCGGCAGAAGTAAGATGGCGGTCGGCGTGCACGCCCTTTTATACCCCCTGTGACGCCCACCAAAGCAAGCCAATCACTTGCATGCCCTTCTGAAAGATGGTGGTGACCCTTGCCTATGTCATCACGTTGCCCACAGTGTCCGTGGATCCTGATTGGCTGAAAAAGAGCGCAAAACAAACTTTTGAAACGCGACTTTGGCGCGTAAGTCGCCAACCTCGTGGCCGACCTCATCCTAGGGTCGGGTTTCGTTTCATGAAACCCGACTTTGCCAAAAGTCGGCGACTTTTGAATTTTTTCGACTCGTTTCGCTCAACTCTAGAGAGGAGACCACACAACCCGTTTGACAGTGAGATTCCTAAGTTGCTTCCAGGCTAATCAGCTCCTGTGCCGTCTATAATCTGGACCCTGGACTGCACTTACAAAGTAAAGGTAAAGAAACTATATTCCGCTGTGACCTTGCCTTCTTTCTGCAACTTCTCCAGCACTGCTACATCTCTGTGCCAGACACTGCACCCTCTTCCTCAACCCCTATTCTCTTCATCTACTCTGCCCTGGGACTACAGCCCTGCCTGTGGACGGCTATAACATCACTGCTGCACCCCACCATCTGTCCCAGAGGATCTGTCTGCAGCGTCAGCTTAACACCTCCCTTGCCGAACACCACAGGTGGCGTCACGAATCACTCATAAACTGTATTCCACCACTCAACCCCTTTTACATGGGCGCCCAGGGCCATGGACTGGGTCACCGCTGCTGTGACACCTCCCTATGAGAGACCGGCTCGGTACCGAGTACCCCACAGCCCTGAGAGGGCGACGCACATACTGGAGTGCTTCCTGAAAACAATGTTCCCATTATTAGGGATTTGGTACTCCCATACGGTTTGCCTATGCAGTGAATGCAAGGCCTGCCCCAAATTTGGAAGCACCCCAATAACCCTTTAAAAAGACGTACAGGAGGGCCTCCTGGAAACAATGTTCCCATTATTAGGAAGTGGTACTCCCATACTGTTTGCCTATGCAGTGAATGCAAGGGCTGCCAAAATTTGGAGGCACACCAATGCCCTTTGGAAGAGACGTGGAGGAGGGCCTCCTTAAAAAAAAGTTCCCATTAGAAAGGAGCAGGTCTCCTACACTTGTAAAGCCCATGCAGTAAGTGTATTGGCTGACAAACATTTACCCCTGGGGTGTATACATGAACAGACTGTATACCAATTTTTTTTTTACGGCCATCATAAACATAGAATTATGTGGGTGTTGCATGACGGACCATGGTCACCCTGGTGATATGTTGGTGGAGGATGAGGATGAGGAGAAGGAGGTATGACAACAGCAAATAGCCAAAATCAGGAAGCGTATACCCATGTGTGTGTGTGAAGAGGTGCATAGGAATAGACCTCCCAAAAAAAGACGCTGGTTTTGACTTTATGGTATGCTGCTATCATTCGGTGCTGTTGAAAAGTCTGGCCAAATCCACCCCTTGTTCATTATTATAAATGTGAGCCTGTCAGCATTTTCAGTTGACAGGCATATGCACAGATGAATCACGGAACATCCTCTGGGATTCATCTGTGCCTAATAATTATTGGGTATCCAAGCTGGACACGTGGCATGAACTGGCTTTCTACGTCTTGGAGGCCCTGGTATGCCCCGCTGCTAGCATTTTGTCAGAGCGGATTTTAAATACCGCTGGTGGAATTATAACTGATAAGCGCATACGCCTGTCAACTGAAAATGCTGACAGGCTCACATTTATAATAATGAACAAGGGGTGGATTTGGCCAGACTTTTCAACAGCACCGAATGATAGCAGCATACCTGACTGTAGGTTCAGCGGTGTCAGCCACAGATATGCCTGCCCTTTCAGAGCTGTCCACAACTCTTCAGCATTGTGCGGTTTGTCACCTAAGCATATTAGATTTAGCACAGCCTGTTGCCGCTAGGCTGGGGCAGTGCTGCAGTTCTTCCAGCTTCTGACTGATGTGGTCATTTCAGAGATGGAGGCTGAAGAGGAGGTGGTGGAGGAGGAGGAGGTGCAGGAGCTGTAGATTGTGAGGGCAACCCTGATTGACCTAGGGCCCATAATCCTTAGCATCGGGAGAACGTGTTCCATCCCAAGGTCCGACTGGGTCCCGGCTTCCACTATATTAACCCAGTGTGCCATCAGCGAGATGTACCATCACTGCCCACAAGCACTTGTCCACGTGTGATTGGTTAGGTGGACTTTCCCAGTAACTGCATTGTTGAGGGCATGGCTAATGTTGTGGGACACGTGCTTGTGTAATGTGGGGATGGCACACCGGGAGAAATAGTGGCGGATGGGGACCGAGTACAGAGGGACGGCCGCCACCATCAGGTTGCAGAAAGAGTCGTCTCCAAAATGCAACATTTTGAGTGCAAGCAGTGGCGAAATGTGTGAATTTAGTAGTGTTGCCTATGGGGCTTTGGCTGCATATTTGCGCTTGCATTACAAGGACTGGGATATGAACAACTGAATGCTGCACTGCAACAAGGACGTGGATGTGCTTCATGATGGTGCTAGTTTGGGTGTGTGCAACGACAGGTGCAGGGCAGGAGGCATCTTCACATGCACTATGGACAGGGGATTGGTTTGCATGCACAACTGCAGAAGAAGCAGTGGTGTTACCTGCAGACACTGTTCCTGGACTCTGGGGTTCGGCCCACAAAGTCAGGTGCTTTGCTACCATGTGCCTGTTCATGATGATGGTGGTCAGGCAGGTAGATTTGCTACCCCTGCTGATGATGGCCTGGCAGGTGGTGCAAATGGCCTTTTTGGGATTATCAGCAGAGTCTTTGAAAAACAACCAGACTAGGGAAGACCTAGCAGTTGGACTGGCAACTTCAGTCATGTTGGTGTTTTTTCTGCCTGTTGGGGTGCTGCACCTTCCTCCGCCTGTTTGCTGCTGTCTTCACTCTGCATGTCCTCCTACCAGCTTGGGTCAGTTACTATATCATCCACCAACTCGTCTTCCAATTCCACACCCTGGTCCTCACCTCTTGTGACACTTTCCCACCTTTGACTTCGTGTGACCGTGGCTGCTCAAATATTTAAGAATCGCTACATGCGATCTTCTCTTGCCCCACTTCAAGTGGACTGGGCAAAAAACCCAAATCTGTAAATGGAAAAGTGAACAGCTACTCGGGGTGTGGGATCAGTTGTCTCCGGGCACTCGGCATGGTGGAAGGAGGATCAGAGTGAGGAATATGTGGCCAGAATCACGGCTACTGAGACCTGACCGTGTGGAAGACAGGGTGGTGGTGGTGGTAACAAACTGACTGGAAGCATTATCTACTATTAAACCAACAACCTTTTGACACTGCCCTGGGTTCAATAGTGGTGTGCTGCGGTCCCCTAGTAATTGGGACAGGAAGGTCAGGCGAGAAGATGTGGGTGTTTGTTGTGGCACAATTTCAGCTTGCCCACCGCCTCGTCCTCGGCTTCGGCATGCACCATCACCATTACTTCTAGTTCCCCATCCTTTGCCACACTCCTTGCCCTTTTTTTAACCGAGGACAATATTTTCCACTTTAACTACAAATATCAGAATTTGAAGCGAACTTATATTTGATCAGTGTGATGACAAACCACAGTTTCGAATATCTGGCCTGTATGCAGCTATTTCATTTTGTTGAAAACTGGTGGCAATAACTTGGCTAAGACACTGCAGCAAAAATTAAATTGCTGCCTGAAATGGCATAATTTTTAGCACACTGATATGTTATCCGTGTGACGGACAAACCCCACTTGAAAATATCTGGCCTGTAGGTAACTATTTTTTTTTTCAGCAAACTGGTGTCAATAGCTTGGCTAAGACATAGTAAAAAAAATTTAAATGGAGGCCTGAAATGGCACAATTTTTATCGCACTAATATATTATCCGAGTGATGGACAAACCCTACTTGAAAATATCTGGCCTGTAGGTAGCTATTTTTTTTTTAGCAAACTGGTATCAATAACTTGGCTAAGATATGACAGAAAATTTAAATTGAGGATTGAAATGGCACAATTTTTAGCACACTCATAATTGATCGTTGTGACTGACAAACCTCACTTGAAAATATCTGGCATGTAGGTAACTTTTTTCAGCAAGCTGGTGTCAATAACTTGGCTAAGACACTGAAAACAAATTTATATGTAGGCCTGAAATGGCACAATTTTTTGCGTACTGATATGTGATCCATGTGACGGACAAACTCCACTTTAAAATATCTGGCCTGTAGGTAACAATTTTTTTTTCTGCAAATTGTGTTAATAACTTGGCTAAGACACAGCAAAAAAATTAAATGCAGGACTTAAATGGCAAAGTTTTCAGCACTCTGATATGTGATCTGTATGACGGACAAACCCCACTTTAAAATAGCTGGATTTTTAGGACTAATATGGATAGGATCTGGCTGTATTTTGCAGTGCCAACGAGCAAATGGAGAAGAAATACAGTGCTCTCTGGATTGCTTTTAAAGCAAATGATCAGGATTAAGATGCAAAAAAAATATTCCTGGCCCCTGATACTTGGAGCTACAGTATGTCTAGAAATTTCTGTAATAGCCAGCAGCAGCACACAGAACTGGAATGGACCCTCTTTCTATATGCACTACAGTCTGCCACATACACTGCCTGCCTGCCTAGCACTGATATCTATGCAGCTTTATTAGTACTCAGAAGTAGAGTTGAGCGAAACGGGTCGAAAAATTTCAAAAGTCGCCGACTTTTGGCAAAGTCGGGTTTCATGAAACGAAACCCGACCCTAGGATGAGATCGGCCACGAGGTCGGCGACTTACGCGCCAAAGTCGCGTTTCAAAAGTTTGTTTTGCGCTCTTTTTCAGCCAATCAGGATCCACGGACACTGTGGGCAACTTGATGATATAGGCACGGGTCACCACCATCTTTCAGAAGGGCATGCAAGTGATTGGCTTGCTTTGGTGGGCATCACAGGGGGTATAAAAGGGCGTGCATGCCGACCGCCATCTTACTTCTGCCGATCTTAGCATAGGGAGAGGTTGCTGCTGATTCTGTAGGGAGAGCGTTAGGCAGGGAGGAAGAAAAAAAACTGCTTCTGCTGCTAGCGATTGTGCCTGTACAACACACCAGTCACTGTGTGTGCAGTGCAAGGGGAGGCTATATTGTGGTGTATCAGTGGTGTTGGTTGTTGGGCTGCCCTCTAAGGCCTCCTGACCGCTGCATTGCTGTTTACCCACTGCTCTGCAAACTGCTTTTTTAAAAGCAATCCAATCTCCCTTATCCTCTAGTCACTTTGGTCACAGCTGTGCCATCGAGCCTGTGACATAGCGCTCAGATATCAGTGGGCCTCACACAATCCAAAAGTGTCCAGTGTCCACAAGTGTCTGCAGAAATTCAAAATCTCCCTTATCCTCTAGTCACTTTTGTCACAGTTGTGCCATCGAGCCTGTGACATAGCGCTCAGATATCAGTGGGCCTCACACAATCCAAAAGTGTCCAGTGTCCACAAGTGTCTGCAGAAATTCAAAATCTCCCTTATCCTCTAGTCACTTTTGTCACAGCTGTGCCATCGAGCCTGTGACATAGCGCTCAGATATCAGTGGGCCTCACACAATCCAAAAGTGTCCAGTGTCCACAAGTGTCTGCAGAAATTCAAAATCTCCCTTATCCTCTAGTCACTTTTGTCACAGCTGTGCCATCGAGCCTGTGACATAGCGCTCAGATATCAGTGGGCCTCACACAATCCAAAAGTGTCCAGTGTCCACAAGTGTCTGCAGAAATTCAAAATCTCCCTTATCCTCTCGTCACTTTTGTCACAGCTGTGCCATCGAGCCTGTGACATAGCGCTCAGATATCAGTGGGCCTCACACAATCCAAAAGTGTCCAGTGTCCACAAGTGTCTGCAGAAATTCAAAATCTCACTTATCCTCTAGTCACTTTTGTCACAGCTGTGCCATCGAGCCTGTGACATAGCGCTCAGATATCAGTGGGCCTCACACAATCCAAAAGTGTCCAGTGTCCACAAGTGTCTGCAGAAATTCAAAATCTCCCTTATCCTCTAGTCACTTTTGTCACAGCTGTGCCATCGAGCCTGTGACATAGCGCTCAGATATCAGTGGGCCTCACACAATCCAAAAGTGTCCAGTGTCCACAAGTGTCTGCAGAAATTCAAAATCTCCCTTATCCTCTCGTCACTTTTGTCACAGCTGTGCCATCGAGCCTGTGACATAGCGCTCACATATCAGTGGGCCTCACACAATCCAAAAGTGTCCAGTGTCCACAAGTGTCTGCAGAAATTCAAAATCTCACTTATCCTCTAGTCACTTTTATCACAGCTGTGCCATCGAGCCTGTGACATAGCGCTCAGATATCAGTGGGCCTCACACAATCCAAAAGTGTCCAGTGTCCACAAGTGTCTGCAGAAATTCAAAATCTCCCTTATCCTCTAGTCACTTTTGTCACAGCTGTGCCATCGAGCCTGTGACATAGCGCTCAGATATCAGTGGGCCTCACACAATCCAAAAGTGTCCAGTGTCCACTAGTGTGTGCAGAAATTCAAAATCTCCCCTGTCCTATAGACACCTTGTACCTTGTTTTACTTTACTATATAGTTTGTTGGATTTTGTCTACATTTCTACAAAAAATGAGGAAGTCTGGTGGAAGAGGCCGTGGAATTGGGCGGGGGTTGGCAGCTGGTAATGATGGTGTTGGTGATGGATCTGATGGTAGTGGCAAGAGCAAAATAGGACCGAATGCAGTAGGTGTTGAGCCTGCGTCATCGTCTGGCTCCATAAGGCTTCGAAGGCTTAGTTTTCTAGGAGTTGGCAAACCGCTTTTAAAGCCAGAGCATCAGGAAAAAGTTTTGTCTTATATTGCTGACTCAGCCTCCAGCTCTATCGCCTCCTCTTCTTCAGTTGTAAAAAGTATAAGCACTGAGTCGTCATTGGAGGCTCATGTTCATGAACCACACCTTTCCTTGTGTCCTTCACCCCAACCAAGATTGAAGGATGTCGCAGGCCATACAACTGATTACTCCATGGAGCTGTTTTCACATACCATGCCTGGATTATCAAGTGAAATGGTGAATTACCCAGGCCAAGATGAATCTGACATGGAGTGCACTGATGCACAGCCGCTGATGGATGATTCTGCTGGTACATTCACTCAGAGCGCTACATTGTCCTCGCAGTGTACAGAGCCAGATTCTGACCCTGATGAGACTCAGGTGCCCCTTCCCGCACACTATACCACCATACACGGTGACACAGAGGAAGGTGCACATGACATTGAAGAGGAGGTGATGGATGACCCAGTTGTTGACCCAGATTGGCATCCATTGGGGGAAGAGGGTGCTGCTTCCAATAGCTCAGATGAGGAGCATCCACAGCAGACATCGACATCGCATCAGCTGTTATCTGGCAGGCCTGGAGCACTCCAAAGACAGGTTCCAAAAATCAAAAGAGTTGCTGGACAGCTTGTCCAGAGTGTCAAAAGATCACAGCGTGCTAGGCCGCAAAATGTCTGCCAAAGTAGGAAGAGTGCAGTGTGGCACTTTTTTGACCAAAATCCTCATGATCAGGCCAAGGTTATCTGCAAGAAGTGCGCAAAGACCTTTAGCCGAGGGAAAAATCTGAAAAATTTGAATACCAGTTGCATGCTTAGACATTTAACCACCATGCACTTGCAAGCGTGGACACAACACCAAACCTCATGTGCAACTGATCACAACGAAGGTAGTCAGCAACGCTACATTGTTTCCCCCACTGTAAGCCCACCGGTTAGCACAGCAGCAAATGTTTAGGTGTCGTTGCAAGGCCACAGCAGTCAGGGAATCCCACTGTTATATCAACGAAAGACTGATTCTAGTCCATCAGAAAGAACACCAACTCCATCACCATCATCAACTCTCTCTCAGTCCGCCCTGTCCACCGCTACTTCCACCATATGCAGCTCTCAAGTCTAGCTCACCCTCCCAGACACTATGAGTAGGTCAAGAAAGTACTCAGTCTCTCATCCACGTACACTGGGTTTGAACGCCCACATTGCCAAACTAATCTCGTTTGAGATGATGCCCTTTCGCTTTCCGCGAACTCATGGCCTATGCAATACCACGCTATGACCTACCCAGTCGCCACTTCTTCTCTTGCAAAGCCATCCCAGCCCTCCACCATCATGTGAAAGACCGCATTGTCCATGCACTCAAGCAGTCAGTGAGCGGAAAGGTGCACCTCACAACTGATGCATGGTCCAGTCGGCATGGCCAGGGCCGTTACGTGTCCATCACTGCGCACTGGGTTAATGTGGTGGATGCAGGGTCCACAGGGGACAGCGGTGGTGGGACAGTGCTGCCTAGCCCACGGTATAGGAAACAGTTGGCTGTAGGCGTTCGACCCTCCTCCTCCTCCAGAAGCGAAAGCTCGTCCACAGAGCGCAGTTGTACGAGCACTCCATCTGCAGCTGCCACTGTTGCACACGAGGTGTCCCCCTATCGAGCAGCTAGTGGAAAGCGTCAGTAGGCTGTGTAGCAGATGATGTGTTTTTTGGCAACAGACACACCGCCGAGGTGCTGGCCGAGTACTTGAAGCGACAAACTGAGTCATGGCTGGGCAGTGTACATCTTGAGGCAGGCAAGGTAGTTAGTGATAACGGCCGTAATTTTGTGGCAGCCATAGCCCTTTCAAAACTCAGCCACATACCTTGCTTGGCTCACACCTTGAACCTGGTGGTGCAGTGCTTCCTCAAAAATTATCCGGAGTTAACAGCCCTGCTCCAGAAAGTGCGAAGACTGTGCGCGCACATCCGACGGTCGCCTGTACACTCCGTTCGTATGCAGAAGCTGCAGCGATTGCTCCACCTTCCCAACCACCGCCTCATTATCGACATTGCAACAAGGTGGAACTCCACCCTGCACATGGTGGAGCGGCTGTGCGAGCAGAGGCAGGCCATAATGCATTTGTGGGAGGATACACGGCCAGGCACTTTGAGAGCAGACATGGAGTTGACAGGTGTGCAGTGGTCGAAGCTGAAAGACCTCTGTAAAGTCCTTCAGTGTTTTGAGGAATGCACACGGCTGGTAAGCGCAGACGACGCCATCCTAAGTATGAGCATCCCACTTATGCGTCTGCTCATGCAAACTTTGACGCACCTTAAGGAGCAGGCTTCTGCAGCCAATGTTGATGAGCAGGAAGAGGAGGAGGGAATCCTTGATGACATTCAGCCATTGTCTGCTCAGGGACCTCTCCTGGACGAGGTGGAGGAAGAAGAGGAGGAGGAGGAGGAGGATGATGGGGATGATTACTTAGGGGAGGAGGATGCATCTCGTGGGGCAAGTGAAAATGTTGGTGTGCCAAGGTCTGGTACAGGGTTTGTGCGTGACTGGAGGGATGTGGATTTTCCAGAAAGTGCTCCTCCACCCAGCACTCGCAGTGCATCATTGACACCGGGAACATTGGCCCACATGTCAGATTATGCCTTGCAGATCCTAAAAAGGGACCCCCGCATTTCCAAAATGATGAACGATGACGACTACTGGTTGGCCAGCATCCTGGATCCACGCTATAAAGGCAAATTACAAAACATCATGCCACTGGACAACCTTGACCTAATATTGGCTAATAAACAAGCAACTCTGGTAAATCGGTTGCTTGAGGCATTCCCAGCACACAGCAGCGGTGATGGTTCTCACACGAGCCGTACGGGCCGGGGGCAGCTTGGCAGAGGTGTTCGTGGTGCACACAGCAGAAGTGGCGTTGGAGACAGGGGTTTCATGACAATGTTGTGGACTTATTTTTCAAGTACCGCTCACACAACTGGTAATACTGCATCGATGGAAAGTGACAGGAGACAGCAGTTGTCAACTATGGTTACAAACTACTTTTCCTCCCATATCGATGTTCTACCACACAGGTCATTCCCCTTTGACTATTGGGCTGCTAAACTGGACACCTGGCCTGAATTGGCCCAATATGCCTTACAGGAGCTCGCTTGCCCAGCTGCAAGTGTGCTATCGGAAAGAGTCTTCAGTGCAGCTGGATCAATCCTGACAGAAAAAAGGACCCGTCTGTCAACCCAAAATGTGGATGATCTAACCTTCATTAAAATGAACCACGCATGGGTTTCCAAGGATTTTGTCCCACCTTCCCCTGATGACACATAGGGTGACAGAAAAATGGCTTGCTTTGGTCCACCTCTTCCTGGGACTTGACCTATTTCACCTTTTGCATCAGTTGAATGTCCAACATCAACATATGCCACTTTTTAAAACACTGTGCGAGTGCCGTTGCCCTGGACAGGTGGGTAGGCCGACTCTTGGGCGCGGGCACTGGCACAGGGTCCCTCATAGTGCAATCAAGTGTCTCTGACGGTGGTGGTGCACACCCGCCGTCAGACACACCGCCGTACTATGAGGGGCCCAGTGCCAGTACCGACGCCCACGAGTGGGCCCCCCTTGCTTGGGCAGGGCCCCAGCATTTGCAATCTTTACCTCTCCCTGCTCCTCCGCTGTGTAGTCTGGGCCGTCAAATCCATACTGTGCCTGACACCATCTGAGCCTGCCTCCTGATGTATAGACATATATTTTGAATGTGTACGCTATCCATACATGTTATCCGGGGATACGGTACCCTTTCTAACCTTTGTGCAATCACGTGCAATCCATACTGGGCCTAACACCGTCTGAGCCTGCCTCCTGATGTATAGACATATATTTTGAATGTGTACGCTATCCATACATGTTATCCAGGGATACGGTACCCTTTCTAACCTTTGTGCAATCACGTGCAATCCATACTGGGCCTAACACCGTCTGAGCCTGCCTCCTGATGTATAGACATATATTTTGAATGTGTACGCTATCCATACATGTTATCCGGGGATACGGTACCCTTTCTAACCTTTGTGCAATCACGTGCAATCCATACTGGGCCTAACACCGTCTGAGCCTGCCTCCTGATGTATAGACATATATTTTGAATGTGTACGCTATCCATACATGTTATCCGGGGATACGGTACCCTTTCTCACCGTTGTGCAATCACGTGCAATCCATACTGGGCCTAACACCGTCTGAGCCTGCCTCCTGATGTATAGACATATATTTTGAATGTGTACGCTATCCATACATGTTATCTGGGGATACGGTACCCTTTCTAACCTTTGTGTAATCACGTGTAATCCATACTGGGCCTGAGAACGGCTGGCTAGCTGTTAAGCAAGCTACAGCACCTGTGGTTTGCACACGTAAGTTTTTCATTTTTTCAGGAATGACGGTTAGGCCTAATTCCGGAACTGCGGTTGACCTGCACTTACTGGGAAATCATCGTTCGCGGGTAATAATTGTAATCACAGATCCCCATCACTAACGTTGTTCAGCGGGTTATCTGCACCTGTAAGCGACAAACGCTGGCCTTTTCAGTGTAGCGCACATGCAGCCACGGACATGTAAGGGCATGACACACAAGTTATTGGCCAATCTCATGTTCCAGAGCCTCACGTGTCCCTCTAATAAGCCAGACTCGGACCGCGGGGCATGACGGAGTCTCGTTCATTAACGGAATTAAGCTTGCAATGTGTGCATCTTTTCTGTAGCTGGCATGGTTGAGGTTTCCCAGGTGGAGTCGAATTTAACCGTAGGCTCCACTCCTGGTGGTGCCCTTCTGGACATTCCTTTAAGGTTCAGCTTTGCAACCATACTGCCCACGTAAAACAAACACTTTGCCTTCATGAACGCTGTTTGGAGGGTCATGACTCGTGGGAAAAATGCCGCCCAATCAGTTAACCTGCTAGAGAGATCCTTCGTTGCTCCCAAGCATGACATCACACTCCCTAGGAGGAAGGTAATGCCACTGTGGCGACTGTACTCCTGGGGGCGACACAAGTGCACTGATGCCCAGCCACTGCTCGATGAATCTGCTGGTACATTGACCCAGACCACTACATTCCCCTCGCACGCTACCCGGCCTGAATCTGACCCTGATGAAACTCAGGTTACCCTTCCCATATACAGTTCCATCTTACACGGTGACAAAGAGGAAGCTGCAGATGAAAGTGCAGGTTCGGCCCACCCGGCATCAGACACACCACCGTACTAACAGGGGCCCTGTGCCAGTGCCGTCGCCAACGAGTGGGCCCCCCCCCCGCTTGCTCAGGATCACAGCACTTGCAAGGTTGAAATACTGTGCAGTGAGATGGAAGATGGGGACGACGAGGAGTCCAGACTAGTACAGGGATTCCCTAGCGAGGAGACTTATTTGATTGTTTTCAATGTTGGGACAGCAATTTTTGGGGAGCACTATACTCTGGAGAATGATAGATGGGGCCCACCATACACTGGAACATTCCAAAGGTGGACATCAGACACTGGAGCAGCATTTACAGGGCCCATTATACACTAGAGCATTAGAAATGGGGCCCATTATGTTTGGAGCATTATTTGGGCCCATAAGACAGTGGAGCTTCATCCATGGGGACCAACATATACTGTAGCATTATGTGGAGCTCATCATATACTGTTTCAAACATTATATGGGACCAATGATTCTGTATGGAGAAATAGATGGGCCTCGTCATGAGATGTAAAAAGTGAAGTATTTTTCATTGTACTATACCGCTATTTCTCTGCCGTATCGGAGCATGATGAGTTGTGGTATGTGTTAAAGGGGCGCTCTTTCGCCCAGGGCACATGAAAACCTGCAGCCAGCCCTCCCCCCCCACAACTTTAGCCAAATAACCCCCATTTTTCAGTGCGTAACTTGTATTATGAAGTTAATTAATGTTGACAAGCTTAAGTAAGAAGAATTGATGCTTTTGGCATTCAAATGGGCACTGTAGGTGTGTTTCCTGTCCTCCTCTCACTGCCGACTTTTATTCCCCATTGACTTACATTGGGTTTCGTGTTTCGGGACGACCCCGACTTTTCCCTATAATCGGCCGATCTTGCTCGACCCGACTTTTGGAAAAGTCGGGTTTCACGAAACGAAACTCGACCCTAAAAAACCAAAAGTCGCTCAAGTCTACTCAGAAGGACTATTTGTTGAGATGGACATGTGTTTGATATTGTGGTATACCTGCACTAACTAACACACAAGCAAATCTCTCCCTATCTCAGCAGCACCTCTCCCAACACTGCCTGAATACAGAGCAGACTGAGACAAGCATGGCGGCCAGCGTCGGACTGGCCCACCGGAGAATCTTCTCCGGTGGGCTCTGGCGTCTGGTGGGCCCTGGCACCTGCAGGCATACAGGGCCAGCAGTTGCCTAGGGCCCCCGCTGCTCCAGGGGCCCCCAGCCAGTGGTGTGTCGCACACCATGCAGCTGCTATGGGGGCCCCTGCCAGTGGAGCAGCAGCGGGTGTCAGGAGGCAGGAGCCCCTGTCCCCGCTGCTAAAGAGAAATGAATATTCACTGCGAAGCAGGTCTCCACCCCCAGAGGCCCCGCCCCCAGCCCAGTAAGCTGCTCTGCAGACTACAGCTGTAAATCAGGGCCGGCGCCGCCCTCAGTCCTCTCTGCTCCTGGCTCACAGCCGGTGCACGATGACGTCACTACATCCCGCACCCGCTGTGTGTCTGGCAGAGGGGGCAGCTCCTGACACTGAAGCCGGGATCAGCGTGGGAGCGAGGAGGAGAGGTGAGTATTGTGTTTTTTTCTTTTGTTTTTTTTTTTTTATATCTCTCTCGCTCTCTCTATCTGTCTCTCTCTCTCTCTCTATCTATCTATCTCTATATATCTCTCTCTCTATCTCTCTTATATCTATCTATCTTTCTATCTCTATCTATTATCTATATCTATCTATCTCTATATCTATCTCTATCCATTATCTATATCTATCTATTTCTATATCTATCTCTATCTATCTATCGCTCTATCTTTATATCTATCTTTCTATCTCTACATCTATCTCTATATCTATCTATCTATCTATCTCTATATCTTTCTATATATATCTCTATATCTATCTATTATGTCTATCTATCTATCTCTATCTATCTCTATATCTATTATCTCTATATTTATTATCTATCTAGCTACCATCTATATCTATCTATCTTTATCTATATATATATCTCTATCTAATATCTATATATATCTATCTCTATACCTATCTATCTATTTATCTATCCGTTATCTATCTCTATATCTTTTCTCTGTATCTATCTATCTCTATATCTCTCGCTATCTATCGCTCTATCTCTATCTATCTCTATATCTATATCTATTTCTCTCTATGTCTATCTCTATATCTCTCTCTATTGCTATCTATCTATATATCTCTATCTATCTCTATATCTATCTCTCTGTATATCTATCTATCGCTCTATCTCTATCTCTATCTATCTTTCTCTATCTATTTATCTCTATATCTTTTCTCTGTATCTATCTCTCTCTATATCTATATCTATCTCTATATATATCTATTATCTCTATATCTACAGTATATCTATTTCTCTCTATATCTCTCTCTATATCTATCTATTTATCTCTATCTCTATATCTATCTCTCTGTATATCTATCTATCTTTCTATCTCTATATCTATCTCTATCTCTATCTATCTTTCTCTATCTATCTATCTATCTATCTATCTATTTATCTCTATCTATTATCTACATCTCTATCTATCTATCTATCTATCTATCGCTCTATCTCTATATCTATCTTTCTATCTCTACATCTATCTCTATATCTATCTCTATATCTATCTATATCTATATCTATCTATTATGTCTATCTATCTAGCTATCTCTATTATCTATATCTACCTATCTCTATATCTTTCTATCTTACTCTATCTTTATATCTATCTGTTATCTCTATATTTATTATCTATCTTTATCTATCTTTCTCTATCTATTATCTATATCTATTTCTATCTCTCTATCTATTTATCGATCTCTGTATCTATCTCTCTCTATATCTATCTCTCTATCTACCGCTCTCTCTATCTCTATCTATCTTTATATCTATATCTATCTATCTCTATATCTATCTATTATCTCTATATCTATCTATCTCTATATCTATCTCTATATCTATATCTGTTTCTCTCTATATCTATCTCTATATCTCTCTCTATAGCTATTTATATATTATCTCTATATCTATCTATCTATCTATTATCTCTATATCTATCTATCTATCTATCTATTTATCTATCTCTATATCTATCTATCTCTATATCTATCTATCTCTATATCTATCTGTTATCTCTATATCCATATCTATCTCTATATCTATCTATCTATCTATCTCTATATCTATCTATCTCTATATCTATCTTTCTTTCTATCTGTATCTATCTTTATATCTATATCTATCTATCTCTATATCTATCTATTATCTCTATATCTATCTATCTCTATATCTATCTCTATATCTATATCTGTTTCTCTCTATATCTATCTCTATATCTCTCTCTCTATAGCTATCTATATATTATCTCTATATCTATCTATCTATCTATCTATTATCTCTATATCTATATATCTATCTATCTATCTCTATATCTATCTATCTCTATATCTATCTATCTCTATATCTATCTGTTATCTCTATATCCATATCTATCTCTATATCTATCTATCTATCTCTATATCTATCTATCTCTATATCTATCTTTCTATCTAACACTATATCTCTATATCTATCTCTATATCTCATTATCTATCTCTATCTCTCTCTCTTTATCTATCTATCTATTGATCTATCCATCTATCTCTATATCTACAGTGGGGAAAAAAAGTATTTAGTCAGTCAGCAATAGTGCAAGTTCCACCACTTAAAAAGATGAGAGGCGTCTGTAATTTACATCATAGGTAGACCTCAACTATGGGAGACAAACTGAGAAAAAAAAATCCAGAAAATCACATTGTCTGTTTTTTTTTCATTTTATTTGCATATTATGGTGGAAAATAAGTATTTGGTCAGAAACAAGCAATCAAGATTTCTGGCTCTCACAGACCTGTAACTTCTTCTTTAAGAGTCTCCTCTTTCCTCCACTCATTACCTGTAGTAATGGCACCTGTTTAAACTTGTTAT